>NW_027327567.1:0-300000 GCF_047675955.1 Chlorocebus sabaeus
AAGATGTAACTCTGTGAGATGAATTAACAGAACACAGAGCAGTTTCTCAGAAAGCTTTCTTTCCAGTTTTGAACGGAAGATATTTCCTTTTTCACCATAGCCCTCTATGGGCTTCCAAATATCCCTTTGCCAATTCCACAAGAACAGCCTTAGCGAAAGGATTCTTGAAGGGAAAGATGTAACTCTGTGAGATGAATTAACAGAACACAGAGCAGTTTCTCAGAAAGCTTCTTTCCAGTTTTGAACGGAAGATATTTCCTTTTTCACCATAGCCCTCTATGGGCTTCCAAATATCCCTTTGCCAATTCCACAAGAACAGCCTTAGCGAAAGGCTTCTTGAAGGGAAAGATGTAACTCTGTGAGATGAATTAACAGAACACAGAGCAGTTTCTCAGAAAGCTTCTTTCCAGTTTTCAACGGAAGATATTTCCTTTTTCACCATAGCCCTCTATGGGCTTCCAAATATCCCTTTGCCAATTCCACAAGAACAGCCTTAGCGAAAGGCTTCCTGAAGGGAAAGATTTAACTCTGTGAGATGAATTAACGGAACACAGAGCAGTTTCTCAGAAAGCTTCTTTCCAGTTTTGAACGGAAGATATTTCCTTTTTCACCATAGCCCTCTATGGGCTTCCAAATATCCCTTTGCCAATTCCACAAGAACAGCCTTAGCGAAAGGCTTCTTGAAGGGAAAGATGTAACTCTGTGAGATGAATTAACAGAACACAGAGCAGTTTCTCAGAAAGCTTCTTTCCAGTTTTGAACGGAAGATATTTCCTTTTTCACCATAGCCCTCTATGGGCTTCCAAATATCCCTTTGCCAATTCCACAAGAACAGCCTTAGCGAAAGGCTTCTTGAAGGGAAAGATGTAACTCTGTGAGATGAATTAACAGAACACAGAGCAGTTTCTCAGAAAGCTTCTTTCCAGTTTTGAACGGAAGATATTTCCTTTTTCACCATAGCCCTCTATGGGCTTCCAAATATCCCTTTGCCAATTCCACAAGAACAGCCTTAGCGAAAGGCTTCTTGAAGGGAAAGATGTAACTCTGTGAGATGAATTAACAGAACACAGAGCAGTTTCTCAGAAAGCTTCTTTCCAGTTTTGAACGGAAGATATTTCCTTTTTCACCATAGCCCTCTATGGGCTTCCAAATATCCCTTTGCCAATTCCACAAGAACAGCCTTAGCGAAAGGCTTCTTGAAGGGAAAGATGTAACTCTGTGAGATGAATTAACAGAACACAGAGCAGTTTCTCAGAAAGCTTCTTTCCAGTTTTGAACGGAAGATATTTCCTTTTTCACCATAGCCCTCTATGGGCTTCCAAATATCCCTTTGCCAATTCTACAAGAACAGCCTTAGCGAAAGACTTCTTCAAGAGAAAGATGTAACTCTGTGAGATGAATTAAACAGAACACAGAGCAGTTTCTCAGAAAGCTTCTTTCCAGTTTTGAACGGAAGATATTTCCTTTTTTCCACCATAGCCCTCTATGGGCTTCCAAATATCCCTTTGCCAATTCCACAAGAACAGCCTTAGCGAAAGGCTTCTTGAAGGGAAAGATGTAACTCTGTGAGATGAATTAACAGAACACAGAGCAGTTTCTCAGAAAGCTTCTTTCCAGTTTTGAACGCAAGATATTTCCTTTTTCACCATAGCCCTCTATGGGCTTCCAAATATCCCTTTGCCAATTCCACAAGAACAGCCTTAGCGAAAGGCTTCTTGAAGGGAAAGATGTAACTCCTGTGAGATGAATTAACAGAACACAGAGGCAGTTTCTCAGAAAGCTTCCTTTCCAGTTTTGAATGGAAGATATTTCCTTTTTCACCATAGCCCTCTATGGTCTTCCAAATATCCCTTTGCCAATTCCACAAGAACAGCCTTAGCGAAAGGCTTCTTAAAGGGAAGATTAACTCTGTGGGATGAATTAACAGAACACAGAGCAGTTTCTCAGAAAGCTTCTTTCCAGTTTTGAACGGGAAGATATTTCCTTTTTCACCATAGCCCTCTATGGGCTTCCAAATATCCCTTTGCCAATTCTACAATAACAGCCTTAGCGAAAGGCTTCTTGAAGTTAAAGATGTAACTCTGTGAGATGAATTAACAGAACACAGAGCAGTTTCTGCAGAAAGCTTCTTTCCAGTTTTGAACGGAAGATATTTCCTTTTTCACCATAGCCCTCTATGGGCTTCCAAATATTACTTTGCCAATTCCACAAGAACAGCCTTAGCGAAAGGCTTCTTGAAGGGAAAGATGTAACTCTGTGAGATGAATTAACAGAACACAGAGCAGTTTCTCAGAAAGCTTCTTTCCAGTTTTGAACGGAAGATATTTCCTTTTTCACCATAGCCCTCTATGGGCTTCCAAATATCCCTTTGCCAATTCCACAAGAACAGCCTTAGCGAAAGGCTTCTTGAAGGAAAAGATGTAACTCTGTGAGATGAATTAACAGAACACAGAGCAGTTTCTCAGAAAGCTTCTTCCAATTTTGAACGGAAGATATTTCCTTTTTCACCATAGCCCTCTATGGGCTTCCAAATATCCCTTTGCCAATTCCACAAGAACAGCCTTTGCGAAAGGCTTCTTGAAGGGAAAGATGTAACTCTGTGAGATGAATTAGCAGAACACAGAGCAGTTTCTCAGAAAGCTTCTTTCCAGTTTTGAACGGAAGATATTTCCTTTTTCACCATAGCCCTCTATGGGCTTCCAAATATCCCTTTGCCAATTCTACAAGAACAGCCTTTAGCGAAAAGACTTCTTGAAGGGAAAGATGTAACTCTGTGAGATGAATTAACAGAACACAGAGCAGTTTCTCAGAAAGCTTCTTTCCAGTTTTGAACGGAAGATATTTCCTTTTTCACCATAGCCTTTCTATGGGCTTCCAAATATCCCTTTGCCAATTCCACAAGAACAGCCTTAGCGCAAGGCTTCTTGAAGGGGAAAGATGTAACTCTGTGAGATGAATTAACAGAACACAGAGCAGTTTCTCAGAAAGCTCTTTCCAGTTTTGAATGGAAGATATTTCCTTTTTTCACCATAGCCCTCTATGGGCTTCCAAATATCCCTTTGCCAATTCCACAAGACAGCCTTAGCGAAAGGCTTCTTAAAGGGAAAGATGTAACTCTGTGAGATGAATAAACAGAACACAGAGCAGTTTCTCAGAAAGCTTCTTTCCAGTTTTGAACGGAAGATATTTCCTTTTTCACCATAGCCCTCTATGGGCTTCGTAATATCCCTTTGCCAATTCTACAATAACACAGCCTTAGCGAAAGGCTTCTTGAAGTTAAAGATGTAACTCTGTGAGATGAATTAACAGAACACAGAGCAGTTTCTCAGAAAGCTTCTTTCCAGTTTTGAACGGAAGATATTTCCTTTTTCACCATAGCCCTCTATGGGCTTCCAAATATTACTTTGCCATTCCACAAAAACAGCCTTAGCGAAAGGCTTCTTGAAGGGAAAGATGTAACTCTGTGAGATGAATTAACAGAACACAGAGCAGTTTCTCAGAAAGCTTCTTTCCAGTTTTGAACGGAAGATATTTCCTTTTCACCATAGCCCTCTATGGGCTTCCAAATATCCCTTTGCCAATTCCACAAGAACAGCCTTAGCGAAAGTCTTCTTGAAGGGAAAGATGTAACTCTGTGAGATGAATGAACAGAACACAGAGCAGTTTCTCAGAAAGCTTCTTTCCAGTTTTGAACGGAAGATATTTCCTTTTTCACCATAGCCTCTATGGGCTTTCCAAATATCCCCTTTGCCAATTCCACAAGAACAGCCTTAGCGAAAGGCTTCTTGAAGGAAAAGATGTAACTCTGTGAGATGAAATTAACAGAACACAGAGCAGTTTCTCAGAAAGCTTCTTTCCAATTTTGAACGGGAATATATTTCCTTTTTCACCATAGCCCTCTATGGGCTTCCAAATATCCCTTTGCCAATTCCACAAGAACAGCCTTAGCGAAAGGCTTCTTGAAGGGAAAGATGTAAACTCTGTGAGATGAATTAGCAGAACACAGAGCAGTTTCTCAGAAAGCTTCTTTCCAGTTTTGAACGGAAGATATTTCCTTTTTCACCATAGCCCTCTATGGGCTTCCAAATATCCTTTGCCAATTCTACAAGAACAGCCTTAGCGAAAGACTTCTTGAAGGGAAAGATGTAACTCTGTGAGATGAATTAACAGAACACAGAGCAGTTTCTCAGAAAGCTTCTTTCCAGTTTTGAACGGAAGATATTTCCTTTTTCACCATAGCCCTCTATGGGCTTCCAAATATCCCTTTGCCAATTCCACAAGAACAGTCTTAGCGAAAGGCTTCTTGAAGGGAAAGATGTAACTCTGGGAGATGAATTAACAGAACACAGAGCAGTTTCTCAGAGCTTCTTTCCAGTTTTGAACGGAAGATATTTCCTTTTTCACCCATAGCCCTCTATGGGCTTCCAAATATCCCTTTGCCAATTCCACAAGAACAGCCTTAGCGAAAGGCTTTCTTGAAGGGAAAGATGTAACTCTGTGAGATGAATTAACAGAACACAGAGCAGTTTCTCAGAAAGCTTCTTTCCAGTTTTGAACGGAAGATATTTCCTTTTTCACCATAGCCCTCTATGGGCTTCCAATATCCCTTTGCCAATTCCACAAGAACAGCCTTAGCGAAGGGCTTCTTGAAGGAAAAGATGTAACTCTGTGAGATGAATTAACAGAACACAGAGCAGTTTCTCAGAAAGCTTCTTTCCAATTTTGAACGGAAGATATTTCCTTTTTCACCATAGCCCTCTATGGGCTTCCAAATATCCCTTTGCCAATTCCACAAGAAACAGCCTTAGCGAAAGGCTTCTGAAGGGAAAGATGTAAATCTTTGAGATGAATTAACAGAACACAGAGCAGTTTCTCAGAAAGCTTCTTTCCAGTTTTGAACGGAAGATATTTCCTTTTTCACCATAGCCCTCTATGGGCTTCCAAATATCCCTTTGCCAATTCCACAAGAACAGCCTTAGCGAAAGGCTTCTTGAAGGGAAAGATGTAACTCTGTGAGATGAATTAACAGAACACAGAGCAGTTTCTCAGAAAGCTCCTTTCCAGTTTTTAACGGAAGATATTTTCTTTTTCACCATAGCCCTCTATGGGCTTCCAAATATCCCTTTGCCAATTCCACAAGAACAGCCTTAGCGAAAGGCTTCTTGAAGGGAAAGATGTAACTCTGTGAGATGAATTAACAGAACACAGAGCAGTTTCTCAGAAAGCTTCTTTCCAGTTTTGAAGGAAAGATATTTCCTTTTTCACCAGAGCCCTCTATGGGCTTCCAAATATCCCTTTGCCAATTCCAATAGAAGAGCCTTAGGGAAAGGCTTCTTGAATGGAAAGATGTAACTCTGTGAGATGAATTAACAGAACACTGAGCAGTTTCTCAGAAAAGCTTCTTTCCAGTTTTGAACGGAAGATATTTCCTTTTTCACATAGCCCTCTATGGGTTTCCAAATATCCCTTTGCCAATTCTACAAGAACAGCCTTAGCGAAAGGCTTCTTGAAGGGAAAGATGTAACTCTGTGAGATGAATTAACAGAACACAGAGCAGTTTCTCAGAAAGCTTCTTTCCAGTTTTCAACGGAAGATATTTCGTTTTTCATCATAGCCCTCTACGGGCTTCCAAATATCCCTTTGCCAATTCCACAAGAACAGCATTAGCGAAAGGCTTCTTGAAGGGAAAGATGTAACTCTGTGAGATGAATGAACAGAACACAGAGCAGTTTCTCAGAAAGCTTCTTTCCAGTTTTGAATGGAAGATATTTCCTTTTTCACCATAGCCCTCTATGGGCTTCCAAATATCCCTTTGCCAATTCCACAAGAACAGCCTTAGCGAAAGGCTTCCTGAAGGGAAAGATGTAACTCTGTGAGATGAATTAACAGAACACAGAGCAGTTTCTCAGAAAGCTTCTTTCCAGTTTTGAACGGAAGATATTTCCTATTTCACCATAGCCCTCTATGGGCTTCCAAATATCCCTTTGCCAATTCCACAAGAACAGCCTCAGCGAAAGGCTTCTTGAAGGGAAAGATGTAACTCTGTGAGATGAATTAACAGAACACAGAGCAGTTTCTCAGAAAGCTTCTTTCCAGTTTTGAAGGAAAGATATTTCCTTTTTCACCATAGCCCTCTATGGGCTTCCAAATATCCCTTTGCAATTCCACCAGAAGAGCCTTAGAGAAAGGCTTTTTTAAGGGAAAGATGTAACTCTGTGAGATGAATTAACAGAACACAGAGCAGTTTCTCAGAAAGCTTCTTTCCAGTTTTGAACGGAATATATTTCCTTTTTCACCATAGCCCTCTATGGGCTTCCAAATATCCCTTTGCCAATTCCACAAGAACAGCCTTAGCGAAAGGCTTCTTGAAGGGAAAGATGTAACTCTGTGAGATGAATTAACAGAACACAGAGCAGTTTCTCAGAAAGCTTCTTTCCAGTTTTGAACGGAAGATATTTCCTTTTTCACCATAGCCCTCTATGGGCTTCCAAATATCCCTTTGCCAATTCCACAAGAACAGCCTTAGCGAAAGGCTTCTTGAAGGGAAAGATGTAACACTGTGAGATGAATTAACAGAACACAGAGCAGTTTCTCAGAAAGCTTCTTTCCAGTTTTGAACGGAAGATATTTCCTTTTTCACCAGAGCCCTCTATGGGCTTCCAAATATCCCTTTGCCAATTCCACAAGAACAGCCTTAGCGAAAGGCTTCTTGAAGGGAAAGATGTAACTCTGTGAGATGAATTAACAGAACACAGAGCAGTTTCTCAGAAAGCTTCTTTCCAGTTTTGAACGGAAGATATTTCCTTTTTCACCATAGCCCTCTATGGGCTTCCAAATATCCCTTTGCCAATTCCACAAGAACAGCCTTAGCGAAAGGCTTCTTGAAGGGAAAGATGTAACTCTGTGAGATGAATTAACGGAACACAGAGCAGTTTCTCAGAAAGCTTCTTTCCAGTTTTAAACGGAAGATATTTCCTTTTTCACCATAGCCCTCTATGGGCTTCCAAATATCCCTTTGCCAATTGTACAAGAACAGCCTTAGCGAAAGGCTTCTTGAAGGGAAAGATGTAACTCTGTGAGATGAATTAACAGAACACGGAGCAGTTTCTCAGAAAGCTTCTTTCCAGTTTTGAACGGAAGATATTTCCTTTTTAACCATAGCCCTCTATGGGCTTCCAAATATCCCTTTGCCAATTCCACAAGAACAGCCTTAGCGAAAGGCTTCTTGAAGGGAAAGATGTAACTCTGTGAGATGAATTAACAGAACACAGAGCAGTTTCTCAGAAAGCTTCTTTCCAGTTTTGAGCGGAAGATATTTCCTTTTTCACCATAGCCCTCTAAGGGCTTCCAAATATCCCTTTGCCAATTCCAGAAGAACAGCCTTAGCGAAAGGCTTCTTGAAGGGAAAGATGTAACTCTGTGAGATGAATTAACAGAACACAGAGCAGTTTCTCAGAAAGCTTCTTTCCAGTTTTGAACGGAAGATATTTCCTTTTTCACCATAGCCCTCTATGGGCTTCCAAATATCCCTTTGCCAATTCCACAAGAACAGCCTTAGCGAAAGGCTTCTTGAAGGGAAAGATGTAACTCTGTGAGATGAATTAACAGAACACAGAGCAGTTTCTCAGAAAGCTTCTTTCCAGTTTTGAACGGAAGATATTTCCTTTTTCACCATAGCCCTCTATGGGCTTCCAAATATCCCTTTGCCAATTCTACAAGAACAGCCTTAGCGAAAGACTTCTTCAAGAGAAAGATGTAACTCTGTGAGATGAATTAACAGAACACAGAGCAGTTTCTCAGAAAGCTTCTTTCCAGTTTTGAACGGAAGATATTTCCTTTTTCACCATAGCCCTCTATGGGCTTCCAAATATCCCTTTGCCAATTCCACAAGAACAGCCTTAGCGAAAGGCTTCTTGAAGGGAAAGATGTAACTCTGTGAGATGAATTAACAGAACACAGAGCAGTTTCTCAGAAAGCTTCTTTCCAGTTTTGAACGCAAGATATTTCCTTTTTCACCATAGCCCTCTATGGGCTTCCAAATATCCCTTTGCCAATTCCACAAGAACAGCCTTAGCGAAAGGCTTCTTGAAGGGAAAGATGTAACTCTGTGAGATGAATTAACAGAACACAGAGCAGTTTCTCAGAAAGCTTCTTTCCAGTTTTGAATGGAAGATATTTCCTTTTTCACCATAGCCCTCTATGGTCTTCCAAATATCCCTTTGCCAATTCCACAAGAACAGCCTTAGCGAAAGGCTTCTTAAAGGGAAAGATGTAACTCTGTGGGATGAATTAACAGAACACAGAGCAGTTTCTCAGAAAGCTTCTTTCCAGTTTTGAACGGAAGATATTTCCTTTTTCACCATAGCCCTCTATGGGCTTCCAAATATCCCTTTGCCAATTCTACAATAACAGCCTTAGCGAAAGGCTTCTTGAAGTTAAAGATGTAACTCTGTGAGATGAATTAACAGAACACAGAGCAGTTTCTCAGAAAGCTTCTTTCCAGTTTTGAACGGAAGATATTTCCTTTTTCACCATAGCCCTCTATGGGCTTCCAAATATTACTTTGCCAATTCCACAAGAACAGCCTTAGCGAAAGGCTTCTTGAAGGGAAAGATGTAACTCTGTGAGATGAATTAACAGAACACAGAGCAGTTTCTCAGAAAGCTTCTTTCCAGTTTTGAACGGAAGATATTTCCTTTTTCACCATAGCCCTCTATGGGCTTCCAAATATCCCTTTGCCAATTCCACAAGAACAGCCTTAGCGAAAGGCTTCTTGAAGGAAAAGATGTAACTCTGTGAGATGAATTAACAGAACACAGAGCAGTTTCTCAGAAAGCTTCTTTCCAATTTTGAACGGAAGATATTTCCTTTTTCACCATAGCCCTCTATGGGCTTCCAAATATCCCTTTGCCAATTCCACAAGAACAGCCTTAGCGAAAGGCTTCTTGAAGGGAAAGATGTAACTCTGTGAGATGAATTAGCAGAACACAGAGCAGTTTCTCAGAAAGCTTCTTTCCAGTTTTGAACGGAAGATATTTCCTTTTTCACCATAGCCCTCTATGGGCTTCCAAATATCCCTTTGCCAATTCTACAAGAACAGCCTTAGCGAAAGACTTCTTGAAGGGAAAGATGTAACTCTGTGAGATGAATTAACAGAACACAGAGCAGTTTCTCAGAAAGCTTCTTTCCAGTTTTGAACGGAAGATATTTCCTTTTTCACCATAGCCTTCTATGGGCTTCCAAATATCCCTTTGCCAATTCCACAAGAACAGCCTTAGCGCAAGGCTTCTTGAAGGGAAAGATGTAACTCTGTGAGATGAATTAACAGAACACAGAGCAGTTTCTCAGAAAGCTTCTTTCCAGTTTTGAATGGAAGATATTTCCTTTTTCACCATAGCCCTCTATGGGCTTCCAAATATCCCTTTGCCAATTCCACAAGAACAGCCTTAGCGAAAGGCTTCTTAAAGGGAAAGATGTAACTCTGTGAGATGAATTAACAGAACACAGAGCAGTTTCTCAGAAAGCTTCTTTCCAGTTTTGAACGGAAGATATTTCCTTTTTCACCATAGCCCTCTATGGGCTTCGAAATATCCCTTTGCCAATTCTACAATAACAGCCTTAGCGAAAGGCTTCTTGAAGTTAAAGATGTAACTCTGTGAGATGAATTAACAGAACACAGAGCAGTTTCTCAGAAAGCTTCTTTCCAGTTTTGAACGGAAGATATTTCCTTTTTCACCATAGCCCTCTATGGGCTTCCAAATATTACTTTGCCAATTCCACAAAAACAGCCTTAGCGAAAGGCTTCTTGAAGGGAAAGATGTAACTCTGTGAGATGAATTAACAGAACACAGAGCAGTTTCTCAGAAAGCTTCTTTCCAGTTTTGAACGGAAGATATTTCCTTTTTCACCATAGCCCTCTATGGGCTTCCAAATATCCCTTTGCCAATTCCACAAGAACAGCCTTAGCGAAAGTCTTCTTGAAGGGAAAGATGTAACTCTGTGAGATGAATGAACAGAACACAGAGCAGTTTCTCAGAAAGCTTCTTTCCAGTTTTGAACGGAAGATATTTCCTTTTTCACCATAGCCCTCTATGGGCTTCCAAATATCCCTTTGCCAATTCCACAAGAACAGCCTTAGCGAAAGGCTTCTTGAAGGAAAAGATGTAACTCTGTGAGATGAATTAACAGAACACAGAGCAGTTTCTCAGAAAGCTTCTTTCCAATTTTGAACGGAATATATTTCCTTTTTCACCATAGCCCTCTATGGGCTTCCAAATATCCCTTTGCCAATTCCACAAGAACAGCCTTAGCGAAAGGCTTCTTGAAGGGAAAGATGTAACTCTGTGAGATGAATTAGCAGAACACAGAGCAGTTTCTCAGAAAGCTTCTTTCCAGTTTTGAACGGAAGATATTTCCTTTTTCACCATAGCCCTCTATGGGCTTCCAAATATCCCTTTGCCAATTCTACAAGAACAGCCTTAGCGAAAGACTTCTTGAAGGGAAAGATGTAACTCTGTGAGATGAATTAACAGAACACAGAGCAGTTTCTCAGAAAGCTTCTTTCCAGTTTTGAACGGAAGATATTTCCTTTTTCACCATAGCCCTCTATGGGCTTCCAAATATCCCTTTGCCAATTCCACAAGAACAGTCTTAGCGAAAGGCTTCTTGAAGGGAAAGATGTAACTCTGGGAGATGAATTAACAGAACACAGAGCAGTTTCTCAGAGCTTCTTTCCAGTTTTGAACGGAAGATATTTCCTTTTTCACCATAGCCCTCTATGGGCTTCCAAATATCCCTTTGCCAATTCCACAAGAACAGCCTTAGCGAAAGGCTTCTTGAAGGGAAAGATGTAACTCTGTGAGATGAATTAACAGAACACAGAGCAGTTTCTCAGAAAGCTTCTTTCCAGTTTTGAACGGAAGATATTTCCTTTTTCACCTTAGCCCTCTATGGGCTTCCAAATATCCCTTTGCCAATTCCAGAAGAACAGCCTTAGCGAAAGGATTCTGGAAGGGAAAGATGTAACTCTGTGAGATGAATTAACAGAACACAGAGCAGTTTCTCAGAGAGCTTCTTTCCAGTTTTGAACGGAAGATATTTCCTTTTTCACCATAGCCCTCTATGGGCTTCCAAATATCCCTTTGCCAATTCCACAAGAACAGCCTTAGCGAAAGGCCTCTTGAAGGGAAAGATGTAACTCTTTGAGATGAATTAACAGAACACAGAGCAGTTTCTCAGAAAGCTTCTTTCCAGTTTTGAACGGAAGATATTTCCTTTTTCACCATAGCCCTCTATGGGCTTCCAAATATCCCTTTGCCAATTCCACAAGAACAGCCTTAGCGAAAGGCTTCTTGAAGGGAAAGATGTAACTCTGTGAGATGAATTAACAGAACACAGAGCAGTTTCTCAGAAAGCTCCTTTCCAGTTTTTAAAGGAAGATATTTTCTTTTTCACCATAGCCCTCTATGGGCTTCCAAATATCCCTTTGCCAATTCCACAAGAACAGCCTTAGCGAAAGGCTTCTTGAAGGGAAAGATGTAACTCTGTGAGATGAATTAACAGAACACAGAGCAGTTTCTCAGAAAGCTTCTTTCCAGTTTTGAAGGAAAGATATTTCCTTTTTCACCAGAGCCCTCTATGGGCTTCCAAATATCCCTTTGCCAATTCCACCAGAAGAGCCTTAGGGAAAGGCTTCTTGAATGGAAAGATGTAACTCTGTGAGATGAATTAACAGAACACTGAGCAGTTTCTCAGAAAGCTTCTTTCCAGTTTTTAACGGAAGATATTTCCTTTTTCACCATAGCCCTCTATGGGCTTCCAAATATCCCTTTGCCAATTCTACAAGAACAGCCTTAGCGAAAGACTTCTTGAAGGAAAGATGTAACTCTGTGAGATGAATTAACAGAACACAGAGCAGTTTCTCAGAAAGCTTCTTTCCAGTTTTGAACGGAATATATTTCCTTTTTCACCATAGCCCTCTATGCGCTTCCAAATATCCCTTTGCCAATTTCACAAGAACAGCCTTAGCGAAAGGCTTCTTGAAGGGAAAGATGTAACTCTGTGAGATGAATTAACAGAACACAGAGCAGTTTCTCAGAAAGCTTCTTTCCAGTTTTGAACGGAAGATATTTCCTTTTTCACCATAGCCCTCTATGGGCTTCCAAATATCCCTTTGCCAATTCCACAAGAACAGCCTTAGCGAAAGGCTTCTTGAAGGGAAAGATGTAACTCTGTGAGATGAATTAACAGAACACAGAGCAGTTTCTCAGAAAGCTTCTTTCCAGTTTTGAACGGAAGATATTTCCTTTTTCACCATAGCCCTCTATGGGCTTCCAAATATCCCTTTGCCAATTCCACAAGAACAGCCTTAGCGAAAGGCTTCTTGAAGGGAAAGATGTAACTCTGTGAGATGAATTAACAGAACACAGAGCAGTTTCTCAGAAAGCTTCTTTCCCGTTTTGAACGGAAGATATTTCCTTTTTCACCATAGCCCTCTATGGGCTTCCAAATATCCCTTTGCCAATTCTACAAGAACAGCCTTAGCGAAAGACTTCTTGAAGGGAAAGATGTAACTCTGTGAGATGAATTAACAGAACACAGAGCAGTTTCTCAGAAAGCTTCTTTCCAGTTTTGAACGGAAGATATTTCCTTTTTCACCATAGCCCTCTATGGGCTTCCAAATATCCCTTTGCCAATTCCACAAGAACAGCCTTAGCGAAAGGCATCTTGAAGGGAAAGATGTAACTCTGTGAGATGAATTCACAGAACACAGAGCAGTTTCTCAGAAAGCTTCTTTCCAGTTTTGAACGGAAGATATTTCCTTTTTCACCATAGCCCTCTATGGGCTTCCAAATATCCCTTTGCCAATTCCCCAAGAACAGCCTTAGCGAAACACTTCTTGAAGGGAAAGATGTAACTCTGTGAGATGAATTAACAGAACACAGAGCAGTTTCTCAGAAAGCTTCTTTCCAGTTTTGAACGGAAGATATTTCCTTTTTCACCATAGCCCTCTATGGGCTTCCAAATATCCCTTTGCCAATTCCACAAGAACAGCCTTAGCGAAAGGCTTCTTGAAGGGAAAGATGTAACTCTGTGAGATGAATTAACAGAACACTGAGCAGTTTCTCAGAAAGCTTCTTTCCAGTTTTGAACGGAAGATATTTCCTTTTTCACCATAGCCCTCTATGGGCTTCCAAATATCCCTTTGCCAATTCTACAAGAACAGCCTTAGCGAAAGACTTCTTGAAGGAAAGATGTAACTCTGTGAGATGAATTAACAGAACACAGAGCAGTTTCTCAGAAAGCTTCTTTCCAGTTTTGAACGGAAGATATTTCCTTTTTCACCATAGCCCTCTATGCGCTTCCAAATATCCCTTTGCCAATTTCACAAGAACAGCCTTAGCGAAAGGCTTCTTGAAGGGAAAGATGTAACTCTGTGAGATGAATTAACAGAACACAGAGCAGTTTCTCAGAAAGCTTCTTTCCAGTTTTGAACGGAAGATATTTCCTTTTTCACCATAGCCCTCTATGGGCTTCCAAATATCCCTTTGCCAATTCCACAAGAACAGCCTTAGCGAAAGGCTTCTTGAAGGGAAAGATGTAACTCTGTGAGATGAATTAACAGAACACAGAGCAGTTTCTCAGAAAGCTTCTTTCCAGTTTGGAACGGAAGATATTTACTTTTTCACCATAGCCCTCTATGGGCTTCCAAATATCCCTTTGCCAATTCCACAAGAACAGCCTTAGCGAAAGGCTTCTTGAAGGGAAAGATGTAACTCTGTGAGATGAATTCACAGAACACAGAGCAGTTTCTCAGAAAGCTTCTTTCCAGTTTTGAACGGAAGATATTTCCTTTCTCACCATAGCCCTCTATGGGCTTCCAAATATCCCTTTGCCAATTCCACAAGAACAGCCTTAGCGAAACACTTCTTGAAGGGAAAGATGTAACTCTGTGAGATGAATTAACAGAACACAGAGCAGTTTCTCAGAAAGCTTCTTTCCAGTTTTGAACGGAAGATATTTCCTTTTTCACCATAGCCCTCTATGGGCTTCCAAATATCCCTTTGCCAATTCCACAAGAACAGCCTTAGCGAAAGGCTTCTTGAAGGGAAAGATGTAACTCTGTGAGATGAATTAACAGAACACAGAGCAGTTTCTCAGAAAGCTTCTTTCCAGTTTTGAACGGAAGATATTTGCTTTTTCACCATAGCCCTCTATGGGCTTCCAAATATCCCTTTGCCAATTCCACAAGAACAGCCTTAGCGAAAGGCTTCTTGAAGGGAAAGATGTAACTCTGTGAGATGAATTAACAGAACACAGAGCAGTTTCTCAGAAAGCTTCTTTCCAGTTTTGAACGGAAGATATTTCCTTTTTCACCATAGCCCTCTATGGGCTTCCAAATATCCCTTTGCCAATTCCACAAGAACAGCCTTAGCGAAAGGCTTCTTGAAGGGAAAGATGTAACTCTGTGAGATGAATTAACAGAACACAGAGCAGTTTCTCAGAAAGCTTCTTTCCAGTTTTGAACGGAAGATATTTCCTTTTTCACCATAGCCCTCTATGGGCTTCCAAATATCCCTTTGCCAATTCCACAAGAACAGCCTTAGCGAAAGGCTTCTTGAAGGGAAAGATGTAACTCTGTGAGATGAATTAACAGAACACAGAGCAGTTTCTCAGAAAGCTTCTTTCCAGTTTTGAACGGAAGATATTTCCTTTTTCACCACAGCCCTCTATGGGCTTCCAAATATCCCTTTGCCAATTCCACAAGAACAGCCTTAGAGAAAGGCTTCTTGAAGGGAAATATGTAACTCTGTGAGATGAATTAACAGACCACAGAGCAGTTTCTCAGAAAGCTTCTTTCCAGTTTTGAATGGAAGATATTTCCTTTTACACCATAGCCCTCTATGGGCTTCCAAATATCCCTTTGCCAATTCCACAAGAACAGCCTTAGAGAAAGGCTTCTTGAAGGGAAATATGTAACTCTGTGAGATGAATTAACAGAACACAGAGCAGTTTCTCAGAAAGCTTCTTTCCAGTTTTGAACGGAAGATATTTCCTTTTTCTCCATAGCCCTCTATGGGCTTCCAAATATCCCTTTGCCAATTCCACAAGAACAGCCTTAGCGAAAGGCTTCTTGAAGGGAAAGATGTAACTCTGTGAGATGAATTAACAGAACACAGAGCAGTTTCTCAGAAAGCTCCTTTCCAGTTTTGAACGGAAGATATTTTCTTTTTCACCAAAGCCCTCTATGGGCTTCCAAATATCCCTTTGCCAATTCCACAAGAACAGCCTTAGCGAAAGGCTTCTTGAAGGGAAAGATGTAACTCTGTGAGATGAATTAACAGAACACAGAGCAGTTTCTCAGAAAGCTTCTTTCCAGTTTTGAACGGAAGATATTTCCTTTTTCACCACAGCCCTCTATGGGCTTCCAAATATCCCTTTGCCAATTCCACAAGAACAGCCTTAGAGAAAGGCTTCTTGAAGGGAAATATGTAACTCTGTGAGATGAATTAACAGAACACAGAGCAGTTTCTCAGAAAGCTTCTTTCCAGTTTTGAATGGAAGATATTTCCTTTTTCACCATAGCCCTCTATGGGCTTCCAAATATCCCTTTGCCAATTCCACAAGAACAGCCTTAGCGAAAGGCTTCTTGAAGGGAAAGATGTAACTCTGTGAGATGAATTAACAGAACACAGAGCAGTTTCTCAGAAAGCTTCTTTCCAGTTTTGAACGGAAGATATTTCCTTTTTCACCATAGCCCTCTATGGGCTTCCAAATATCCCTTTGCCAATTCCACAAGAACAGCCTTAGCGAAAGGCTTCTTGAAGGGAAAGATGTAACTCTGTGAGATGAATTAACAGAACACAGAGCAGTTTCTCAGAAAGCTCCTTTCCAGTTTTGAACGGAAGATATTTTCTTTTTCACCATAGCCCTCTATGGGCTTCCAAATATCCCTTTGCCAATTCCACAAGAACAGCCTTAGCGAAAGGCTTCTTGAAGGGAAAGATGTAACTCTGTGAGATGAATTAACAGAACACAGAGCAGTTTCTCAGAAAGCTTCTTTCCAGTTTTGAAGGAAAGATATTTCCTTTTTCACCAGAGCCCTCTATGGGCTTCCAAATATCCCTTTGCCAATTCCACCAGAAGAGCCTTAGCGAAAGGCTTCTTGAATGGAAAGATGTAACTCTGTGAGATGAATTAACAGAACACAGAGCAGTTTCTCAGAAAGCTTCTTTCCCGTTTTGAACGGAAGATATTTCCTTTTTCACCATAGCCCTCTATGGGCTTCCAAATATCCCTTTGCCAATTCCACAAGAACAGCCTTAGCGAAAGGCTTCTTGAAGGGAAAGATGTAATTCTGTGAGATGAATTAACAGAACACTGAGCAGTTTCTCAGAAAGCTTCTTTCCAGTTTTGAACGGAAGATATTTCCTTTTTCACCATAGCCCTCTATGGGCTTCCAAATATCCCTTTGCCAATTCCACAAGAACAGCCTTAGCGAAAGGCTTCTTGAAGGGAAAGATGTAACTCTGTGAGATGAATTAACAGAACACAGAGCAGTTTCTCAGAAAGCTTCTTTCCAGTTTTCAACGGAAGATATTTCGTTTTTCATCATAGCGCTCTACGGGCTTCCAAATATCCCTTTGCCAATTCCACAAGAACAGCCTTAGCGAAAGGCTTCTTGAAGGGAAAGATGTAACTCTGTGAGATGAATGAACAGAACACAGAGCAGTTTCTCAGAAAGCTTCTTTCCAGTTTTGAACGGAAGATATTTCCTTTTTCACCATAGCCCTCTATGGGCTTCCAAATATCCCTTTGCCAATTCCACAAGAACAGCCTTAGCGAAAGGCTTTTGAAGGGAAAGATGTAACTCTGTGAGATGAATTAACAGAACACAGAGCAGTTTCTCAGAAAGCTTCTTTCCAGTTTTGAACGGAAGATATTTCCTTTTTCACCATAGCCCTCTATGGGCTTCCAAATATCCCTTTGCCAATTCCACAAGAACAGCCTCAGCGAAAGGCTTCTTGAAGGGAAAGATGTAACTCTGTGAGATGAATTAACAGAACACAGAGCAGTTTCTCAGAAAGCTTCTTTCCAGTTTTGAAGGAAAGATATTTCCTTTTTCACCATAGCCCTCTATGGGCTTCCAAATATCCCTTTGCCAATTCCACCAGAAGAGCCTTAGAGAAAGTCTTCTTGAAGGGAAAGATGTAACTCTGTGAGATGAATTAACAGAACACAGAGCAGTTTCTCAGAAAGCTTCTTTCCAGTTTTGAACGGAAGATATTTCCTTTTTCACCATAGCCCTCTATGGGCTTCCAAATATCCCTTTGCCAATTCCACAAGAACAGCCTTAGCGAAAGGCTTCTTGAAGGGAAAGATGTAACTCTGTGAGATGAATTAACAGAACACTGAGCAGTTTCTCAGAAAGCTTCTTTCCAGTTTTGAACGGAAGATATTTCCTTTTTCACCATAGCCCTCTATGGGCTTCCAAATATCCCTTTGCCAATTCTACAAGAACAGCCTTAGCGAAAGACTTCTTGAAGGAAAGATGTAACTCTGTGAGATGAATTAACAGAACACAGAGCAGTTTCTCAGAAAGCTTCTTTCCAGTTTTGAACGGAAGATATTTCCTTTTTCACCATAGCCCTCTATGCGCTTCCAAATATCCCTTTGCCAATTTCACAAGAACAGCCTTAGCGAAAGGCTTCTTGAAGGGAAAGATGTAACTCTGTGAGATGAATTAACAGAACACAGAGCAGTTTCTCAGAAAGCTTCTTTCCAGTTTTGAACGGAAGATATTTCCTTTTTCACCATAGCCCTCTATGGGCTTCCAAATATCCCTTTGCCAATTCCACAAGAACAGCCTTAGCGAAAGGCTTCTTGAAGGGAAAGATGTAACTCTGTGAGATGAATTAACAGAACACAGAGCAGTTTCTCAGAAAGCTTCTTTCCAGTTTGGAACGGAAGATATTTACTTTTTCACCATAGCCCTCTATGGGCTTCCAAATATCCCTTTGCCAATTCCACAAGAACAGCCTTAGCGAAAGGCTTCTTGAAGGGAAAGATGTAACTCTGTGAGATGAATTCACAGAACACAGAGCAGTTTCTCAGAAAGCTTCTTTCCAGTTTTGAACGGAAGATATTTCCTTTCTCACCATAGCCCTCTATGGGCTTCCAAATATCCCTTTGCCAATTCCACAAGAACAGCCTTAGCGAAACACTTCTTGAAGGGAAAGATGTAACTCTGTGAGATGAATTAACAGAACACAGAGCAGTTTCTCAGAAAGCTTCTTTCCAGTTTTGAACGGAAGATAATTCCTTTTTCACCATAGCCCTCTATGGGCTTCCAAATATCCCTTTGCCAATTCCACAAGAACAGCCTTAGCGAAAGGCTTCTTGAAGGGAAAGATGTAACTCTGTGAGATGAATTAACAGAACACAGAGCAGTTTCTCAGAAAGCTTCTTTCCAGTTTTGAACGGAAGATATTTGCTTTTTCACCATAGCCCTCTATGGGCTTCCAAATATCCCTTTGCCAATTCCACAAGAACAGCCTTAGCGAAAGGCTTCTTGAAGGGAAAGATGTAACTCTGTGAGATGAATTAACAGAACACAGAGCAGTTTCTCAGAAAGCTTCTTTCCAGTTTTGAACGGAAGATATTTCCTTTTTCACCATAGCCCTCTATGGGCTTCCAAATATCCCTTTGCCAATTCCACAAGAACAGCCTTAGCGAAAGGCTTCTTGAAGGGAAAGATGTAACTCTGTGAGATGAATTAACAGAACACAGAGCAGTTTCTCAGAAAGCTTCTTTCCAGTTTTGAACGGAAGATATTTCCTTTTTCACCATAGCCCTCTATGGGCTTCCAAATATCCCTTTGCCAATTCCACAAGAACAGCCTTAGCGAAAGGCTTCTTGAAGGGAAAGATGTAACTCTGTGAGATGAATTAACAGAACACAGAGCAGTTTCTCAGAAAGCTTCTTTCCAGTTTTGAACGGAAGATATTTCCTTTTTCACCACAGCCCTCTATGGGCTTCCAAATATCCCTTTGCCAATTCCACAAGAACAGCCTTAGAGAAAGGCTTCTTGAAGGGAAATATGTAACTCTGTGAGATGAATTAACAGACCACAGAGCAGTTTCTCAGAAAGCTTCTTTCCAGTTTTGAATGGAAGATATTTCCTTTTACACCATAGCCCTCTATGGGCTTCCAAATATCCCTTTGCCAATTCCACAAGAACAGCCTTAGAGAAAGGCTTCTTGAAGGGAAATATGTAACTCTGTGAGATGAATTAACAGAACACAGAGCAGTTTCTCAGAAAGCTTCTTTCCAGTTTTGAACGGAAGATATTTCCTTTTTCACCATAGCCCTCTATGGGCTTCCAAATATCCCTTTGCCAATTCCACAAGAACAGCCTTAGCGAAAGGCTTCTTGAAGGGAAAGATGTAACTCTGTGAGATGAATTAACAGAACACAGAGCAGTTTCTCAGAAAGCTCCTTTCCAGTTTTGAACGGAAGATATTTTCTTTTTCACCATAGCCCTCTATGGGCTTCCAAATATCCCTTTGCCAATTCCACAAGAACAGCCTTAGCGAAAGGCTTCTTGAAGGGAAAGATGTAACTCTGTGAGATGAATTAACAGAACACAGAGCAGTTTCTCAGAAAGCTTCTTTCCAGTTTTGAAGGAAAGATATTTCCTTTTTCACCAGAGCCCTCTATGGGCTTCCAAATATCCCTTTGCCAATTCCACCAGAAGAGCCTTAGCGAAAGGCTTCTTGAATGGAAAGATGTAACTCTGTGAGATGAATTAACAGAACACAGAGCAGTTTCTCAGAAAGCTTCTTTCCCGTTTTGAACGGAAGATATTTCCTTTTTCACCATAGCCCTCTATGGGCTTCCAAATATCCCTTTGCCAATTCCACAAGAACAGCCTTAGCGAAAGGCTTCTTGAAGGGAAAGATGTAATTCTGTGAGATGAATTAACAGAACACTGAGCAGTTTCTCAGAAAGCTTCTTTCCAGTTTTGAACGGAAGATATTTCCTTTTTCACCATAGCCCTCTATGGGCTTCCAAATATCCCTTTGCCAATTCCACAAGAACAGCCTTAGCGAAAGGCTTCTTGAAGGGAAAGATGTAACTCTGTGAGATGAATTAACAGAACACAGAGCAGTTTCTCAGAAAGCTTCTTTCCAGTTTTCAACGGAAGATATTTCGTTTTTCATCATAGCCCTCTACGGGCTTCCAAATATCCCTTTGCCAATTCCACAAGAACAGCCTTAGCGAAAGGCTTCTTGAAGGGAAAGATGTAACTCTGTGAGATGAATGAACAGAACACAGAGCAGTTTCTCAGAAAGCTTCTTTCCAGTTTTGAACGGAAGATATTTCCTTTTTCACCATAGCCCTCTATGGGCTTCCAAATATCCCTTTGCCAATTCCACAAGAACAGCCTTAGCGAAAGGCTTCTTGAAGGGAAAGATGTAACTCTGTGAGATGAATTAACAGAACACAGAGCAGTTTCTCAGAAAGCTTCTTTCCAGTTTTGAACGGAAGATATTTCCTTTTTCACCATAGCCCTCTATGGGCTTCCAAATATCCCTTTGCCAATTCCACAAGAACAGCCTCAGCGAAAGGCTTCTTAAGGGAAAGATGTAACTCTGTGAGATGAATTAACAGAACACAGAGCAGTTTCTCAGAAAGCTTCTTTCCAGTTTTGAAGGAAAGATATTTCCTTTTTCACCATAGCCCTCTATGGGCTTCCAAATATCCCTTTGCCAATTCCACCAGAAGAGCCTTAGAGAAAGTCTTCTTGAAGGGAAAGATGTAACTCTGTGAGATGAATTAACAGAACACAGAGCAGTTTCTCAGAAAGCTTCTTTCCAGTTTTGAACGGAAGATATTTCCTTTTTAACCATAGCCCTCTATGGGCTTCCAAATATCCCTTTGCCAATTCCACAAGAACAGCCTTAGCGAAAGGCTTCTTGAAGGGAAAGATGTAACTCTGTGAGATGAATTAACAGAACACAGAGCAGTTTCTCAGAAAGCTTCTTTCCAGTTTTGAACGGAAGATATTTCCTTTTTCACCATAGCCCTCTATGGGCTTCCAAATATCCCTTTGCCAATTCCACAAGAACAGCCTTAGCGAAAGGCTTCTTGAAGGGAAAGATGTAACTCTGTGAGATGAATTAACAGAACACAGAGCAGTTTCTCAGAAAGCTTCTTTCCAGTTTTGAAGGAAAGATATTTCCTTTTTCACCAGAGCCCTCTATGGGCTTCCAAATATCCCTTTGCCAATTCCACAAGAACAGCCTTAGCGAAAGGCTTCTTGAAGGGAAAGATGTAACTCTGTGAGATGAATTAACAGAAGACAGAGCAGTTTCTCAGAAAGCTTCTTTCCAGTTTTGAACGGAAGATATTTCCTTTTTCACCATAGCCCTCTAAGGGCTTCCAAATATCCCTTTGCCAATTCCAGAAGAACAGCCTTAGCGAAAGGCTTCTTGAAGGGAAAGATGTAACTCTGTGAGATGAATTAACAGAACACAGAGCAGTTTCTCAGAAAGCTTCTTTCCAGTTTTGAACGGAAGATATTTCCTTTTTCACCATAGCCCTCTATGGGCTTCCAAATATCCCTTTGCCAATTCCACAAGAACAGCCTTAGCGAAAGGCTTCTTGAAGGGAAAGATGTAACTCTGTGAGATGAATTAACAGAACACAGAGCAGTTTCTCAGAAAGCTTCCTTCCAGTTTTGAACGGAAGATATTTCCTTTTTCACCATAGCCCTCTATGGGCTTCCAAATATCCCTTTGCCAATTCTACAAGAACAGGCTTAGCGAAAGACTTCTTGAAGAGAAAGATGTAACTCTGTGAGATGAATTAACAGAACACAGAGCAGTTTCTCAGAAAGCTTCTTTCCAGTTTTGAACGGAAGATATTTCCTTTTTCACCATAGCCCTCTATGGGCTTCCAAATATCCCTTTGCCAATTCCACAAGAACAGCCTTAGCGAAAGGCTTCTTGAAGGGAAAGATGTAACTCTGTGAGATGAATTAACAGAACACAGAGCAGTTTCTCAGAAAGCTTCTTTCCAGTTTTGAACGCAAGATATTTCCTTTTTCACCATAGCCCTCTATGGGCTTCCAAATATCCCTTTGCCAATTCCACAAGAACAGCCTTAGCGAAAGGCTTCTTGAAGGGAAAGATGTAACTCTGTGAGATGAATTAACAGAACACAGAGCAGTTTCTCAGAAAGCTTCTTTCCAGTTTTGAATGGAAGATATTTCCTTTTTCACCATAGCCCTCTATGGGCTTCCAAATATCCCTTTGCCAATTCCACAAGAACAGCCTTAGCGAAAGGCTTCTTAAAGGGAAAGATGTAACTCTGTGAGATGAATTAACAGAACACAGAGCAGTTTCTCAGAAAGCTTCTTTCCAGTTTTGAACGGAAGATATTTCCTTTTTCACCATAGCCCTCTATGGGCTTCCAAATATCCCTTTGCCAATTCTACAATAACAGCCTTAGCGAAAGGCTTCTTGAAGTTAAAGATGTAACTCTGTGAGATGAATTAACAGAACACAGAGCAGTTTCTCAGAAAGCTTCTTTCCAGTTTTGAACGGAAGATATTTCCTTTTTCACCATAGCCCTCTATGGGCTTCCAAATATTACTTTGCCAATTCCACAAGAACAGCCTTAGCGAAAGGCTTCTTGAAGGGAAAGATGTAACTCTGTGAGATGAATTAACAGAACACAGAGCAGTTTCTCAGAAAGCTTCTTTCCAGTTTTGAACGGAAGATATTTCCTTTTTCACCATAGCCCTCTATGGGCTTCCAAATATCCCTTTGCCAATTCCACAAGAACAGCCTTAGCGAAAGTCTTCTTGAAAGGAAAGATGTAACTCTGTGAGATGAATTAACAGAACACAGAGCAGTTTCTCAGAAAGCTTCTTTCCAGTTTTGAACGGAAGGTATTTCCTTTTTCACCATAGCCCTCTATGGGCTTCCAAATATCCCTTTGCCAATTCCACAAGAACAGCCTTAGCGAAAGGCTTCTTGAAGGAAAAGATGTAACTCTGTGAGATGAATTAACAGAACACAGAGCAGTTTCTCAGAAAGCTTCTTTCCAATTTTGAACGGAAGATATTTCCTTTTTCACCATAGCCCTCTATGGGCTTCCAAATATCCCTTTGCCAATTCCACAAGAACAGCCTTAGCGAAAGGCTTCTTGAAGGGAAAGATGTAACTCTGTGAGATGAATTAGCAGAACACAGAGCAGTTTCTCAGAAAGCTTCTTTCCAGTTTTGAACGGAAGATATTTCCTTTTTCACCATAGCCCTCTATGGGCTTCCAAATATCCCTTTGCCAATTCTACAAGAACAGCCTTAGCGAAAGACTTCTTGAAGGGAAAGATGTAACTCTGTGAGATGAATTAACAGAACACAGAGCAGTTTCTCAGAAAGCTTCTTTCCAGTTTTGAACGGAAGATATTTAATTTTTCACCATAGCCCTCTATGGGCTTCCAAATATCCCTTTGCCAATTCCACAAGAACAGCCTTAGCGAAAGGCTTCTTGAAGGGAAAGATGTAACTCTGTGAGATGAATTAACAGAACACAGAGCAGTTTCTCAGAAAGCTTCTTTCCAGTTTTGAACGGAAGATATTTCCTTTTTCACCATAGCCCTCTATGGGCTTCCAAATATCCCTTTGCCAATTCTACAAGAACAGCCTTAGCGAAAGACTTCTTGAAGAGAAAGATGTAACTCTGTGAGATGAATTAACAGAACACAGAGCAGTTTCTCAGAAAGCTTCTTTCCAGTTTTGAACGGAAGATATTTCCTTTTTCACCATAGCCCTCTATGGGCTTCCAAATATCCCTTTGCCAATTCCACAAGAACAGCCTTAGCGAAAGGCTTCTTGAAGGGAAAGATGTAACTCTGTGAGATGAATTAACAGAACACAGAGCAGTTTCTCAGAAAGCTTCTTTCCAGTTTTGAACGCAAGATATTTCCTTTTTCACCATAGCCCTCTATGGGCTTCCAAATATCCCTTTGCCAATTCCACAAGAACAGCCTTAGCGAAAGGCTTCTTGAAGGGAAAGATGTAACTCTGTGAGATGAATTAACAGAACACAGAGCAGTTTCTCAGAAAGCTTCTTTAGTTTTGAATGGAAGATATTTCCTTTTTCACCATAGCCCTCTATGGGCTTCCTAATATCCCTTTGCGAATTCCACAAGAACAGCCTTAGCGAAAGGCTTCTTAAAGGGAAAGATGTAACTCTGTGAGATGAATTAACAGAACACAGAGCAGTTTCTCAGAAAGCTTCTTTCCAGTTTTGAACGGAAGATATTTCCTTTTTCACCATAGCCCTCTATGGGCTTCCAAATATCCCTTTGCCAATTCTACAATAACAGCCTTAGCGAAAGGCTTCTTGAAGTTAAAGATGTAACTCTGTGAGATGAATTAACAGAACACAGAGCAGTTTCTCAGAAAGCTTCTTTCCAGTTTTGAACGGAAGATATTTCCTTTTTCACCATAGCCCTCTATGGGCTTCCAAATATTACTTTGCCAATTCCACAAGAACAGCCTTAGCGAAAGGCTTCTTGAAGGTAAAGATGTAACTCTGTGAGATGAATTAACAGAACACAGAGCAGTTTCTCAGAAAGCTTCTTTCCAGTTTTGAACGGAAGATATTTCCTTTTTCACCATAGCCCTCTATGGGCTTCCAAATATCCCTTTGCCAATTCCACAAGAACAGCCTTAGCGAAAGTCTTCTTGAAGGGAAAGATGTAACTCTGTGAGATGAATTAACAGAACACAGAGCAGTTTCTCAGAAAGCTTCTTTCCAGTTTTGAACGGAAGATATTTCCTTTTTCACCATAGCCCTCTATGGGCTTGCAAATATCCCTTTGCCAATTCCACAAGAACAGCCTTAGCGAAAGGCTTCTTGAAGGAAAAGATGTAACTCTGTGAGATGAATTAACAGAACACAGAGCAGTTTCTCAGAAAGCTTCTTTCCAATTTTGAACGGAAGATATTTCCTTTTTCACCATAGCCCTCTATGGGCTTCCAAATATCCCTTTGCCAATTCCACAAGAACAGCCTTAGCGAAAGGCTTCTTGAAGGGAAAGATGTAACTCTGTGAGATGAATTAGCAGAACACAGAGCAGTTTCTCAGAAAGCTTCTTTCCAGTTTTGAACGGAAGATATTTCCTTTTTCACCATAGCCCTCTATGGGCTTCCAAATATCCCTTTGCCAATTCTACAAGAACAGCCTTAGCGAAAGACTTCTTGAAGGGAAAGATGTAACTCTGTGAGATGAATTAACAGAACACAGAGCAGTTTCTCAGAAAGCTTCTTTCCAGTTTTGAACGGAAGATATTTCCTTTTTCACCAGAGCCCTCTATGGGCTTCCAAATATCCCTTTGCCAATTCCACAAGAACAGCCTTAGCGAAAGGCTTCTTGAAGGGAAAGATGTAACTCTGTGAGATGAATTAACAGAACACAGAGCAGTTTCTCAGAAAGCTTCTTTCCAGTTTTGAAGGAAAGATATTTCCTTTTTCACCAGAGCCCTCTATGGGCTTCCAAATATCCCTTTGCCAATTCCACAAGAACAGCCTTAGCGAAAGGCTTCTTGAAGGAAAAGATGTAACTCTGTGAGATGAATTAACAGAACACAGAGCAGTTTCTCAGAAAGCTTCTTTCCAGTTTTGAACGGAAGATATTTCCTTTTTCACCATAGCCCTCTATGGGCTTCCAAATATCCCTTTGCCAATTCCACAAGAACAGCCTTAGCGAAAGGCTTCTTGAAGGGAAAGATGTAACTCTGTGAGATGAATTAACGGAACACAGAGCAGTTTCTCAGAAAGGTTCTTTCCAGTTTTAAACGGAAGATATTTCCTTTTTCACCATAGCCCTCTATGGGCTTCCAAATATCCCTTTGCCAATTGTACAAGAACAGCCTTAGCGAAAGACTTCTTGAAGGGAAAGATGTAACTCTGTGAGATGAATTAACAGAACACAGAGCAGTTTCTCAGAAAGCTTCTTTCCAGTTTTGAACGGAAGATATTTCCTTTTTCACCATAGCCCTCTATGGGCTTCCAAATATCCCTTTGCCAATTCCACAAGAACAGCCTTAGCGAAAGGCTTCTTGAAGGGAAAGATGTAACTCTGTGAGATGAATTAACAGAACACAGAGCAGTTTCTCAGAAAGCTTCTTTCCAGTTTTGAGCGGAAGATATTTCTTTTTTCACCATAGCCCTCTAAGGGCTTCCAAGTATCCCTTTGCCAATTCCAGAAGAACAGCCTTAGCGAAAGGCTTCTTGAAGGGAAAGATGTAACTCTGTTAGATGAATTAACAGAACACAGAGCAGTTTCTCAGAAAGCTTCTTTCCAGTTTTGAACGGAAGATATTTCCTTTTTCACCATAGCCCTCTATGGGCTTCCACATATCCCTTTGCCAATTCCACAAGAACAGCCTTAGCGAAAGGCTTCTTGAAGGGAAAGATGTAACTCTGTGAGATGAATTAACAGAACACAGAGCAGTTTCTCAGAAAGCTTCTTTCCAGTTTTGAACGGAAGATATTTCCTTTTTCACCATAGCCCTCTATGGGCTTCCAAATATCCCTTTGCCAATTCTACAAGAACAGCCTTAGCGAAAGACTTCTTGAAGAGAAAGATGTAACTCTGTGAGATGAATTAACAGAACACAGAGCAGTTTCTCAGAAAGCTTCTTTCCAGTTTTGAACGGAAGATATTTCCTTTTTCACCATAGCCCTCTATGGGCTTCCAAATATCCCTTTGCCAATTCCACAAGAACAGCCTTAGCGAAAGGCTTCTTGAAGGGAAAGATGTAACTCTGTGAGATGAATTAACAGAACACAGAGCAGTTTCTCAGAAAGCTTCTTTCCAGTTTTGAACGCAAGATATTTCCTTTTTCACCATAGCCCTCTATGGGCTTCCAAATATCCCTTTGCCAATTCCACAAGAACAGCCTTAGCGAAAGGCTTCTTGAAGGGAAAGATGTAACTCTGTGAGATGAATTAACAGAACACAGAGCAGTTTCTCAGAAAGCTTCTTTCCAGTTTTGAATGGAAGATATTTCCTTTTTCACCATAGCCCTCTATGGGCTTCCAAATATCCCTTTGCCAATTCCACAAGAACAGCCTTAGCGAAAGGCTTCTTAAAGGGAAAGATGTAACTCTGTGAGATGAATTAACAGAACACAGAGCAGTTTCTCAGAAAGCTTCTTTCCAGTTTTGAACGGAAGATATTTCCTTTTTCACCATAGCCCTCTATGGGCTTCCAAATATCCCTTTGCCAATTCTACAATAACAGCCTTAGCGAAAGGCTTCTTGAAGTTAAAGATGTAACTCTGTGAGATGAATTAACAGAACACAGAGCAGTTTCTCAGAAAGCTTCTTTCCAGTTTTGAACGGAAGATATTTCCTTTTTCACCATAGCCCTCTATGGGCTTCCAAATATTACTTTGCCAATTCCACAAGAACAGCCTTAGCGAAAGGCTTCTTGAAGGGAAAGATGTAACTCTGTGAGATGAATTAACAGAACACAGAGCAGTTTCTCAGAAAGCTTCTTTCCAGTTTTGAACGGAAGATATTTCCTTTTTCACCATAGCCCTCTATGGGCTTCCAAATATCCCTTTGCCAATTCCACAAGAACAGCCTTAGCGAAAGTCTTCTTGAAGGGAAAGATGTAACTCTGTGAGATGAATTAACAGATCACAGAGCAGTTTCTCAGAAAGCTTCTTTCCAGTTTTGAACGGAAGATATTTCCTTTTTCACCATAGCCCTCTATGGGCTGCCAAATATCCCTTTGCCAATTCCACAAGAACAGCCTTAGCGAAAGGCTTCTTGAAGGAAAAGATGTAACTCTGTGAGATGAATTAACAGAACACAGAGCAGTTTCTCAGAAAGCTTCTTTCCAATTTTGAACGGAAGATATTTCCTTTTTCACCATAGCCCTCTATGGGCTTCCAAATAACCCTTTGCCAATTCCACAAGAACAGCCTTAGCGAAAGGCTTCTTGAAGGGAAAGATGTAACTCTGTGGGATGAATTAGCAGAACACAGAGCAGTTTCTCAGAAAGCTTCTTTCCAGTTTTGAACGGAAGATATTTCCTTTTTCACCATAGCCCTCTATGGGCTTCCAAATATCCCTTTGCCAATTCTACAAGAACAGCCTTAGCGAAAGACTTCTTGAAGGGAAAGATGTAACTCTGTGAGATGAATTAACAGAACACAGAGCAGTTTCTCAGAAAGCTTCTTTCCAGTTTTGAACGGAAGATATTTCCTTTTTCACCATAGCCCTCTATGGGCTTCCAAATATCCCTTTGCCAATTACACAAGAACAGTCTTAGCGAAAGGCTTCTTGAAGGGAAAGATGTAACTCTGTGAGATGAATTAACAGAACACAGAGCAGTTTCTCAGAAAGCTTCTTTCCCGTTTTGAACGGAAGATATTTCCTTTTTCACCATAGCCCTCTATGGGCTTCCAAATATCCCTTTGCCAATTCCACAAGAACAGCCTTAGCGAAAGGCTTCTTGAAGGGAAAGATGTAACTCTGTGAGATGAATGAACAGAACACAGAGCAGTTTCTCAGAAAGCTTCTTTCCAGTTTTGAACGGAAGATATTTCCTTTTTCACCTTAGCCCTCTATGGGCTTCCAAATATCCCTTTGCCAATTCCAGAAGAACAGCCTTAGCGAAAGGATTCTGGAAGGGAAAGATGTAACTCTGTGAGATGAATTAACAGAACACAGAGCAGTTTCTCAGAAAGCTTCTTTCCAGTTTTGAACGGAAGATATTTCCTTTTTCACCATAGCCCTCTATGGGCTTCCACATATCCCTTTGCCAATTCCACAAGAACAGCCTTAGCGAAAGGCTTCTTGAAGGGAAAGATGTAACTCTGTGAGATGAATTAACAGAACACAGAGCAGTTTCTCAGAAAGCTTCTTTCCAGTTTTGAACGGAAGATATTTCCTTTTTCACCATAGCCCTCTATGGGCTTCCAAATATCCCTTTGCCAATTCTACAAGAACAGCCGTAGCGAAAGACTTCTTGAAGAGAAAGATGTAACTCTGTGAGATGAATTAACAGAACACAGAGCAGTTTCTCAGAAAGCTTCTTTCCAGTTTTGAACGGAAGATATTTCCTTTTTCACCATAGCCCTCTATGGGCTTCCAAATATCCCTTTGCCAATTCCACAAGAACAGCCTTAGCGAAAGGCTTCTTGAAGGGAAAGATGTAACTCTGTGAGATGAATTAACAGAACACAGAGCAGTTTCTCAGAAAGCTTCTTTCCAGTTTTCAACGCAAGATATTTCCTTTTTCACCATAGCCCTCTATGGGCTTCCAAATATCCCTTTGCCAATTCCACAAGAACAGCCTTAGCGAAAGGCTTCTTGAAGGGAAAGATGTAACTCTGTGAGATGAATTAACAGAACACAGAGCAGTTTCTCAGAAAGCTTCTTTCCAGTTTTGAATGGAAGATATTTCCTTTTTCACCATAGCCCTCTATGGGCTTCCAAATATCCCTTTGCCAATTCCACAAGAACATCCTTAGCGAAAGGCTTCTTAAAGGGAAAGATGTAACTCTGTGAGATGAATTAACAGAACACAGAGCAGTTTCTCAGAAAGCTTCTTTACAGTTTTGAACGGAAGGTATTTCCTTTTTCACCATAGCCCTCTATGGGCTTCCAAATATCCCTTTGCCAATTCTACAATAACAGCCTTAGCGAAAGGCTTCTTGAAGTTAAAGATGTAACTCTGTGAGATGAATTAACAGAACACAGAGCAGTTTCTCAGAAAGCTTCTTTCCAGTTTTGAACGGAAGATATTTCCTTTTTCACCATAGCCCTCTATGGGCTTCCAAATATTACTTTGCCAATTCCACAAGAACAGCCTTAGCGAAAGGCTTCTTGAAGGGAAAGATGTAACTCTGTGAGATGAATTAACAGAACACAGAGCAGTTTCTCAGAAAGCTTCTTTCCAGTTTTGAACGGAAGATATTTCCTTTTTCACCATAGCCCTCTATGGGCTTCCAAATATCCCTTTGCCAATTCCACAAGAACAGCCTTAGCGAAAGTCTTCTTGAAGGGAAAGATGTAACTCTGTGTGATGAATTAACAGAACACAGAGCAGTTTCTCAGAAAGCTTCTTTCCAGTTTTGAACGGAAGATATTTCCTTTTTCACCATAGCCCTCTATGGGCTTCCAAATATCCCTTTGCCAATTCCACAAGAACAGCCTTAGCGAAAGGCTTCTTGAAGGAAAAGATGTAACTCTGTGAGATGAATTAACAGAACACAGAGCAGTTTCTCAGAAAGCTTCTTTCCAATTTTGAACGGAAGATATTTCCTTTTTCACCATAGCCCTCTATGGGCTTCCAAATATCCCTTTGCCAATTCCACAAGAACAGCCTTAGCGAAAGGCTTCTTGAAGGGAAAGATGTAACTCTGTGAGATGAATTAGCAGAACACAGAGCAGTTTCTCAGAAAGCTTCTTTCCAGTTATGAACGGAAGATATTTCCTTTTTCACCATAGCCCTCTATGGGCTTCCAAATATCCCTTTGCCAATTCTACAAGAACAGCCTTAGCGAAAGACTTCTTGAAGGGAAAGATGTAACTCTGTGAGATGAATTAACAGAACACAGAGCAGTTTCTCAGAAAGCTTCTTTCCAGTTTTGAACGGAAGATATTTCCTTTTTCACCATAGCCCTCTATGGGCTTCCAAATATCCCTTTGCCAATTCCACAAGAACAGTCTTAGCGAAAGGCTTCTTGAAGGGAAAGATGTAACTCTGTGAGATGAATTAACAGAACACAGAGCAGTTTCTCAGAAAGCTTCTTTCCAGTTTTGAACGGAAGATATTTCCTTTTTCACCATAGCCCTCTATGGGCTTCCAAATATCCCTTTGCCAATTCCACAAGAACAGCCTTAGCGAAAGGCTTCTTGAAGGGAAAGATGTAACTCTGTGAGATGAATGAACAGAACACAGAGCAGTTTCTCAGAAAGCTTCTTTCCAGTTTTGAACGGAAGATATTTCCTTTTTCACCTTAGCCCTCTATGGGCTTCCAAATATCCCTTTGCCAATTCCAGAAGAACAGCCTTAGCGAAAGGATTCTGGAAGGGAAAGATGTAACTCTGTGAGATGAATTAACAGAACACAGAGCAGTTTCTCAGAAAGCTTCTTTCCAGTTTTGAACAGAAGATATTTCCTTTTTTACCATAGCCCTCTATGGGCTTTCAAATATCCTTTTGCCCATTCCACAAGAACAGCCTTAGCGAAAGGCTTCTTGAAGGGAAAGATGTAACTCTGTGAGCTTAATTAGGAGGACACAGAGCAGTTTCTCAGAAAGCTTCTTTCCAGTTTTGAACGGAAGATATTTTCTTTTTCACCATAGCCCTCTATGGGCTTCCAGATATCCCTTTGCCAATTCCCCAAGAACAGCCTTAGCGAAAGGCTTCTGGAAGGGAAAGATGTAACTCTGTGAGATGAATTAACAGAACACCGAGCAGTTTCTCAGAAAGCTTCTTTCCAGTTTTGAACGGAAGATATTTCCTTTTTCACCATAGCCCTCTATGGGCTTCCAAATATCCCTTTGCCAATTCCCCAAGAACAGCCTTAGCGAAAGGCTTCTGGAAGGGAAAGATGTAACTCTGTGAGATGAATTAACAGAACACAGAGCAGTTTCTCAGAAAGCTTCTTTCCAGTTTTGAACGGAAGATATTTCCTTTTTCACCATAGCCCTCTATGGGATTCCAAATATCCCTTTGCCAATTCCACAAGAACAGCCTTAGCGAAAGGCTTCTTGAAGGTAAAGATGTAACTCTGTGAGATGAATTAACAGAACACAGAGCAGTTTCTAAGAAAGCTTCTTTCCAGTTTTGAAGGAAAGATATTTCCTTTTTCACCATAGCCCTCTATGGGCTTCCAAATATCCCTTTGCCAATTCCACAAGAATAGCCTTAGCGAAAGGCTTCTTGAAGGTAAAGATGTAACTCTGTGAGATGAATTAACAGAACACAGAGCAGTTTCTCAGAAAGCTTCTTTCCAATTTTGAACCGAAGATATTTCCTTTTTCACCATAGCCCTCTATGGGCTTCCAAATATCCCTTTGCCAATTCCACAAGAACAGCCTTAGCGAAAGGCTTCTTGAAGGGAAAGATGTAACTCTGTGAGATGAATGAACAGAACACAGAGCAGTTTCTCAGAAAGCTTCTTTCCAGTTTTGAACGGAAGATATTTCCTTTTTCACCATAGCCCTCTATGGGCTTCCAAATATCCCTTTGCCAATTCCACAAGAACCGCCTTAGCGAAAGGCTTCTTGAAGGGAAAGATGTAACTCTGTGAGATGAATTAACAGAACACAGAGCAGTTTCTCAGAAAGCTTCTTTCCAGTTTTGAACGGAAGATATTTCCTTTTTCACCATAGCCCTCTATGGGCTTCCAAATATCCCTTTGCCAATTCCACAAGAACAGCCTTAGCGAAAGGCTTCTTGAAGGGAAAGATGTAACTCTGTGAGATGAATTAACAGAACACAGAGCAGTTTCTCAGAAAGCTTCTTTCCAGTTTTGAACGGAAGATATTTCCTTTTTCACCATAGCCCTCTATGGGCTTCCAAATATCCCTTTGCCAATTCCACAAGAACAGCCTTAGCGAAAGACTTCTTGAAGGGAAAGATGTAACTCTGTGAGATGAATGAACAGAACACAGAGCAGTTTCTCAGAAAGCTTCTTTCCAGTTTTGAAAGGAAGATATTTCCTTTTTCACCATAGCCCTCTATGGGCTTCCAAATATCCCTTTGCCAATTCCACAAGAACAGCCTTAGCGAAAGGCTTCTTGAAGGGAAAGATGTAACTCTGTGAGATGAATGAACAGAACACAGAGCAGTTTCTCAGAAAGCTTCTTTCCAGTTTTGAACGGAAGATATTTCCTTTTTCACCATAGCCCTCTATGGGCTTCCAAATATCCCTTTGCCAATTCCACAAGAACAGCCTTAGCGAAAGGCTTCTTGAACGGAAAGATGTAACTCTGTGAGATGAATGAACAGAACACAGAGCAGTTTCTCAGAAAGCTTCTTTCCAGTTTTGAACGGAAGATATTTCCTTTTTCACCTTAGCCCTCTATGGGCTTCCAAATATCCCTTTGCCAATTCCAGAAGAACAGCCTTAGCGAAAGGATTCTTGAAGGGAAAGATGTAACTCTGTGAGATGAATTAACAGAACACAGAGCAGTTTCTCAGAAAGCTTCTTTCCAGTTTTGAACAGAAGATATTTCCTTTTTCACCATAGCCCTCTATGGGCTTCCAAATATCCTTTTGCCCATTCCACAAGAACAGCCTTAGCGAAAGGCTTCTTGAAGGGTAAGATGTAACTCTGTGAGCTTAATTAAGAGAACACAGAGCAGTTTCTCAGAAAGCTTCTTTCCAGTTTTGAACGGAAGATATTTCCTTTTTCACCATAGCCCTCTATGGGCTTCCAAATATCCCTTTGCCAATTCCACAAGAACAGCCTTAGCGAAAGGCTTCTTGAAGGGAAAGATGTAACTCTGTGACATGAATGAACAGAACACAGAGCAGTTTCTCAGAAACTTCTTTCCAGTTTTGAACGGAAGATATTTCCTTTTTCACCATAGCCTTCTATGGGCTTCCAAATATCCCTTTGCCAATTCCAGAGGAACAGCTTTAGCGAAAGACTTCTTGAAGGGAAAGATGTAACTCTGTGAGCTTAATTAAGAGAACACAGAGCAGTTTCTCAGAAAGCTTCTTTCCAGTTTTGAACGGAAGATATTTCCTTTTTCACCATAGCCCTCTATGGGCTTCCAAATATCCCTTTGCCAATTCCACAAGAACAGCCTTAGCGAAAGGCTTCTTGAAGGGAAAGATGTAACTCTGTGAGATGAATTAACAGAACACAGAGCAGTTTCTCAGAAAGCTTCTTTCCAGTTTTGAACGGAAGATATTTCCTTTTTCACCATAGCCCTCTATGGGCTTCCAAATAACCCTTTGCCAATTCCACAAGAACAGCCTTAGCGAAAGTCTTCTTGAAGGGAAAGATGTAACACTGTGAGATGAATGAACAGAACACAGAGCAGTTTCTCAGAAAGCTTCTTTCCAGTTTTGAACGGAAGATATTTCCTTTTTCACCATAGCCCTCTATGGGCTTCCAAATATCCCTTTGCCAATTCCACAAGAACAGCCTTAGCGAAAGGCTTCTTGAAGGGAAAGATGTAACTCTGTGAGATGAATTAACAGAAAACAGAGCAGTTTCTCAGAAAGCTTCTTTCCAGTTTTGACCGTAAGATATTTCCTTTTTCACCATAGCCCTCTATGGGCTTCCAAATATCCCTTTGCCAAATCCAGAAGAACAGCCTTAGCGAAAGGCTTCTTGAAGGGAAAGATGTAACTCTGTGAGATGAATTAACAGAACACAGAGCAGTTTCTCAGAAAGCTTCTTTCCAGTTTTGAACGGAAGATATTTCCTTTTTCACCATAGCCCTCTACGGACTTCTAAATATCCCTTTGCCAATTCCACAAGAACAGGCTTAGCGAAAGGCTTCTTGAAGGAAAAGATGTAACTCTGTGAGCTTAATTAAGAGAACACAGAGCAGTTTCTCATAAAGCTTCTTTCCAGTTTTGAACGGAAGATATTTCCTTTTTCACCATAGCCCTCTATGGGCTTCCAAATATCCCTTTGCCAATTCCACAAGAACAGCCTTAGCGAAAGGCTTCTTGAAGGGAAAGATGTAACTCTGTGAGATGAATGAACAGAACACAGAGCAGTTTCTCAGAAAGCTTCTTTCCAGTTTTGAACGGAAAATATTTCCTTTTTCACCTTAGCCCTCTATGGGCTTCCAAATATTCCTTTGCCAATTCCAGAAGAACAGCCTTAGCGAAAGGATTCTTGAAGGGAAAGATGTAACTCTGTGAGATGAATTAACAGAACACAGAGCAGTTTCTCAGAACGCTTCTTTCCAGTTTTGAACAGAAGTTATTTCCTTTTTCACCATAGCCCTCTATGGGCTTCCAAATATCCTTTTGCCCATTCCACAAGAACAGCCTTAGCGAAAGGCTTCTTGAAGGGAAAGATGTAACTCTGTGAGCTTAATTAAGAGAACACAGAGCAGTTTTTCAGAAAGCTTCTTTCCCGTTTTGAACGGAAGATATTTTCTTTTTCACCATAGCCCTCTATGGGCTTCCAAATATCCCTTTGCCAATTCCCCAAGAACAGCCTTAGCGAAAGGCTTCTGGAAGGGAAAGATGTAACTCTGTGAGATGAATTAACAGAACACAGGGCAGTTTCTCAGAAAGCTTCTTTCCAGTTTTGAACGGAAGATATTTCCTTTTTCACCATAGCCCTCTATGGGCTTCCAAATATCCCTTTGCCAATTCCACAAGAACAGCCTTAGCGAAAGGCTTCTTGAAGGGAAAGATGTAACTCTGTGAGCTTAATTAAGAGAACACAGAGCAGTTTCTCAGAAAGCTTCTTTCCAGTTTTGAACGGAAGATATTTCCTTTTTCACCATAGCCCTCTATGGGCTTCCAAATATCCCTTTGCCAATTCCCCAAGAACAGCCTTAGCGAAAGGCTTCTGGAAGGGAAAGATGTAACTCTGTGAGATGAATTAACAGAACACAGAGCAGTTTCTCAGAAAGCTTCTTTCCAGTTTTGAACGGAAGATATTTCCTTTTTCACCATAGCCCTCTATGGGCTTCCAAATATCCCTTTGCCAATTCCACAAGAACAGCCTTAGCGAAAGGCTTCTTGAAGGGAAAGATGTAACTCTGTGAGATGAATTAACAGAACACAGAGCAGTTTCTAAGAAAGCTTCTTTCCAGTTTTGAAGGAAAGATATTTCCTTTTTCACCAGAGCCCTCTATGGGCTTACAAATATCCCTTTGCCAATTCCACAAGAACAGCCTTAGCGAAAGGCTTCTTGAAGTAAAGATGTAACTCTGTGAGATGAATTAACAGAACACAGAGCAGTTTCTCAGAAAGCTTCTTTCCAGTTTTGAACGGAAGATATTTCCTTTTTCACCATAGCCCTCTATGGGCTTCCAAATATCCCTTTGCCAATTCCACAAGAACAGCCTTAGCGAAAGGCTTCTTGAAGGGAAAGATGTAACTCTGTGAGATGAATTAACAGAACACAGAGCAGTTTCTCAGAAAGCTTCTTTCCAGTTTTGAACGGAAGATATTTCCTTTTTCACCATAGCCCTCTATGGGCTTCCAAATATCCCTTTGCCAATTCCACAAGAACAGCCTTAGCGAAAGGCTTCTTGAAGGGAAAGATGTAACTCTGTGAGATGAATTAACAGAACACAGAGCAGTTTCTCAGAAAGCTTCTTTCCAGTTTTGAACGGAAGATATTTCCTTTTTCACCATAGCCCTCTATGGGCTTCCAAATATCCCTTTGCCAATTACACAAGAACAGCCTTAGCGAAAGTCTTCTTGAAGGGAAAGATGTAACTCTGTGAGATGAATTAACAGAACACAGAGCAGTTTCTCAGAAAGCTTCTTTCCAGTTTTGAACTGAAGATATTTCCTTTTTCACCATAGCCCTCTATGGGCTTCCAAATATCCCTTTGCCAATTCCACAAGAACAGCCTTAGCGAAAGGCTTCTTGAAGGGAAAGATGTAACTCTGTGAGATGAATTAGCAGAACACAGAGCAGTTTCTCAGAAAGCTTCTTTCCAGTTTTGAACGGAAGATATTTCCTTTTTCACCGTAGCCCTCTATGGGCTTCCAACTATCCCTTTGCCAATTCTACAAGAACAGCCTTAGCGAAAGACTTCTTGAAGGGAAAGATGTAACTCTGTGAGATGAATTAACAGAACACAGAGCAGTTTCTCAGAAAGCTTCTTTCCAGTTTTGAACGGAAGATATTTCCTTTTTCACCATAGCCCTCTATGGGCTTCCATATATCCCTTTGCCAATTCCACAAGAACAGCCTTAGCGAAAGGCTTCTTGAAGGGAAAGATGTAACTCTGTGAGATGAATTAACAGAACACAGAGCAGTTTCTCAGAAAGCTTCTTTCCAGTTTTGAACGGAAGATATTTCCTTTTTCACCATAGCCCTCTATGGGCTTCCAAATATCCCTTTGCCAATTCCACAAGAACAGCCTTAGCGAAAGGCTTCTTGAAGGGAAAGATGTAACTCTGTGAGATGAATGAACAGAACACAGAGCAGTTTCTCAGAAAGCTTCTTTCCAGTTTTGAACGGAAGATATTTCCTTTTTCACCTTAGCCCTCTATGGGCTTCCAAATATCCCTTTGCCAATTCCAGAAGAACAGCCTTAGCGAAAGGATTCTTGAAGGGAAAGATGTAACTCTGTGAGATGAATTAACAGAACACAGAGCAGTTTCTCAGAAAGCTTCTTTCCAGTTTTGAACAGAAGATATTTCCTTTTTCACCATAGCCATCTATGGGCTTCCAAATATCCTTTTGCCCATTCCACAAGAACAGCCTTAGCGAAAGGCTTCTTGAAGGGAAAGATGTAACTCTGTGAGCTTAATTAAGAGAACACAGAGCTGTTTCTCATAAAGCTTCTTTCCAGTTTTGAACGGAAGATATTTTCTTTTTCACCATAGCCCTCTATGGGCTTCCAAATATCCCTTTGCCAATTCCCCAAGAACAGCCTTAGCGAAAGGCTTCTGGAAGGGAAAGATGTAACTCTGTGAGATGAATTAACAGAACACAGAGCAGTTTCTCAGAAAGCTTCTTTCCAGTTTTGAACGGAAGATATTTCCTTTTTCACCATAGCCCTCTATGGGCTTCCAAATATCCCTTTGCCAATTCCACAAGAACAGCCTTAGCGAAAGGCTTCTTGAATGGAAAGATGTAACTCTGTGAGCTTAATTAAGAGAACACAGAGCAGTTTCTCAGAAAGCTTCTTTCCAGTTTTGAACGGAAGATATTTCCTTTTTCACCATAGCCCTCTATGGGCTTCCAAATATCCCTTTGCCAATTCCCCAAGAACAGCCTTAGCGAAAGGCTTCTGGAAGGGAAAGATGTAACTCTGTGAGATGAATTAACAGAACACAGAGCAGTTTCTCAGAAAGCTTCTTTCCAGTTTTGAACGGAAGATATTTCCTTTTTCACCATAGCCCTCTATGGGCTTCCAAATATCCCTTTGCCAATTCCACAAGAACAGCCTTAGCGAAAGGCTTCTTGAAGTGAAAGATGTAACTCTGTGAGATGAATTAACAGAACACAGAGCAGTTTCTAAGAAAGCTTCTTTCCAGTTTTGAAGGAAAGATATTTCCTTTTTCACCAGAGCCCTCTATGGGCTTCCAAATATCCCTTTGCCAATTCCACAAGAACAGCCTTAGCGAAAGGCTTCTTGAAGGGAAAGATGTAACTCTGTGAGATGAATTAACAGAACACAGAGCAGTTTATCAGAAAGCTTCTTTCCAGTTTTGAACGGAAGATATTTCCTTTTTCACCATAGCCCTCTATGGGCTTCCAAATATCCCTTTGCCAATTCCACAAGAACAGCCTTAGCGAAAGGCTTCTTGAAGGGAAAGATGTAACTCTGTGAGATGAATTAACAGAACACAGAGCAGTTTCTCAGAAAGCTTCTTTCCAGTTTTGAACGGAAGATATTTCCTTTTTCACCATAGCCCTCTATGGGCTTCCAAATATCCCTTTGCTAATTCCACAAGAACAGCCTTAGCGAAAGGCTTCTTGAAGGGAAAGATGTAACTCTGTGAGATGAATGAACAGAACACAGAGCAGTTTCTCAGAAAGCTTCTTTCCAGTTTTGAACGGAAGATATTTCCTTTTTCACCATAGCCCTCTATGGGCTTCCAAATATCCCTTTGCCAATTCCACAAGAACAGCCTTAGCGAAAGGCTTCTTGAAGGGAAAGATGTAACTCTGTGAGATGAATGAACAGAACACAGAGCAGTTTCTCAGAAAGCTTCTTTCCAGTTTTGAACGGAAGATATTTCCTTTTTCTCCTTAGCCCTGTATGGGCTTCCAAATATCCCTTTGCCAATTCCACAAGAACAGCCTTAGCGAAAGGATTCTTGAAGGGAAAGATGTAACTCTGTGAGATGAATTAACAGAACACAGAGCAGTTTCTCAGAAAGCTTCTTTCCAGTTTTAAACAGAAGATATTTCCTTTTTCACCATAGCCCTCTATGGGCTTCCAAATATCCTTTTGCCCATTCCACAAGAACAGCCTTAGCGAAAGGCTTCTTGAAGGGAAAGATGTAACTCTGTGAGCTTAATTAAGAGGACACAGAGCAGTTTCTCAGAAAGCTTCTTTCCAGTTTTGAACGGAAGATATTTTCTTTTTCACCATAGCCCTCTATGGGCTTCCAAATATCCCTTTGCCAATTCCCCAAGAACAGCCTTAGCGAAAGGCTTCTGGAAGGGAAGGATGTAACTCTGTGAGATGAATTAACAGAACACAGAGCAGTTTCTCAGAAAGCTTCTTTCCAGTTTTGAACGGAAGATGTTTCCTTTTTCACCATAGCCCTCTATGGGCTTCCAAATATCCCTTTGCCAATTCCACAAGAACAGCCTTAGCGAAAGGCTTCTTGAAGGGAAAGATGTAACTCTGTGAGCTTAATTAAGAGAACACAGAGCAGTTTCTCAGAAAGCTTCTTTCCAGTTTTGAACGGAAGATATTTCCTTTTTCAGCATAGCCCTCTATGGGCTTCCAAATATCCCTTTGCCAATTCCCCAAGAACAGCCTTAGCGAAAGGCTTCTGGAAGGGAAAGATGTAACTCTGTGAGATGAATTAACAGAACACAGAGCAGTTTCTCAGAAAGCTTCTTTCCAGTTTTGAACGGAAGATATTTCCTTTTTCACCATAGCCCTCTATGGGCTTCCAAATATCCCTTTGCCAATTCCACAAGAACAGCCTTAGCGAAAGGCTTCTTGAAGGGAAAGATGTAACTCTGTGAGATGAATTAACAGAACACAGAGCAGTTTCTCAGAAAGCTTCTTTCCAGTTTTGAAGGAAAGATATTTCCTTTTTCACCGGAGCCCTCTATGGGCTTAAAAATATCCCTTTGCCAATTCCACAAGGATAGCCTTAGCGAAAGGCTTCTTGAAGGGAAAGATATATATCTGTGACATGAATGAACAGAACACAGAGCAGTTTCTCAGAAAGCTTCTTTCCAGTTTTGAACGGAAGATATTTCCTTTTTCACCATAGCCCTCTATGGGCTTCCAAATATCCCTTTGCCAATTCCACAAGAACAGCCTTAGCGAAAGGCTTCTTGAAGGGAAAGATGTAACTCTGTGACATGAATTAACAGAACACAGAGCAGTTTCTCAGAAAGCTTCTTTCCAGTTTTGAACGGAAGATATTTCCTTTTTCACCATAGCCTTCTATGGGCTTCCAAATATCCCTTTGCCAATTCCAGAAGAACAGCTTTAGCGAAAGACTTCTTGAAGGGAAAGATGTAACTCTGTGAGATGAATGAACAGAACACAGAGCAGTTTCTCAGAAAGCTTCTTTCCAGTTTTGAACGGAAGATATTTCATTTTTCACCATAGCCCTCTATGGGCTTCCAAATATCCCTTTGCCAATTCCACAAGAACAGCCTTAGCGAAAGGCTTCTTGAAGGGAAAGATGTAACTCTGTGAGATGAATTAACAGAACACAGAGCAGTTTCTCAGAAAGCTTCTTTCCAGTTTTGAACGGAAGATATTTCCTTTTTCACCATAGCCCTCTATGGGCTTCCAAATATCCCTTTGCCAATTCCACAAGAACAGCCTTAGCGAAAGTCTTCTTGAAGGGAAAGATGTAACTCTGTGAGATGAATGAACAGAACACAGAGCAGTTTCTCAGAAAGCTTCTTTCCAGTTTTGAACGGAAGATATTTCCTTTTTCACCATAGCCCTCTATGGGCTTCCAAATATCCCTTTGCCAATTCCACAAGAACAGCCTTAGCGAAAGGCTTCTTGAAGGGAAAGATGTAACTCTGTGAGATGAATTAACAGAACACAGAGCAGTTTCTCAGAAAGCTTCTTTCCAGTTTTGAACGGAAGATATTTCCTTTTTCACCATAGCCCTCTATGGGCTTCCAAATATCCCTTTGCCAATTCCAGAAGAACAGCCTTAGCGAAAGGCGTCTTGAAGGGAAAGATGTCACTCTGTGAGATGAATTAACAGAACACAGAGCAGTTTCTCAGAAAGCTTCTTTCCAGTTTTGAACGGAAGATATTTCCTTTTTCACCATAGCCCTCTATGGGCTTCCAAATATCCCTTTGCCAATTCTACAAGAACAGCCTTAGCGAAAGACTTCTTGAAGAGCAAGATGTAACTCTGTGAGATGAATTAACAGAACACAGAGCAGTTTCTCAGAAAGCTTCTTTCCAGTTTTGAACTGAAGATATTTCCTTTTTCACCATAGCCCTCTATGGGCTTCCAAATATCCCTTTGCCAATTCCACAAGAACAGCCTTAGCGAAAGGCTTCTTGAAGGGAAAGATGTAACTCTGTGAGATGAATTAGCAGAACACAGAGCAGTTTCTCAGAAAGCTTCTTTCCAGTTTTGAACGGAAGATATTTCCTTTTTCACCATAGCCCTCTATGGGCTTCCAAATATCCCTTTGCCAATTCTACAATAACAGCCTTAGCGAAAGGCTTCTTGAAGTTAAAGATGTAACTCTGTGAGATGAATTAACAGAACACAGAGCAGTTTCTCAGAAAGCTTCTTTCCAGTTTTGAACGGAAGATATTTCCTTTTTCACCATAGCCCTCTATGGGCTTCCAAATATTACTTTGCCAATTCCACAAGAACAGCCTTAGCGAAAGGCTTCTTGAAGGGAAAGATGTAACTCTGTGAGATGAATTAACAGAACACAGAGCAGTTTCTCAGAAAGCTTCTTTCCAGTTTTGAACGGAAGATATTTCCTTTTTCACCATAGCCCTCTATGGGCTTCCAAATATCCCTTTGCCAATTCCACAAGAACAGCCTTAGCGAAAGTCTTCTTGAAGGGAAAGATGTAACTCTGTGTGATGAATTAACAGAACACAGAGCAGTTTCTCAGAAAGCTTCTTTCCAGTTTTGAACGGAAGATATTTCCTTTTTCACCATAGCCCTCTATGGGCTTCCAAATATCCCTTTGCCAATTCCACAAGAACAGCCTTAGCGAAATTCCTCTTGAAGGAAAAGATGTAACTCTGTGAGATGAATTAACAGAACACAGAGCAGTTTCTCAGAAAGCTTCTTTCCAATTTTGAACGGAAGATATTTCCTTTTTCACCATAGCCCTCTATGGGCTTCCAAATATCCCTTTGCCAATTCCACAAGAACAGCCTTAGCGAAAGGCTTCTTGAAGGGAAAGATGTAACTCTGTGAGATGAATTAGCAGAACACAGAGCAGTTTCTCAGAAAGCTTCTTTCCAGTTATGAACGGAAGATATTTCCTTTTTCACCATAGCCCTCTATGGGCTTCCAAATATCCCTTTGCCAATTCTACAAGAACAGCCTTAGCGAAAGACTTCTTGAAGGGAAAGATGTAACTCTGTGAGATGAATTAACAGAACACAGAGCAGTTTCTCAGAAAGCTTCTTTCCAGTTTTGAACGGAAGATATTTCCTTTTTCACCATAGCCCTCTATGGGCTTCCAAATATCCCTTTGCCAATTCCACAATAACAGTCTTAGCGAAAGGCTTCTTGAAGGGAAAGATGTAACTCTGTGACATGAATTAACAGAACACAGAGCAGTTTCTCAGAAAGCTTCTTTCCAGTTTTGAACGGAAGATATTTCCTTTTTCACCATAGCCCTCTATGGGCTTCCAAATATCCCTTTGCCAATTCCACAAGAACAGCCTTAGCGAAAGGCTTCTTGAAGGGAAAGATGTAACTCTGTGAGATGAATGAACAGAACACAGAGCAGTTTCTCAGAAAGCTTCTTTCCAGTTTTGAACGGAAGATATTTCCTTTTTCACCTTAGCCCTCTATGGGCTTCCAAATATCCCTTTGCCAATTCCAGAAGAACAGCCTTAGCGAAAGGATTCTGGAAGATAAAGATGTAACTCTGTGAGATGAATTAACAGAACACAGAGCAGTTTCTCAGAAAGCTTCTTTCCAGTTTTGAACAGAAGATATTTCCTTTTTTACCATAGCCCTCTATGGGCTTTCAAATATCCTTTTGCCCATTCCACAAGAACAGCCTTAGCGAAAGGCTTCTTGAAGGGAAAGATGTAACTCTGTGAGCTTAATTAGGAGGACACAGAGCAGTTTCTCAGAAAGCTTCTTTCCAGTTTTGAACGGAAGATATTTTCTTTTTCACCATAGCCCTCTATGGGCTTCCAAATATCCCTTTGCCAATTCCCCAAGAACAGCCTTAGCGAAAGGCTTCTGGAAGGGAAAGATGTAACTCTGTGAGATGAATTAACAGAACACCGAGCAGTTTCTCAGAAAGCTTCTTTCCAGTTTTGAACGGAAGATATTTCCTTTTTCACCATAGCCCTCTATGGGCTTCCAAATATCCCTTCGCCAATTCCCCAAGAACAGCCTTAGCGAAAGGCTTCTGGAAGGGAAAGATGTAACTCTGTGAGATGAATTAACAGAACACAGAGCAGTTTCTCAGAAAGCTTCTTTCCAGTTTTGAACGGAAGATATTTCCTTTTTCACCATAGCCCTCTATGGGCTTCCAAATATCCCTTTGCCAATTCCACAAGAACAGCCTTAGCGAAAGGCTTCTTGAAGGTAAAGATGTAACTCTGTGAGATGAATTAACAGAACACAGAGCAGTTTCTAAGAAAGCTTCTTTCCAGTTTTGAAGGAAAGATATTTCCTTTTTCACCAGAGCCCTCTATGGGCTTCCAAATATCCCTTTGCCAATTCCACAAGAATAGCCTTAGCGAAAGGCTTCTTGAAGGTAAAGATGTAACTCTGTGAGATGAATTAACAGAACACAGAGCAGTTTCTCAGAAAGCTTCTTTCCAATTTTGAACGGAAGATATTTCCTTTTTCACCATAGCCCTCTATGGGCTTCCAAATATCCCTTTGCCAATTCCACAAGAACAGCCTTAGCGAAAGTCTTCTTGAAGGGAAAGATGTAACTCTGTGAGATGAATGAACAGAACACAGAGCAGTTTCTCAGAAAGCTTCTTTCCAGTTTTGAACGGAAGATATTTCCTTTTTCACCATAGCCCTCTATGGGCTTCCAAATATCCCTTTGCCAATTCCACAAGAACAGCCTTAGCGAAAGGCTTCTTGAAGGGAAAGATGTAACTCTGTGAGATGAATTAACAGAACACAGAGCAGTTTCTCAGAAAGCTTCTTTCCAGTTTTGAACGGAAGATATTTCCTTTTTCACCACAGCCCTCTATGGGCTTCCAAATATCCTTTTGCCAATTCCACAAGAACAGCCTTAGCGAAAGGCTTCTTGAAGGGAAAGATGTAACTCTGTGAGATGAATTAACAGAACACAGAGCAGTTTCTCAGAAAGCTTCTTTCCAGTTTTGAACGGAAGATATTTCCTTTTTCACCATAGCCCTCTATGGGCTTCCAAATATCCCTTTGCCAATTCTACAAGAACAGCCTTAGCGAAAGACTTCTTGAAGAGCAAGATGTAACTCTGTGAGATGAATTAACAGAACACAGAGCAGTTTCTCAGAAAGCTTCTTTCCAGTTTTGAACTGAAGATATTTCCTTTTTCACCATAGCCCTCTATGGGCTTCCAAATATCCCTTTGCCAATTCCACAAGAACAGCCTTAGCGAAAGGCTTCTTGAAGGGAAAGATGTAACTCTGTGAGATGAATTAGCAGAACACAGAGCAGTTTCTCAGAAAGCTTCTTTCCAGTTTTGAACGGAAGATATTTCCTTTTTCACCATAGCCCTCTATGGGCTTCCAAATATCCCTTTGCCAATTCTACAATAACAGCCTTAGCGAAAGGCTTCTTGAAGTTAAAGATGTAACTCTGTGAGATGAATTAACAGAACACAGAGCAGTTTCTCAGAAAGCTTCTTTCCAGTTTTGAACGGAAGATATTTCCTTTTTCACCATAGCCCTCTATGGGCTTCCAAATATTACTTTGCCAATTCCACAAGAACAGCCTTAGGGAAAGGCTTCTTGAAGGGAAAGATGTAACTCTGTGAGATGAATTAACAGAACACAGAGCAGTTTCTCAGAAAGCTTCTTTCCAGTTTTGAACGGAAGATATTTCCTTTTTCACCATAGCCCTCTATGGGCTTCCAAATATCCCTTTGCCAATTCCACAAGAACAGCCTTAGCGAAAGTCTTCTTGAAGGGAAAGATGTAACTCTGTGTGATGAATTAACAGAACACAGAGCAGTTTCTCAGAAAGCTTCTTTCCAGTTTTGAACGGAAGATATTTCCTTTTTCACCATAGCCCTCTATGGGCTTCCAAATATCCCTTTGCCAATTCCACAAGAACAGCCTTAGCGAAATTCTTCTTGAAGGAAAAGATGTAACTCTGTGAGATGAATTAACAGAACACAGAGCAGTTTCTCAGAAAGCTTCTTTCCAATTTTGAACGGAAGATATTTCCTTTTTCACCATAGCCCTCTATGGGCTTCCAAATATCCCTTTGCCAATTCCACAAGAACAGCCTTAGCGAAAGGCTTCTTGAAGGGAAAGATGTAACTCTGTGAGATGAATTAGCAGAACACAGAGCAGTTTCTCAGAAAGCTTCTTTCCAGTTATGAACGGAAGATATTTCCTTTTTCACCATAGCCCTCTATGGGCTTCCAAATATCCCTTTGCCAATTCTACAAGAACAGCCTTAGCGAAAGACTTCTTGAAGGGAAAGATGTAACTCTGTGAGATGAATTAACAGAACACAGAGCAGTTTCTCAGAAAGCTTCTTTCCAGTTTTGAACGGAAGATATTTCCTTTTTCACCATAGCCCTCTATGGGCTTCCAAATATCCCTTTGCCAATTCCACAATAACAGTCTTAGCGAAAGGCTTCTTGAAGGGAAAGATGTAACTCTGTGACATGAATTAACAGAACACAGAGCAGTTTCTCAGAAAGCTTCTTTCCAGTTTTGAACGGAAGATATTTCCTTTTTCACCATAGCCCTCTATGGGCTTCCAAATATCCCTTTGCCAATTCCACAAGAACAGCCTTAGCGAAAGGCTTCTTGAAGGGAAAGATGTAACTCTGTGAGATGAATGAACAGAACACAGAGCAGTTTCTCAGAAAGCTTCTTTCCAGTTTTGAACGGAAGATATTTCCTTTTTCACCTTAGCCCTCTATGGGCTTCCAAATATCCCTTTGCCAATTCCAGAAGAACAGCCTTAGCGAAAGGATTCTGGAAGATAAAGATGTAACTCTGTGAGATGAATTAACAGAACACAGAGCAGTTTCTCAGAAAGCTTCTTTCCAGTTTTGAACAGAAGATATTTCCTTTTTTACCATAGCCCTCTATGGGCTTTCAAATATCCTTTTGCCCATTCCACAAGAACAGCCTTAGCGAAAGGCTTCTTGAAGGGAAAGATGTAACTCTGTGAGCTTAATTAGGAGGACACAGAGCAGTTTCTCAGAAAGCTTCTTTCCAGTTTTGAACGGAAGATATTTTCTTTTTCACCATAGCCCTCTATGGGCTTCCAAATATCCCTTTGCCAATTCCCCAAGAACAGCCTTAGCGAAAGGCTTCTGGAAGGGAAAGATGTAACTCTGTGAGATGAATTAACAGAACACCGAGCAGTTTCTCAGAAAGCTTCTTTCCAGTTTTGAACGGAAGATATTTCCTTTTTCACCATAGCCCTCTATGGGCTTCCAAATATCCCTTCGCCAATTCCCCAAGAACAGCCTTAGCGAAAGGCTTCTGGAAGGGAAAGATGTAACTCTGTGAGATGAATTAACAGAACACAGAGCAGTTTCTCAGAAAGCTTCTTTCCAGTTTTGAACGGAAGATATTTCCTTTTTCACCATAGCCCTCTATGGGCTTCCAAATATCCCTTTGCCAATTCCACAAGAACAGCCTTAGCGAAAGGCTTCTTGAAGGTAAAGATGTAACTCTGTGAGATGAATTAACAGAACACAGAGCAGTTTCTAAGAAAGCTTCTTTCCAGTTTTGAAGGAAAGATATTTCCTTTTTCACCAGAGCCCTCTATGGGCTTCCAAATATCCCTTTGCCAATTCCACAAGAATAGCCTTAGCGAAAGGCTTCTTGAAGGTAAAGATGTAACTCTGTGAGATGAATTAACAGAACACAGAGCAGTTTCTCAGAAAGCTTCTTTCCAATTTTGAACGGAAGATATTTCCTTTTTCACCATAGCCCTCTATGGGCTTCCAAATATCCCTTTGCCAATTCCACAAGAACAGCCTTAGCGAAAGTCTTCTTGAAGGGAAAGATGTAACTCTGTGAGATGAATGAACAGAACACAGAGCAGTTTCTCAGAAAGCTTCTTTCCAGTTTTGAACGGAAGATATTTCCTTTTTCACCATAGCCCTCTATGGGCTTCCAAATATCCCTTTGCCAATTCCACAAGAACAGCCTTAGCGAAAGGCTTCTTGAAGGGAAAGATGTAACTCTGTGAGATGAATTAACAGAACACAGAGCAGTTTCTCAGAAAGCTTCTTTCCAGTTTTGAACGGAAGATATTTCCTTTTTCACCACAGCCCTCTATGGGCTTCCAAATATCCTTTTGCCAATTCCACAAGAACAGCCTTAGCGAAAGGCTTCTTGAAGGGAAAGATGTAACTCTGTGAGATGAATTAACAGAACACAGAGCAGTTTCTCAGAAAGCTACTTTCCAGTTTTGAACGGAAGATATTTCCTTTTTCACCATAGCCCTCTATGGGCTTCCAAATATCCCTTTGCCAATTACACAAGAACAGCCTTAGCGAAAGTCTTCTTGAAGGGAAAGATGTAACTCTGTGAGATGAATTAACAGAACACAGAGCAGTTTCTCAGAAAGCTTCTTTCCAGTTTTGAACTGAAGATATTTCCTTTTTCACCATAGCCCTCTATGGGCTTCCAAATATCCCTTTGCCAATTCCACAAGAACAGCCTTAGCGAAAGGCTTCTTGAAGGGAAAGATGTAACTCTGTGAGATGAATTAGCAGAACACAGAGCAGTTTCTCAGAAAGCTTCTTTCCAGTTTTGAACGGAAGATATTTCCTTTTTCACCGTAGCCCTCTATGGGCTTCCAAATATCCCTTTGCCAATTCTACAAGAACAGCCTTAGCGAAAGACTTCTTGAAGGGAAAGATGTAACTCTGTGAGATGAATTAACAGAACACAGAGCAGTTTCTCAGAAAGCTTCTTTCCAGTTTTGAACGGAAGATATTTCCTTTTTCACCATAGCCCTCTATGGGCTTCCATATATCCCTTTGCCAATTCCACAAGAACAGCCTTAGCGAAAGGCTTCTTGAAGGGAAAGATGTAACTCTGTGAGATGAATTAACAGAACACAGAGCAGTTTCTCAGAAAGCTTCTTTCCAGTTTTGAACGGAAGATATTTCCTTTTTCACCATAGCCCTCTATGGGCTTCCAAATATCCCTTTGCCAATTCCACAAGAACAGCCTTAGCGAAAGGCTTCTTGAAGGGAAAGATGTAACTCTGTGAGATGAATGAACAGAACACAGAGCAGTTTCTCAGAAAGCTTCTTTCCAGTTTTGAACGGAAGATATTTCCTTTTTCACCTTAGCCCTCTATGGGCTTCCAAATATCCCTTTGCCAATTCCAGAAGAACAGCCTTAGCGAAAGGATTCTTGAAGGGAAAGATGTAACTCTGTGAGATGAATTAACAGAACACAGAGCAGTTTCTCAGAAAGCTTCTTTCCAGTTTTGAACAGAAGATATTTCCTTTTTCACCATAGCCATCTATGGGCTTCCAAATATCCTTTTGCCCATTCCACAAGAACAGCCTTAGCGAAAGGCTTCTTGAAGGGAAAGATGTAACTCTGTGAGCTTAATTAAGAGAACACAGAGCAGTTTCTCATAAAGCTTCTTTCCAGTTTTGAACGGAAGATATTTTCTTTTTCACCATAGCCCTCTATGGGCTTCCAAATATCCCTGTGCCAATTCCCCAAGAACAGCCTTAGCGAAAGGCTTCTGGAAGGGAAAGATGTAACTCTGTGAGATGAATTAACAGAACACAGAGCAGTTTCTCAGAAAGCTTCTTTCCAGTTTTGAACGGAAGATATTTCCTTTTTCACCATAGCCCTCTATGGGCTTCCAAATATCCCTTTGCCAATTCCACAAGAACAGCCTTAGCGAAAGGCTTCTTGAATGGAAAGATGTAACTCTGTGAGCTTAATTAAGAGAACACAGAGCAGTTTCTCAGAAAGCTTCTTTCCAGTTTTGAACGGAAGATATTTCCTTTTTCACCATAGCCCTCTATGGGCTTCCAAATATCCCTTTGCCAATTCCCCAAGAACAGCCTTAGCGAAAGGCTTCTGGAAGGGAAAGATGTAACTCTGTGAGATGAATTAACAGAACACAGAGCAGTTTCTCAGAAAGCTTCTTTCCAGTTTTGAACGGAAGATATTTCCTTTTTCAACATAGCCCTCTATGGACTTCCAAATATCCCTTTGCCAATTCCACAAGAACAGCCTTAGCGAAAGGCTTCTTGAAGGGAAAGATGTAACTCTGTGAGATGAATTAACAGAACACAGAGCAGTTTCTAAGAAAGCTTCTTTCCAGTTTTGAAAGAAAGATATTTCCTTTTTCACCAGAGCCCTCTATGGGCTTCCAAATATCCCTTTGCCAATTCCACAAGAACAGCCTTAGCGAAAGGCTTCTTGAAGGGAAAGATGTAACTCTGTGAGATGAATTAACAGAACACAGAGCAGTTTATCAGAAAGCTTCTTTCCAGTTTTGAACGGAAGATATTTCCTTTTTCACCATAGCCCTCTATGGGCTTCCAAATATCCCTTTGCCAATTCCACAAGAACAGCCTTAGCGAAAGGCTTCTTGAAGGGAAAGATGTAACTCTGTGAGATGAATTAACAGAACACAGAGCAGTTTCTCAGAAAGCTTCTTTCCAGTTTTGAACGGAAGATATTTCCTTTTTCACCATAGCCCTCTATGGGCTTCCAAATATCCCTTTGCCAATTCCACAAGAACAGCCTTAGCGAAAGGCTTCTTGAAGGGAAAGATGTAACTCTGTGAGATGAATGAACAGAACACAGAGCGGTTTCTCAGAAAGCTTCTTTCCAGTTTTGAACGGAAGATATTTCCTTTTTCACCTTAGCCCTGTATGGGCTTCCAAATATCCCTTTGCCAATTCCACAAGAACAGCCTTAGCGAAAGGATTCTTGAAGGGAAAGATGTAACTCTGTGAGATGAATTAACAGAACACAGAGCAGTTTCTCAGAAAGCTTCTTTCCAGTTTTAAACAGAAGATATTTCCTTTTTCACCATAGCCCTCTATGGGCTTCCAAATATCCTTTTGCCCATTCCACAAGAACAGCCTTAGCGAAAGGCTTCTTGAAGGGAAAGATGTAACTCTGTGAGCTTAATTAAGAGGACACAGAGCAGTTTCTCAGAAAGCTTCTTTCCAGTTTTGAACGGAAGATATTTTCTTTTTCACCATAGCCCTCTATGGGCTTCCAAATATCCCTTTGCCAATTCCCCAAGAACAGCCTTAGCGAAAGGCTTCTGGAAGGGAAAGATGTAACTCTGTGAGATGAATTAACAGAACACAGAGCAGTTTCTCAGAAAGCTTGTTTCCAGTTTTGAACGGAAGATGTTTCCTTTTTCACCATAGCCCTCTATGGGCTTCCAAATATCCCTTTGCCAATTCCACAAGAACAGCCTTAGCGAAAGGCTTCTTGAAGGGAAAGATGTAACTCTGTGAGCTTAATTAAGAGAACACAGAGCAGTTTCTCAGAAAGCTTCTTTCCAGTTTTGAACGGAAGATACTTCCTTTTTCACCATAGCCCTCTATGGGCTTCCAAATATCCCTTTGCCAATTCCCCAAGAACAGCCTTAGCGAAAGGCTTCTGGAAGGGAAAGATGTAACTCTGTGAGATGAATGAACAGAACACAGAGCAGTTTCTCAGAAAGCTTCTTTCCAGTTTTGAACGGAAGATATTTCCTTTTTCACCATAGCCCTCTATGGGCTTCCAAATATCCCTTTGCCAATTCCACAAGAACAGCCTTAGCGAAAGGCTTCTTGAAGGGAAAGATGTAACTCTGTGAGATGAATTAACAGAACACAGAGCAGTTTCTCAGAAAGCTTCTTTCCAGTTTTGAAGGAAAGATATTTCCTTTTTCACCAGAGCCCTCTATGGGCTTAAAAATATCCCTTTGCCAATTCCACAAGGATAGCCTTAGCGAAAGGCTTCTTGAAGGGAAAGATGTATATCTGTGACATGAATGAACAGAACACAGAGCAGTTTCTCAGAAAGCTTCTTTCCAGTTTTGAACGGAAGATATTTCCTTTTTCACCATAGCCCTCTATGGGCTTCCAAATATCCCTTTGCCAATTCCACAAGAACAGCCTTAGCGAAAGGCTTCTTGAAGGGAAAGATGTAACTCTGTGACATGAATTAACAGAACACAGAGCAGTTTCTCAGAAAGCTTCTTTCCAGTTTTGAACGGAAGATATTTCCTTTTTCACCATAGCCTTCTATGGGCTTCCAAATATCCCTTTGCCAATTCCAGAAGAACAGCTTTAGCGAAAGACTTCTTGAAGGGAAAGATGTAACTCGGTGAGATGAATGAACAGAACACAGAGCAGTTTCTCAGAAAGCTTCTTTCCAGTTTTGAACGGAAGATATTTCCTTTTTCACCATAGCCCTCTATGGGCTTCCAAATATCCCTTTGCCATTTCCACAAGAACAGCCTTAGCGAAAGGCTTCTTGAAGGGAAAGATGTAACTCTGTGAGATGAATTAACAGAACACAGAGCAGTTTCTCAGAAAGCTTCTTTCCAGTTTTGAACGGAAGATATTTCCTTTTTCACCATAGCCCTCTATGGGCTTCCAAATATCCCTTTGCCAATTCCACAAGAACAGCCTTAGCGAAAGGCTTCTTGAAGGGAAAGATGTAACTCTGTGAGATGAATGAACAGAACACAGAGCAGTTTCTCAGAAAGCTTCTTTCCAGTTTTGAACGGAAGATATTTCCTTTTTCACCATAGCCCTCTATGGGCTTCCAAATATCCCTTTGCCAATTCCACAAGAACAGCCTTAGCGAAAGGCTTCTTGAAGGGAAAGATGTAACTCTGTGAGATGAATTAACAGAACACAGAGAAGTTTCTCAGAAAGCTTCTTTCCAGTTTTGAACGGAAGATATTTCCTTTTTCACCATAGCCCTCTATGGGCTTCCAAATATCCCTTTGCCAATTCCAGAAGAACAGCCTTAGCGAAAGGCTTCTTGAAGGGAAAGATGTCACTCTGTGAGATGAATTAACAGAACACAGAGCAGTTTCTCAGAAAGCTTCTTTCCAGTTTTGAACGGAAGATATTTCCTTTTTCACCATAGCCCTCTATGGGCTTCCAAATATCCCTTTGCCAATTCTACAAGAACAGCCTTAGCGAAAGACTTCTTGAAGGGAAAGATGTAACTCTGTGAGATGAATTAACAGAACACAGAGCAGTTTCTCAGAAAGCTTCTTTCCAGTTTTGAACTGAAGATATTTCCTTTTTCACCATAGCCCTCTATGGGCTTCCAAATATCCCTTTGCCAATTCCACAAGAACAGCCTTATCGAAAGGCTTCTTGAAGGGAAAGATGTAACTCTGTGAGATGAATTAGCAGAACACAGAGCAGTTTCTCAGAAAGCTTCTTTCCAGTTTTGAACGGAAGATATTTCCTTTTTCACCGTAGCCCTCTATGGGCTTCCAAATATCCCTTTGCCAATTCTACAAGAACAGCCTTAGCGAAAGACTTCTTGAAGGGAAAGATGTAACTCTGTGAGATGAATTAACAGAACACAGAGCAGTTTCTCAGAAAGCTTCTTTCCAGTTTTGAACGGAAGATATTTCCTTTTTCACCATAGCCCTCTATGGGCTTCCAAATATCCCTTTGCCAATTCCACAAGAACAGCCTTAGCGAAAGGCTTCTTGAAGGGAAAGATGTAACTCTGTGAGATGAATTAACAGAACACAGAGCAGTTTCTCAGAAAGCTTCTTTCCAGTTTTGAACGGAAGATATTTCCTTTTTCACCATAGCCCTCTATGGGCTTCCAAATATCCCTTTGCCAATTCTACAATAACAGCCTTAGCGAAAGGCTTCTTGAAGTTAAAGATGTAACTCTGTGAGATGAATTAACAGAACACAGAGCAGTTTCTCAGAAAGCTTCTTTCCAGTTTTGAACGGAAGATATTTCCTTTTTCACCATAGCCCTCTATGGGCTTCCAAATATTACTTTGCCAATTCCACAAGAACAGCCTTACCGAAAGGCTTCTTGAAGGGAAAGATGTAACTCTGTGAGATGAATTAACAGAACACAGAGCAGTTTCTCAGAAAGCTTCTTTCCAGTTTTGAACGGAAGATATTTCCTTTTTCACCATAGCCCTCTACGGGCTTCCAAATATCCCTTTGCCAATTCCACAAGAACAGCCTTAGCGATAGGCTTCTTGAAGGGAAAGATGTAACTCTGTGAGATGAATTAACAGAACACAGAGCAGTTTCTCAGAAAGCTTCTTTCCGGTTTTGAACGGAAGATATTTCCTTTTTCACCATAGCCCTCTATGGGCTTCCAAATATCCCTTTGCCAATTCCACAAGAACAGCCTTAGCGAAAGGCTTCTTGAAGGGAAAGATGTAACTCTGTGAGATGAATTAACAGAACACAGATCAGTTTCTCAGAAAGCTTCTTTCCGGTTTTGAACGGAAGATATTTCCTTTTTCACCAGAGCCCTCTATGGGCTTCCAAATATCCCTTTGCCAATTCCACAAGAACAGCCTTAGCGAAAGGCTTCTTGAAGGGAAAGATGTAACTCTGTGAGATGAATTAACAGAACACAGAGCAGTTTCTCAGAAAGCTTCTTTCCAGTTTTGAACGGAAGATATTTCCTTTTTCAACATAGCCCTCTATGGGCTTCCAAATATCCCTTTGCCAATTCCACAAGAACAGCCTTAGCGAAAGGCTTCTTGAAGGGAAAGATATAACTCTGTGAGATGAATTAACAGAACACCGAGCAGTTTCTCAGAAACCTTCTTTCCAGTTTTGAACGGAAGATATTTCCTTTTTCACCATAGCCCTCTATGGGCTTCCAAATATCCCTTTGCCAATTCCACAAGAACAGCCTTAGCGAAAGGCTTCTGGAAGGGAAAGATGTAACTCTGTGAGATGAATTAACAGAACACAGAGCAGTTTCTCAGAAAGCTTCTTTCCAGTTTTGAACGGAAGATATTTCCTTTTTCACCGTAGCCCTCTATGGGCTTCCAAATATCCCTTTGCCAATTCTACAATAACAGCCTTAGCGAAAGGCTTCTTGGAGGGAAAGATGTAACTCTGTGAGATGAATTAACAGAACACAGAGCAGTTTCTCAGAAAGCTTCTTTCCAGTTTTGAACGGAAGATATTTCCTTTTTCACCATAGCCCTCTATGGGCTTCCAAATATCCCTTTGCCAATTCCACAAGAACAGCCTTAGCGAAAGGCTTCTTGAAGGGAAAGATGTAACTCTGTGAGATGAATTAACAGAACACAGAGCAGTTTCTCAGAAAGCTTCTTTCCAGTTTTGAACGGAAGATATTTCCTTTTTCACCATAGCCCACTATGGGCTTCCAAATATCCCTTTGCCAATTCCACAAGAACAGCCTTAGAGAAAGGCTTCTTGAAGGGAAAGATGTAACTCTGTGAGATGAATTAACAGAACACAGAGCAGTTTCTCAGAAAGCTTCTTTCTGGTTTTGAACAGAAGATATTTCCTTTTTCACCATAGCCCTCTAAGGGCTTCCAAATATCCCTTTGCCAATTCCACAAGAACAGCCTTAGCGAAAGGCTTCTTGAAGGGAAAGATGTAACTCTGTGAGATGAATTAACAGAACACAGAGCAGTTTCTCAGAAAGCTTCTTTCCAGTTTTGAACGGATGATATTTACTTTTTCACCAGAGCCCTCTATGGGCTTCCAAATATCCCTTTGCCAATTCCACAAGAACAGCCTTAGCGAAAGGCTTCTTGAAGGGAAAGATGTAACTCTGTGAGATGAATTAACAGAACACAGAGCAGTTTCTCAGAAAGCTTCTTTACAGTTTTGAACGAAAGATATTTCCTTTTTCACCATAGCCCTCTATGGGCTTCCAAATATCCCTTTGCCAATTCCACAAGAACAGAATTAGCGAAAGGATTCTTGAAGGGAAAGATGTAACTCTGTGAGATGAATTAACAGAACACAGAGCAGTTTCTCAGAAAGCTTCTTTCCAGTTTTGAACGGAAGATATTTCCTTTTTAATCATAGCCCTCTATGGGCTTCCAAATATCCCTTTGCCAATTCCACAAGAACAGCCTTAGCGAAAGGCTTCTTGAAGGGAAAGATGTAACTCTGTGAGATGAATTAACAGAACACAGAGCAGTTTCTCAGAAAGCTTCTTTCCAGTTTTGAACGGAAGATATTTCCTTTTTCACCATAGCCCTCTATGGGCTTCCAAATATCCCTTTGCCAATTCCACAAGAACAGCCTTAGCGAAAGGCTTCTTGAAGGGAAAGATGTAACTCTGTGAGATGAATTCACAGAACACAGAGCAGTTTCTCAGAAAGCTTCTTTCCAGTTTTGAACGGAAGATATTTCCTTTTTCACCATAGCCCTCTATGGGCTTCCAAATATCCCTTTGCCATTTCCACAAGAACAGCCTTAGCGAAAGGCTTCTTGAAGGGAAAGATGTAACTCTGTGAGATGAATTAACAGAACACAGAGCAGTTTCTCAGAAAGCTTCTTTCCAGTTTTGAACGAAAGATATTTCCTTTTTCACCATAGCCCTCTATGGGCTTCCAAATATCCCTTTGCCAATTCCACAAGAACAGAATTAGCGAAAGGATTCTTGAAGGGAAAGATGTAACTCTGTGAGATGAATTAACAGAACACAGAGCAGTTTCTCAGAAAGCTTCTTTCCAGTTTTGAACGGAAGATATTTCCTTTTTAATCATAGCCCTCTATGGGCTTCCAAATATCCCTTTGCCAATTCCACAAGAACAGCCTTAGCGAAAGGCTTCTTGAAGGGAAAGATGTAACTCTGTGAGATGAATTAACAGAACACAGAGCAGTTTCTCAGAAAGCTTCTTTCCAGTTTTGAACGGAAGATATTTCCTTTTTCACCATAGCCCTCTATGGGCTTCCAAATATCCCTTTGCCAATTCCACAAGAACAGCCTTAGCGAAAGGCTTCTTGAAGGGAAAGATGTAACTCTGTGAGATGAATTCACAGAACACAGAGCAGTTTCTCAGAAAGCTTCTTTCCACTTTTGAACGGAAGATATTTCCTTTTACACCATAGCCCTCTATGGGCTTCCAAATATCCCTTTGCCATTTCCACAAGAACAGCCTTAGCGAAAGGCTTCTTGAAGGGAAAGATGTAACTCTGTGAGATGAATTAACAGAACACAGAGCAGTTTCTCAGAAAGCTTCTTTCCAGTTTTGAACGGAAGATATTTCCTTTTTCACCATAGCCCTCTATGGGCTTCCAAATATCCCTTTGCCAATTCCACAAGAACAGCCTTAGCGAAAGGCTTCTTGAAGGGAAAGATGTAACTCTGTGAGATGAATTAACAGAACACAGAGCAGTTTCTCAGAAAGCTTCTTTCCAGTTTTGAACGGAAGATATTTCCTTTTTCACCATAGCCCTCTATGGGCTTCCAAATATCCCTTTGCCAATTCCACAAGAACAGCCTTAGCGAAAGGCTTCTTGAAGGGAAAGATGTAACTCTGTGAGATGAATTAACAGAACACAGAGCAGTTTCTCAGAAAGCTTCTTTCCAGTTTTGAACGGAAGATATTTCCTTTTTCACCATAGCCCTCTATGGGCTTCCAAATATCCCTTTGCCAATTCCACAAGAACAGCCTTAGCGAAAGGCTTCTTGAAGGGAAAGATGTAACTCTGTGAGATGAATTAACAGAACACAGAGCAGTTTCTCAGAAAGCTTCTTTCCAGTTTTGAACGGAAGATATTTCCTTTTTCACCATAGCCCTCTATGGGCTTCCAAATATCCCTTTGCCAATTCCACAAGAACAGCCTTAGCGAAAGGCTTCTGGAAGGGAAAGATGTAACTCTGTGAGATGAATTAACAGAACACAGAGCAGTTTCTCAGAAAGCTTCTTTCCAGTTTTGAACGGAAGATATTTCCTTTTTCACCATAGCCCTCTATGGGCTTCCAAATATCCCTTTGCCAATTCTACAATAACAGCCTTAGCGAAAGGCTTCTTGGAGGGAAAGATGTAACTCTGTGAGATGAATTAACAGAACACAGAGCAGTTTCTCAGAAAGCTTCTTTCCAGTTTTGAACGGAAGATATTTCCTTTTTCACCATAGCCCTCTATGGGCTTCCAAATATCCCTTTGCCAATTCCACAAGAACAGCCTTAGCGAAAGGCTTCTTGAAGGGAAAGATGTAACTCTGTGAGATGAATTAACAGAACACAGAGCAGTTTCTCAGAAAGCTTCTTTCCAGTTTTGAACGGAAGATATTTCCTTTTTCACCATAGCCCACTATGGGCTTCCAAATATCCCTTTGCCAATTCCACAAGAACAGCCTTAGCGAAAGGCTTCTTGAAGGGAAAGATGTAACTCTGTGAGATGAATTAACAGAACACAGAGCAGTTTCTCAGAAAGCTTCTTTCTGGTTTTGAACAGAAGATATTTCCTTTTTCACCATAGCCCTCTAAGGGCTTCCAAATATCCCTTTGCCAATTCCACAAGAACAGCCTTAGCGAAAGGCTTCTTGAAGGGAAAGATGTAACTCTGTGAGATGAATTAACAGAACACAGAGCAGTTTCTCAGAAAGCTTCTTTCCAGTTTTGAACGGATGATATTTACTTTTTCACCAGAGCCCTCTATGGGCTTCCAAATATCCCTTTGCCAATTCCACAAGAACAGCCTTAGCGAAAGGCTTCTTGAAGGGAAAGATGTAACTCTGTGAGATGAATTAACAGAACACAGAGCAGTTTCTCAGAAAGCTTCTTTACAGTTTTGAACGAAAGATATTTCCTTTTTCACCATAGCCCTCTATGGGCTTCCAAATATCCCTTTGCCAATTCCACAAGAACAGAATTAGCGAAAGGATTCTTGAAGGGAAAGATGTAACTCTGTGAGATGAATTAACAGAACACAGAGCAGTTTCTCAGAAAGCTTCTTTCCAGTTTTGAACGGAAGATATTTCCTTTTTAATCATAGCCCTCTATGGGCTTCCAAATATCCCTTTGCCAATTCCACAAGAACAGCCTTAGCGAAAGGCTTCTTGAAGGGAAAGATGTAACTCTGTGAGATGAATTAACAGAACACAGAGCAGTTTCTCAGAAAGCTTCTTTCCAGTTTTGAACGGAAGATATTTCCTTTTTCACCATAGCCCTCTATGGGCTTCCAAATATCCCTTTGCCAATTCCACAAGAACAGCCTTAGCGAAAGGCTTCTTGAAGGGAAAGATGTAACTCTGTGAGATGAATTCACAGAACACAGAGCAGTTTCTCAGAAAGCTTCTTTCCACTTTTGAACGGAAGATATTTCCTTTTTCACCATAGCCCTCTATGGGCTTCCAAATATCCCTTTGCCATTTCCACAAGAACAGCCTTAGCGAAAGGCTTCTTGAAGGGAAAGATGTAACTCTGTGAGATGAATTAACAGAACACAGAGCAGTTTCTCAGAAAGCTTCTTTCCAGTTTTGAACGAAAGATATTTCCTTTTTCACCATAGCCCTCTATGGGCTTCCAAATATCCCTTTGCCAATTCCACAAGAACAGAATTAGCGAAAGGATTCTTGAAGGGAAAGATGTAACTCTGTGAGATGAATTAACAGAACACAGAGCAGTTTCTCAGAAAGCTTCTTTCCAGTTTTGAACGGAAGATATTTCCTTTTTAATCATAGCCCTCTATGGGCTTCCAAATATCCCTTTGCCAATTCCACAAGAACAGCCTTAGCGAAAGGCTTCTTGAAGGGAAAGATGTAACTCTGTGAGATGAATTAACAGAACACAGAGCAGTTTCTCAGAAAGCTTCTTTCCAGTTTTGAACGGAAGATATTTCCTTTTTCACCATAGCCCTCTATGGGCTTCCAAATATCCCTTTGCCAATTCCACAAGAACAGCCTTAGCGAAAGGCTTCTTGAAGGGAAAGATGTAACTCTGTGAGATGAATTCACAGAACACAGAGCAGTTTCTCAGAAAGCTTCTTTCCACTTTTGAACGGAAGATATTTCCTTTTACACCATAGCCCTCTATGGGCTTCCAAATATCCCTTTGCCATTTCCACAAGAACAGCCTTAGCGAAAGGCTTCTTGAAGGGAAAGATGTAACTCTGTGAGATGAATTAACAGAACACAGAGCAGTTTCTCAGAAAGCTTCTTTCCAGTTTTGAACGGAAGATATTTCCTTTTTCACCATAGCCCTCTATGGGCTTCCAAATATCCCTTTGCCAATTCCACAAGAACAGCCTTAGCGAAAGGCTTCTTGAAGGGAAAGATGTAACTCTGTGAGATGAATTAACAGAACACAGAGCAGTTTCTCAGAAAGCTTCTTTCCAGTTTTGAACGGAAGATATTTCCTTTTTCACCATAGCCCTCTATGGGCTTCCAAATATCCCTTTGCCAATTACACAAGAACAGCCTTAGCGAAAGGCTTCTTGAAGGGAAAGATGTAACTCTGTGAGATGAATTAACAGAACACAGAGCAGTTTCTCAGAAAGCTTCTTTCCAGTTTTGAACGGAAGATATTTCCTTTTTCACCATAGCCCTCTATGGGCTTCCAAATATCCCTTTGCCAATTCCACAAGAACAGCCTTAGCGAAAGGCTTCTTGAAGGGAAAGATGTAACTCTGTGAGATGAATTAACAGAACACAGAGCAGTTTCTCAGAAAGCTTCTTTCCAGTTTTGAACGGAAGATATTTCCTTTTTCACCATAGCCCTCTATGGGCTTCCAAATATCCCTTTGCCAATTCCACAAGAACAGCCTTAGCGAAAGGCTTCTTGAAGGGAAAGATGTAACTCTGTGAGATGAATTAACAGAACACAGAGCAGTTTCTCAGAAAGCTTCTTTCCAGTTTTGAACGGAAGATATTTCCTTTTTCACCATAGCCCTCTATGGGCTTCCAAATATCCCTTTGCCAATTCCACAAGAACAGCCTTAGCGAAAGGCTTCTTGAAGGGAAAGATGTAACTCTGTGAGATGAATTAACAGAACACAGAGCAGTTTCTCAGAAAGCTTCTTTCCAGTTTTGAACGGAAGACATTTCCTTTTTCACCATAGCCCTCTATGGGCTTCCAAATATCCCTTTGCCAATTCCACAAGAACAGCCTTAGCGAAAGGCTTCTTGAAGGGAAAGATGTAACTCTGTGAGATGAATTAACAGAACACAGAGCAGTTTCTCAGAAAGCTTCTTTCCAGTTTTGAACTTAAGATATTTCCTTTTTCACCATAGCCCTCTATGGGCTTCCAAATATCCCTTTGCCAATTCCACAAGAACAGCCTTAGCGAAAGGCTTCTTGAAGGGAAAGATGTAACTCTGTGAGATGAATTAACAGAACACAGAGCAGTTTCTCAGAAAGCTTCTTTCCAGTTTTGAACGGAAGATATTTCCTTTTTCACCATAGCCCTCTATGGGCTTCCAAATATCCCTTTGCCAATTCCACAAGAACAGCCTTAGCGAAAGGCTTCTTGAAGGGAAAGATGTAACTCTGTGAGATGAATTAACAGAACACAGAGCAGTTTCTCAGAAAGCTTCTTTCCAGTTTTGAACGGAAGATATTTCCTTTTTCACCATAGCCCTCTATGGGCTTCCAAATATCCCTTTGCCAATTACACAAGAACAGCTTTAGCGAAAGGCTTCTTGAAGGGAAAGATGTAACTCTGTGAGATGAATTAACAGAACACAGAGCAGTTTCTCAGAAAGCTTCTTTCCAGTTTTGAACGGAAGATATTTCCTTTTTCACCATAGCCCTCTATGGGCTTCCAAATATCCCTTTGCCAATTCCACAAGAACAGCCTTAGCGAAAGGCTTCTTGAAGGGAAAGATGTAACTCTGTGACATGAATTAACAGAACAGAGAGCAGTTTCTCAGAAAGCTTCTTTCCAGTTTTGAACGGAAGATATTTCCTTTTTCACCATAGCCCTCTATGGGCTTCCAAATATCCCTTTGCCAAATCCACAAGAACAGCCTTAGCGAAAGGCTTCTTGAAGGGAAAGATGTAACTCTGTGAGATGAATTAACAGAACACAGAGCAGTTTCTCAGAAAGCTTCTTTCCAGTTTTGAACGGAAGATATTTCCTTTTTCACCATAGCCCTCTATGGGCTTCCAAATATCCCTTTGCCAATTCCACAAGAACAGCCTTAGCGAAAGGCTTCTGGAAGGGAAAGATGTAACTCTGTGAGATGAATTAACAGAACACAGAGCAGTTTCTCAGAAAGCTTCTTTCCAGTTTTGAACGGAAGATATTTCCTTTTTCACCATAGCCCTCTATGGGCTTCCAAATATCCCTTTGCCAATTCCACAAGAACAGCCTTAGCGAAAGGCTTCTTGAAGGGAAAGATATAACTCTGTGAGATGAATTAACAGAACACCGAGCAGTTTCTCAGAAACCTTCTTTCCAGTTTTGAACGGAAGATATTTCCTTTTTCACCATAGCCCTCTATGGGCTTCCAAATATCCCTTTGCCAATTCCACAAGAACAGCCTTAGCGAAAGGCTTCTGGAAGGGAAAGATGTAACTCTGTGAGATGAATTAACAGAACACAGAGCAGTTTCTCAGAAAGCTTCTTTCCAGTTTTGAACGGAAGATATTTCCTTTTTCACCATAGCCCTCTATGGGCTTCCAAATATCCCTTTGCCAATTCTACAATAACAGCCTTAGCGAAAGGCTTCTTGGAGGGAAAGATGTAACTCTGTGAGATGAATTAACAGAACACAGAGCAGTTTCTCAGAAAGCTTCTTTCCAGTTTTGAACGGAAGATATTTCCTTTTTCACCATAGCCCTCTATGGGCTTCCAAATATCCCTTTGCCAATTCCACAAGAACAGCCTTAGCGAAAGGCTTCTTGAAGGGAAAGATGTAACTCTGTGAGATGAATTAACAGAACACAGAGCAGTTTCTCAGAAAGCTTCTTTCCAGTTTTGAACGGAAGATATTTCCTTTTTCACCATAGCCCACTATGGGCTTCCAAATATCCCTTTGCCAATTCCACAAGAACAGCCTTAGCGAAAGGCTTCTTGAAGGGAAAGATGTAACTCTGTGAGATGAATTAACAGAACACAGAGCAGTTTCTCAGAAAGCTTCTTTCTGGTTTTGAACAGAAGATATTTCCTTTTTCACCATAGCCCTCTAAGGGCTTCCAAATATCCCTTTGCCAATTCCACAAGAACAGCCTTAGCGAAAGGCTTCTTGAAGGGAAAGATGTAACTCTGTGAGATGAATTAACAGAACACAGAGCAGTTTCTCAGAAAGCTTCTTTCCAGTTTTGAACGGATGATATTTACTTTTTCACCAGAGCCCTCTATGGGCTTCCAAATATCCCTTTGCCAATTCCACAAGAACAGCCTTAGCGAAAGGCTTCTTGAAGGGAAAGATGTAACTCTGTGAGATGAATTAACAGAACACAGAGCAGTTTCTCAGAAAGCTTCTTTACAGTTTTGAACGAAAGATATTTCCTTTTTCACCATAGCCCTCTATGGGCTTCCAAATATCCCTTTGCCAATTCCACAAGAACAGAATTAGCGAAAGGATTCTTGAAGGGAAAGATGTAACTCTGTGAGATGAATTAACAGAACACAGAGCAGTTTCTCAGAAAGCTTCTTTCCAGTTTTGAACGGAAGATATTTCCTTTTTCACCATAGCCCTCTATGGGCTTCCAAATATCCCTTTGCCAATTCCACAAGAACAGCCTTAGCGAAAGGCTTCTTGAAGGGAAAGATGTAACTCTGTGAGATGAATTCACAGAACACAGAGCAGTTTCTCAGAAAGCTTCTTTCCACTTTTGAACGGAAGATATTTCCTTTTTCACCATAGCCCTCTATGGGCTTCCAAATATCCCTTTGCCATTTCCACAAGAACAGCCTTAGCGAAAGGCTTCTTGAAGGGAAAGATGTAACTCTGTGAGATGAATTAACAGAACACAGAGCAGTTTCTCAGAAAGCTTCTTTCCAGTTTTGAACGAAAGATATTTCCTTTTTCACCATAGCCCTCTATGGGCTTCCAAATATCCCTTTGCCAATTCCACAAGAACAGAATTAGCGAAAGGATTCTTGAAGGGAAAGATGTAACTCTGTGAGATGAATTAACAGAACACAGAGCAGTTTCTCAGAAAGCTTCTTTCCAGTTTTGAACGGAAGATATTTCCTTTTTAATCATAGCCCTCTATGGGCTTCCAAATATCCCTTTGCCAATTCCACAAGAACAGCCTTAGCGAAAGGCTTCTTGAAGGGAAAGATGTAACTCTGTGAGATGAATTAACAGAACACAGAGCAGTTTCTCAGAAAGCTTCTTTCCAGTTTTGAACGGAAGATATTTCCTTTTTCACCATAGCCCTCTATGGGCTTCCAAATATCCCTTTGCCAATTCCACAAGAACAGCCTTAGCGAAAGGCTTCTTGAAGGGAAAGATGTAACTCTGTGAGATGAATTCACAGAACACAGAGCAGTTTCTCAGAAAGCTTCTTTCCAGTTTTGAACGGAAGATATTTCCTTTTTCACCATAGCCCTCTATGGGCTTCCAAATATCCCTTTGCCATTTCCACAAGAACAGCCTTAGCGAAAGGCTTCTTGAAGGGAAAGATGTAACTCTGTGAGATGAATTAACAGAACACAGAGCAGTTTCTCAGAAAGCTTCTTTCCAGTTTTGAACGGAAGATATTTCCTTTTTCACCATAGCCCTCTATGGGCTTCCAAATATCCCTTTGCCAATTCCACAAGAACAGCCTTAGCGAAAGGCTTCTTGAAGGGAAAGATGTAACTCTGTGAGATGAATTAACAGAACACAGAGCAGTTTCTCAGAAAGCTTCTTTCCAGTTTTGAACGGAAGACATTTCCTTTTTCACCATAGCCCTCTATGGGCTTCCAAATATCCCTTTGCCAATTCCACAAGAACAGCCTTAGCGAAAGGCTTCTTGAAGGGAAAGATGTAACTCTGTGAGATGAATTAACAGAACACAGAGCAGTTTCTCAGAAAGCTTCTTTCCAGTTTTGAACTTAAGATATTTCCTTTTTCACCATAGCCCTCTATGGGCTTCCAAATATCCCTTTGCCAATTTCACAAGAACAGCCTTAGCGAAAGGCTTCTTGAAGGGAAAGATGTAACTCTGTGAGATGAATTAACAGAACACAGAGCAGTTTCTCAGAAAGCTTCTTTCCAGTTTTGAACGGAAGATATTTCCTTTTTCACCATAGCCCTCTATGGGCTTCCAAATATCCCTTTGCCAATTCCACAAGAACAGCCTTAGCGAAAGGCTTCTTGAAGGGAAAGATGTAACTCTGTGAGATGAATTAACAGAACACAGAGCAGTTTCTCAGAAAGCTTCTTTCCAGTTTTGAACGGAAGATATTTCCTTTTTCACCATAGCCCTCTATGGGCTTCCAAATATCCCTTTGCCAATTACACAAGAACAGCTTTAGCGAAAGGCTTCTTGAAGGGAAAGATGTAACTCTGTGAGATGAATTAACAGAACACAGAGCAGTTTCTCAGAAAGCTTCTTTCCAGTTTTGAACGGAAGATATTTCCTTTTTCACCATAGCCCTCTATGGGCTTCCAAATATCCCTTTGCCAATTCCACAAGAACAGCCTTAGCGAAAGGCTTCTTGAAGGGAAAGATGTAACTCTGTGACATGAATTAACAGAACAGAGAGCAGTTTCTCAGAAAGCTTCTTTCCAGTTTTGAACGGAAGATATTTCCTTTTTCACCATAGCCCTCTATGGGCTTCCAAATATCCCTTTGCCAATTTCACAAGAACAGCCTTAGCGAAAGGCTTCTTGAAGGGAAAGATGTAACTCTGTGAGATGAATTAACAGAACACAGAGCAGTTTCTCAGAAAGCTTCTTTCCAGTTTTGAACGGAAGATATTTCCTTTTTCACCATAGCCCTCTATGGGCTTCCAAATATCCCTTTGCCAATTCCACAAGAACAGCCTTAGCGAAAGGCTTCTTGAAGGGAAAGATGTAACTCTGTGAGATGAATTAACAGAACACAGAGCAGTTTCTCAGAAAGCTTCTTTCCAGTTTTGAACGGAAGATATTTCCTTTTTCACCATAGCCCTCTATGGGCTTCCAAATATCCCTTTGCCAATTACACAAGAACAGCTTTAGCGAAAGGCTTCTTGAAGGGAAAGATGTAACTCTGTGAGATGAATTAACAGAACACAGAGCAGTTTCTCAGAAAGCTTCTTTCCAGTTTTGAACGGAAGATATTTCCTTTTTCACCATAGCCCTCTATGGGCTTCCAAATATCCCTTTGCCAATTCCACAAGAACAGCCTTAGCGAAAGGCTTCTTGAAGGGAAAGATGTAACTCTGTGACATGAATTAACAGAACAGAGAGCAGTTTCTCAGAAAGCTTCTTTCCAGTTTTGAACGGAAGATATTTCCTTTTTCACCATAGCCCTCTATGGGCTTCCAAATATCCCTTTGCCAAATCCACAAGAACAGCCTTAGCGAAAGGCTTCTTGAAGGGATAGATGTAACTCTGTGAGATGAATTAACAGAACACAGAGAAGTTTCTCAGAAAGCTTCTTTCCAGTTTTGAACGGAAGATATTTCCTTTTTCACCATAGCCCTCTATGGGCTTCCAAATATCCCTTTGCCAATTCCACAAGAACAGCCTTAGCGAAAGGGTTCTGGAAGGGAAAGATGTAACTCTGTGAGATGAATTAACAGAACACAGAGCAGTTTCTCAGAAAGCTTCTTTCCAGTTTTGAACGGAAGATATTTCCTTTTTCACCATAGCCCTCTATGGGCTTCCAAATATCCCTTTGCCAATTCCACAAGAACAGCCTTAGCGAAAGGCTTCTTGAAGGGAAAGATGTAACTCTGTGAGATGAATTAACAGAACACAGAGCAGTTTCTCAGAAAGCTTCTTTCCAGTTTTGAACGGAAGATATTTCCTTTTTCACCATAGCCCTCTACGGACTTCTAAATATCCCTTTGCCAATTCCACAAGAACAGCCTTAGCGAAAGGCTTCTTGAAGGAAAAGATGTAACTCTGTGAGATGAATTAACAGAACACAGAGCAGTTTCTCAGAAAGCTTCTTTCCAGTTTTGAACGGAAGATATTTCCTTTTTCACCATAGCCCTCTATGGGCTTCCAAATATCCCTTTGCCAATTCCACAAGAACAGCCTTAGCGAAAGGCTTCTTGAAGGGAAAGATGTAACTCTGTGAGATGAATGAACAGAACACAGAGCAGTTTCTCAGAAAGCTTCTTTCCAGTTTTGAACGGAAGATATTTCCTTTTTCACTTTAGCCCTCTATGGGCTTCCAAATATCCCTTTGCCAATTCCAGAAGAACAGCCTTAGCGAAAGGATTCTTGAAGGGAAAGATGTAACTCTGTGAGATGAATTAACAGAACACAGAGCAGTTTCTCAGAAAGCTTCTTTCCAGTTTTGAACAGAAGATATTTCCTTTTTCACCATAGCCCTCTATGGGCTTCCAAATATCCTTTTGCCCATTCCACAAGAACAGCCTTAGCGAAAGGCTTCTTGAAGGGTAAGATGTAACTCTGTGAGCTTAATTAAGAGAACACAGAGCAGTTTCTCAGAAAGCTTTTTTCCAGTTTTGAACGGAAGATATTTTCTTTTTCACCATAGCCCTCTATGGGCTTCCAAATATCCCTTTGCCAATTCCCCAAGAACAGCCTTAGCGAAAGGCTTCTGGAAGGGAAAGATGTAACTCTGTGAGATGAATTAACAGAACACAGAGCAGTTTCTCAGAAAGCTTCTTTCCAGTTTTGAACGGAAGATATTTCCTTTTTCACCATAGCCCTCTATGGGCTTCCAAATATCCCTTTGCCAATTCCACAAGAACAGCCTTAGCGAAAGGCTTCTTGAAGGGAAAGATGTAACTCTGTGAGATGAATTAACAGAACACAGAGCAGTTTCTCAGAAAGCTTCTTTCCAGTTTTGAACGGAAGATATTTCATTTTTCACCACAGCCCTCTATGGGCTTCCAAATATCCGTTTGCCAATTCCACAAGAACAGCCTTAGCGAAAGGCTTCTGGAAGGGAAAGATGTAACTCTGTGAGATGAATTAACAGAACACAGAGCAGTTTCTCAGAAAGCTTCTTTCCAGTTTTGAACGGAAGATATTTCCTTTTTCACCATAGCCCTCTATAGGCTTCCAAATATCCCTTTGCCAATTCCACAAGAACAGCCTTAGCGAAAGGCTTCTTGAAGGGAAAGATGTAACTCTGTGAGATGAATTAACAGAACACAGAGCAGTTTCTAAGAAAGCTTCTTTCCAGTTTTGAAGGAAAGATATTTCCTTTTTCACCAGAGCCCTCTATGGGCTTACAAATATCCCTTTGCCAATTCCACAAGAACAGTCTTAGCGAAAGGCTTCTTGAAGGTAAAGATGTAACTCTGTGAGATGAATTAACAGAACACAGAGCAGTTTCTCAGAAAGCTTCTTTCCAGTTTTGAACGGAAGATATTTCCTTTTTCACCATAGCCCTCTATGGGCTTCCAAATATCCCTTTGCCAATTCCACAAGAGCAGCCTTAGCGAAAGTCTTCTTGAAGGGAAAGATGTAACTCTGTGAGATGAATGAACAGAACACAGAGCAGTTTCTCAGAAAGCTTCTTTCCAGTTTTGAACGGAAGATATTTCCTTTTTCACCATAGCCCTCTATGGGCTTCCAAATATCCCTTTGCCAATTCCACAAGAACAGCCTTAGCGAAAGGCTTCTTGAAGGGAAAGATGTAACTCTGTGAGATGAATTAACAGAACACAGAGCAGTTTCTCAGAAAGCTTCTTTCCAGTTTTGAACGGAAGATATTTCCTTTTTCACCATAGCCCTCTATGGGCTTCCAAATATCCCTTTGCCAATTCCACAAGAACAGCCTTAGCGAAAGGCTTCTTGAAGGGAAAGATGTAACTCTGTGAGATGAATGAACAGAACACAGAGCAGTTTCTCAGAAAGCTTCTTTCCAGTTTTGAACGGAAGATATTTCCTTTTTCACCTTAGCCCTCTATGGGCTTCCAAATATCCCTTTGCCCATTCCAGAAGAACAGCCTTAGCGAAAGGATTCTTGAAGGGAAAGATGTAACTCTGTGAGATGAATTAACAGAACACAGAGCAGTTTCTCAGAAAGCTTCTTTCCAGTTTTGAACAGAAGATATTTCCTTTTTCACCATAGCCCTCTATGGGCTTCCAAATATCATTTTGCCCATTACACAAGAACAGCCTTAGCGAAAGGCTTCTTGAAGGGAAAGATGTAAATCTGTGAGCTTAATTAAGAGGACACAGAGCAGTTTCTCAGAAAGCTTCTTTCCAGTTTTGAACGGAAGATATTTTCTTTTTCATCATAGCCCTCTATGGGCTTCCAAATATCCCTTTGCCAATTCCCCAAGAACAGCCTTAGCGAAAGGCTTCTGGAAGGGAAAGATGTAACTCTGTGAGATGAATTAACAGAACACAGAGCAGTTTCTCAGAAAGCTTCTTTCCAGTTTTGAACGGAAGATATTTCCTTTTTCACCATAGCCCTCTATGGGCTTCCAAATATCCCTTTGCCAATTCCACAAGAACAGCATTAGCGAAAGGCTTCTTGAAGGGAAAGATGTAACCCTGTGACATGAATTAACAGAACACAGAGCAGTTTCTCAGAAAGCTTCTTTCCAGTTTTGAACGGAAGATATTTCCTTTTTCACCATAGCCCTCTATGGGCTTCCAAATATCCCTTTGCCAATTCCCCAAGAACAGCCTTAGCGAAAGGCTTCTGGAAGGGAAAGATGTAACTCTGTGAGATGAATTAACAGAACACAGAGCAGTTTCTCAGAAAGCTTCTTTCCAGTTTTGAACGGAAGATATTTCCTTTTTCACCATAGCCCTCTATGGGCTTCCAAATATCCCTTTGCCAATTCCACAAGAACAGCCTTAGCGAAAGGCTTCTTGAAGGGAAAGATGTAACTCTGTGAGATGAATTAACAGAACACAGAGCTGTTTCTAAGAAAGCTTCTTTCCGGTTTTGAAGGAAAGATATTTCCTTTTTCACCAGAGCCCTCTATGGGCTTACAAATATCCCTTTGCCAATTCCACAAGGATAGCCTTAGCGAAAGGCTCCTTGAAGGTAAAGATGTAACTTTATGAGATGAATTAACAGAACACAGAGCAGTTTCTCAGAAAGCTTCTTTCCAGTTTTGAACGGAAGATATTTCCTTTTTCACCATAGCCCTCTATGGGCTTCCAAATATCCCTTTGCCAATTCCACAAGAACAGCCTTAGCGAAAGGCTTCTTGAAGGGAAAGATGTAACTCTGTGAGATGAATTAACAGAACACAGAGCAGTTTCTCAGAAAGCTTCTTTCCAGTTTTGAACGGAAGATATTTCCTTTTTCACCATAGCCCTCTATGGGCTTCCAAATATCCCTTTGCCAATTCCACAAGAACAGCCTTAGCGAAAGGCTTCTTGAAGGGAAAGATGTAACTCTGTGAGATGAATTAACAGAACACAGAGCAGTTTCTCAGAAAGCTTCTTTCCAGTTTTGAACGGAAGATATTTCCTTTTTCACCATAGCCCTCTATGGGCTTCCAAATATCCCTTTGCCAATTCCACAAGAACAGCCTTAGCGAAAGGCTTCTTGAAGGGAAAGATGTAACTCTGTGAGATGAATTAACAGAACACAGAGCAGTTTCTCAGAAAGCTTCTTTCCAGTTTTGAACGGAAGATATTTCCTTTTTCACCATAGCCCTCTATGGGCTTCCAAATATCCCTTTGCCAATTCCACAAGAACAGCCTTAGCGAAAGGCTTCTTGAAGGGAAAGATGTAACTCTGTGAGATGAATGAACAGAACACAGAGCAGTTTCTCAGAAAGCTTCTTTCCAGTTTTGAACGGAAGATATTTCCTTTTTCACCATAGACCTCTATGGGCTTCCAAATATCCCTTTGCCAATTCCACAAGAACAGCCTTAGCGAAAGGCTTCTTGAAGGGAAAGATGTAACTGTGTGAGATGAATTAACAGAACACAGAGCAGTTTCTCAGAAAGCTTCTTTCCAGTTTTGAACGGAAGATATTTCCTTTTTCACCATAGCCCTCTATGGGCTTCCTAATATCCCTTTGCCAATTCCACAAGAACAGCCTTAGCGAAAGGCTTCTGGAAGGGAAAGATGTAACTCTGTGAGATGAATTAACAGAACACAGAGCAGTTTCTCAGAAAGCTTCTTTCCAGTTTTGAACGGAAGATATTTCCTTTTTCACCATAGCCCTCTATGGGCTTCCAAATATCCCTTTGCCAATTCCACAAGAACAGCCTTAGAGAAAGGCTTCATGAAGGGAAAGATGTAACTCTGTGAGATGAATTAACAGAACACAGAGCAGTTTCTCAGAAAGCTTCTTTCCAGTTTTGAACGGAAGATATTTCCTTTTTCACCATAGCCCTCTATGGGCTTCCAAATATCCCTTTGCCAATTCCACAAGAACAGCCTTAGCGAAAGGCTTCTTGAAGGGAAAGATGTAACTCTGTGAGATGAATTAACAGAACACAGAGCAGTTTCTCAGAAAGCTTCTTTCCAGTTTTGAACGGAAGATATTTCCTTTTTCACCATAGCCCTCTATGGGCTTCCAAATATCCCTTTGCCAATTCCACAAGAACAGCCTTAGCGAAAGGCTTCTTGAAGGGAAAGATGTAACTCTGTGAGATGAATTAACAGAACACAGAGCAGTTTCTCAGAAAGCTTCTTTCCAGTTTTGAACGGAAGATATTTCCTTTTTCACCATAGCCCTCTATGGGCTTCCAAATATCCCTTTGCCAATTCCACAAGAACAGCTTTAGCGAAAGGCTTCTTGAAGGGAAAGATGTAACTCTGTGAGATGAATTAACAGAACACAGAGCAGTTTCTCAGAAAGCTTCTTTCCAGTTTTGAACGGAAGATATTTCCTTTTTCACCATAGCCCTCTATGGGCTTCCAAATATCCCTTTGCCAATTCCACAAGAACAGCCTTAGCGAAAGGCTTCTTGAAGGGAAAGATGTAACTCTGTGACATGAATTAACAGAACACAGAGCAGTTTCTCAGAAAGCTTCTTTCCAGTTTTGAACGGAAGATATTTCCTTTTTCACCATAGCCCTCTATGGGCTTCCAAATATCCCTTTGCTAATTCCCCAAGAACAGCCTTAGCGAAAGGCTTCTGGAAGGGAAAGATGTAACTCTGTGAGATGAATTAACAGAACACAGAGCAGTTTCTCAGAAAGCTTCTTTCCAGTTTTGAACGGAAGATATTTCCTTTTTCACCATAGCCCTCTATGGGCTTCCAAATATCCCTTTGCCAATTCCACAAGAACAGCCTTAGCGAAAGGCTTCTTGAAGGGAAAGATGTAACTCTGTGAGCTTAATTAAGAGAACACAGAGCAGTTTCTCAGAAAGCTTCTTTCCAGTTTTGAACGGAAGATATTTCCTTTTTCACCATAGCCCTCTATGGGCTTCCAAATATCCCTTTGCCAATTCCCCAAGAACAGCCTTAGCGAAAGGCTTCTGGAAGGGAAAGATGTAACTCTGTGAGATGAATTAACAGAACACAGAGCAGTTTCTCAGAAAGCTTCTTTCCAGTATGAACGGAAGATATTTCCTTTTTCACCATAGCCCTCTATGGGCTTCCAAATATCCCTTTGCCAATTCCACAAGAACAGCCTTAGCGAAATTCTTCTTGAAGGGAAAGATGTAACTCTGTGAGATGAATGAACAGAACACAGAGCAGTTTCTCAGAAAGCTTCTTTCCAGTTTTGAACGGAAGATATTTCCTTTTTCACCATAGCCTTCTATGGGCTTCCAAATATCCCTTTGCCAATTCCAGAAGAACAGCTTTAGCGAAAGACTTCTTGAAGGGAAAGATGTAACTCTGTGAGATGAATTAACAGAACACAGAGCAGTTTCTCAGAAAGCTTCTTTCCAGTTTTGAACGGAAGATATTTCCTTTTTCACCATAGCCCTCTATGGGCTTCCAAATATCCCTTTGCCAATTCCACAAGAACACCCTTAGCGAAAGGCTTCTTGAAGGGAAAGATGTAACTCTGTGAGATGAATTAACAGAACACAGAGCAGTTTCTCAGAAAGCTTCTTTCCAGTTTTGAACGGAAGATATTTCCTTTTTCACCATAGACCTCTATTGGCTTCCAAATATCCCTTTGCCAATTCCACAAGAACAGCCTTAGCGAAAGTCTTCTTGAAGGGAAAGATGTAACTCTGTGAGATGAATGAACAGAACACAGAGCAGTTTCTCAGAAAGCTTCTTTCCAGTTTTGAACGGAAGATACTTCCTTTTTCACCATAGCCCTCTATGTGCTTCCAAATATCCCTTTGCCAATTCCACAAGAACAGCCTTAGCGAAAGGCTTCTTGAAGGGAAAGATGTAACTCTGTGAGATGAATTAACAGAACACAGAGCAGTTTCTCAGAAAGCTTTTTTCCAGTTTTGAACGGAAGATATTTCCTTTTTCACCATAGCCCTCTATGGGCTTCCAAATATCCCTTTGCCAATTCCACAAGAACAGCCTTAGCGAAAGGCTTCTTGAAGGGAAAGATGTAACTCTGTGAGGTGAATTAACAGAACACAGAGCAGTTTCTCAGAAAGCTTCTTTCCAGTTTTGAACGGAAGATATTTCCTTTTTCACCATAGCCCTCTATGGGCTTCTAAATATCCCTTTGCCAATTCCACAAGAACAGCCTTAGCGAAAGGGTTTTTGAAGGAAAAGATGTAACTCTGTGAGATGAATTAACAGAACACAGAGCAGTTTCTCAGAAAGCTTCTTTCCAGTTTTGAACGGAAGATATTTCCTTTTTCACCATAGCCCTCTATGGGCTTCCAAATATCCCTTTGCCAATTCCACAAGAACAGCCTTAGCGAAAGGCTTCTTGAAGGGAAAGATGTAACTCTGTGAGATGAATTAGCAGAACACAGAGCAGTTTCTCAGAAAGCTTCTTTCCAGTTTTGAACGGAAGATATTTCCTTTTTCACCATAGCCCTCTATGGGCTTCCAAATATCCCTTTGCCAATTCTACAATAACAGCCTTAGCGAAAGGCTTCTTGGAGGGAAAGATGTAACTCTGTGAGATGAATTAACAGAACACAGAGCAGTTTCTCAGAAAGCTTCTTTCCAGTTTTGAACGGAAGATATTTCCTTTTTCACCATAGCCCTCTATGGGCTTCCAAATATCCCTTTGCCAATTCCACAAGAACAGCCTTAGCGAAAGGCTTCTTGAAGGGAAAGATGTAACTCTGTGAGATGAATTAACAGAACACAGAGCAGTTTCTCAGAAAGCTTCTTTCCAGTTTTGAACGGAAGATATTTCCTTTTTCACCATAGCACTCTATGGGCTTCCAAATATCCCTTTGCCAATTCCACAAGAACAGCCTTAGCGAAAGGCTTCTTGAAGGGAAAGATGTAACTCTGTGAGATGAATGAACAGAACACAGAGCAGTTTCTTAGAAAGCTTCTTTCCAGTTTTGAACGGAAGATATTTCCTTTTTCACCATAGCCCTCTATGGGCTTCCAAATATCCCTTTGCCAATTCCAGAAGAACAGCCTTAGCGAAAGGATTCTTGAAGGGAAGGATGTAACTCTGTGAGATGAATTAACAGAACACAGAGCAGTTTCTCAGAAAGCTTCTTTCCAGTTTTGAACAGAAGATATTTCCTTTGTCACCATAGCCCTCTATGGGCTTCCAAATATCCTTTTGCCCATTCCACAAGAACAGCCTTAGCGAAAGGCTTCTTGAAGGGAAAGATGTAACTCTGTGAGCTTAATTAAGAGGACACAGAGCAGTTTCTCAGAAAGCTTCTTTCCAGTTTTGAACGGAAGATATTTCCTTTTTCACCATAGCCCTCTATGGGCTTCCAAATATCCCTTTGCCAATTCCCCAAGAACAGCCTTAGCGAAAGGCTTCTGGAAGGGAAAGATGTAACTCTGTGAGATGAATTAACAGAACACAGAGCAGTTTCTCAGAAAGCTTCTTTCCAGTTTTGAACGGAAGATATTTCCTTTTTCACCATAGCCCTCTATGGGCTTCCAAATATCCCTTTGCCAATTCCACAAGAACAGCCTTAGCGAAAGGCTTCTTGAAGGGAAAGATGTAACTCTGTGAGATGAATGAACAGAACACAGAGCAGTTTCTCAGAAAGCTTCTTTCCAGTTTTGAACGGAAGATATTTCCTTTTTCACCATAGACCTCTATGGGCTTCCAAATATCCCTTTGCCAATTCCACAAGAACAGCCTTAGCGAAAGGCTTCTTGAAGGGAAAGATGTAACTGTGTGAGATGAATTAACAGAACACAGAGCAGTTTCTCAGAAAGCTTCTTTCCAGTTTTGAACGGAAGATATTTCCTTTTTCACCATAGCCCTCTATGGGCTTCCTAATATCCCTTTGCCAATTCCACAAGAACAGCCTTAGCGAAAGGCTTCTGGAAGGGAAAGATGTAACTCTGTGAGATGAATTAACAGAACACAGAGCAGTTTCTCAGAAAGCTTCTTTCCAGTTTTGAACGGAAGATATTTCCTTTTTCACCATAGCCCTCTATGGGCTTCCAAATATCCCTTTGCCAATTCCACAAGAACAGCCTTAGAGAAAGGCTTCATGAAGGGAAAGATGTAACTCTGTGAGATGAATTAACAGAACACAGAGCAGTTTCTCAGAAAGCTTCTTTCCAGTTTTGAACGGAAGATATTTCCTTTTTCACCATAGCCCTCTATGGGCTTCCAAATATCCCTTTGCCAATTCCACAAGAACAGCCTTAGCGAAAGGCTTCTTGAAGGGAAAGATGTAACTCTGTGAGATGAATTAACAGAACACAGAGCAGTTTCTCAGAAAGCTTCTTTCCAGTTTTGAACGGAAGATATTTCCTTTTTCACCATAGCCCTCTATGGGCTTCCAAATATCCCTTTGCCAATTCCACAAGAACAGCCTTAGCGAAAGGCTTCTTGAAGGGAAAGATGTAACTCTGTGAGATGAATTAACAGAACACAGAGCAGTTTCTCAGAAAGCTTCTTTCCAGTTTTGAACGGAAGATATTTCCTTTTTCACCATAGCCCTCTATGGGCTTCCAAATATCCCTTTGCCAATTCCACAAGAACAGCTTTAGCGAAAGGCTTCTTGAAGGGAAAGATGTAACTCTGTGAGATGAATTAACAGAACACAGAGCAGTTTCTCAGAAAGCTTCTTTCCAGTTTTGAACGGAAGATATTTCCTTTTTCACCATAGCCCTCTATGGGCTTCCAAATATCCCTTTGCCAATTCCACAAGAACAGCCTTAGCGAAAGGCTTCTTGAAGGGAAAGATGTAACTCTGTGACATGAATTAACAGAACACAGAGCAGTTTCTCAGAAAGCTTCTTTCCAGTTTTGAACGGAAGATATTTCCTTTTTCACCATAGCCCTCTATGGGCTTCCAAATATCCCTTTGCTAATTCCCCAAGAACAGCCTTAGCGAAAGGCTTCTGGAAGGGAAAGATGTAACTCTGTGAGATGAATTAACAGAACACAGAGCAGTTTCTCAGAAAGCTTCTTTCCAGTTTTGAACGGAAGATATTTCCTTTTTCACCATAGCCCTCTATGGGCTTCCAAATATCCCTTTGCCAATTCCACAAGAACAGCCTTAGCGAAAGGCTTCTTGAAGGGAAAGATGTAACTCTGTGAGCTTAATTAAGAGAACACAGAGCAGTTTCTCAGAAAGCTTCCTTCCAGTTTTGAACGGAAGATATTTCCTTTTTCACCATAGCCCTCTATGGGCTTCCAAATATCCCTTTGCCAATTCCCCAAGAACAGCCTTAGCGAAAGGCTTCTGGAAGGCAAAGATGTAACTCTGTGAGATGAATTAACAGAACACAGAGCAGTTTCTCAGAAAGCTTCTTTCCAGTATGAACGGAAGATATTTCCTTTTTCACCATAGCCCTCTATGGGCTTCCAAATATCCCTTTGCCAATTCCACAAGAACAGCCTTAGCGAAATTCTTCTTGAAGGGAAAGATGTAACTCTGTGAGATGAATGAACAGAACACAGAGCAGTTTCTCAGAAAGCTTCTTTCCAGTTTTGAACGGAAGATATTTCCTTTTTCACCATAGCCTTCTATGGGCTTCCAAATATCCCTTTGCCAATTCCAGAAGAACAGCTTTAGCGAAAGACTTCTTGAAGGGAAAGATGTAACTCTGTGAGATGAATTAACAGAACACAGAGCAGTTTCTCAGAAAGCTTCTTTCCAGTTTTGAACGGAAGATATTTCCTTTTTCACCATAGCCCTCTATGGGCTTCCAAATATCCCTTTGCCAATTCCACAAGAACACCCTTAGCGAAAGGCTTCTTGAAGGGAAAGATGTAACTCTGTGAGATGAATTAACAGAACACAGAGCAGTTTCTCAGAAAGCTTCTTTCCAGTTTTGAACGGAAGATATTTCCTTTTTCACCATAGACCTCTATTGGCTTCCAAATATCCCTTTGCCAATTCCACAAGAACAGCCTTAGCGAAAGTCTTCTTGAAGGGAAAGATGTAACTCTGTGAGATGAATGAACAGAACACAGAGCAGTTTCTCAGAAAGCTTCTTTCCAGTTTTGAACGGAAGATACTTCCTTTTTCACCATAGCCCTCTATGTGCTTCCAAATATCCCTTTGCCAATTCCACAAGAACAGCCTTAGCGAAAGGCTTCTTGAAGGGAAAGATGTAACTCTGTGAGATGAATTAACAGAACACAGAGCAGTTTCTCAGAAAGCTTCTTTCCAGTTTTGAACGGAAGATATTTCCTTTTTCACCATAGCCCTCTATGGGCTTCCAAATATCCCTTTGCCAATTCCACAAGAACAGCCTTAGCGAAAGGCTTCTTGAAGGGAAAGATGTAACTCTGTGAGGTGAATTAACAGAACACAGAGCAGTTTCTCAGAAAGCTTCTTTCCAGTTTTGAACGGAAGATATTTCCTTTTTCACCATAGCCCTCTATGGGCTTCTAAATATCCCTTTGCCAATTCCACAAGAACAGCCTTAGCGAAAGGGTTTTTGAAGGAAAAGATGTAACTCTGTGAGATGAATTAACAGAACACAGAGCAGTTTCTCAGAAAGCTTCTTTCCAGTTTTGAACGGAAGATATTTCCTTTTTCACCATAGCCCTCTATGGGCTTCCAAATATCCCTTTGCCAATTCCACAAGAACAGCCTTAGCGAAAGGCTTCTTGAAGGGAAAGATGTAACTCTGTGAGATGAATTAGCAGAACACAGAGCAGTTTCTCAGAAAGCTTCTTTCCAGTTTTGAACGGAAGATATTTCCTTTTTCACCATAGCCCTCTATGGGCTTCCAAATATCCCTTTGCCAATTCTACAATAACAGCCTTAGCGAAAGGCTTCTTGGAGGGAAAGATGTAACTCTGTGAGATGAATTAACAGAACACAGAGCAGTTTCTCAGAAAGCTTCTTTCCAGTTTTGAACGGAAGATATTTCCTTTTTCACCATAGCCCTCTATGGGCTTCCAAATATCCCTTTGCCAATTCCACAAGAACAGCCTTAGCGAAAGGCTTCTTGAAGGGAAAGATGTAACTCTGTGAGATGAATTAACAGAACACAGAGCAGTTTCTCAGAAAGCTTCTTTCCAGTTTTGAACGGAAGATATTTCCTTTTTCACCATAGCACTCTATGGGCTTCCAAATATCCCTTTGCCAATTCCACAAGAACAGCCTTAGCGAAAGGCTTCTTGAAGGGAAAGATGTAACTCTGTGAGATGAATGAACAGAACACAGAGCAGTTTCTTAGAAAGCTTCTTTCCAGTTTTGAACGGAAGATATTTCCTTTTTCACCATAGCCCTCTATGGGCTTCCAAATATCCCTTTGCCAATTCCAGAAGAACAGCCTTAGCGAAAGGATTCTTGAAGGGAAGGATGTAACTCTGTGAGATGAATTAACAGAACACAGAGCAGTTTCTCAGAAAGCTTCTTTCCAGTTTTGAACAGAAGATATTTCCTTTGTCACCATAGCCCTCTATGGGCTTCCAAATATCCTTTTGCCCATTCCACAAGAACAGCCTTAGCGAAAGGCTTCTTGAAGGGAAAGATGTAACTCTGTGAGATGAATTAAGAGGACACAGAGCAGTTTCTCAGAAAGCTTCTTTCCAGTTTTGAACGGAAGATATTTCCTTTTTCACCATAGCCCTCTATGGGCTTCCAAATATCCCTTTGCCAATTCCCCAAGAACAGCCTTAGCGAAAGGCTTCTGGAAGGGAAAGATGTAACTCTGTGAGATGAATTAACAGAACACAGAGCAGTTTCTCAGAAAGCTTCTTTCCAGTTTTGAACGGAAGATATTTCCTTTTTCACCATAGCCCTCTATGGGCTTCCAAATATCCCTTTGCCAATTCCAGAAGAACAGCCTTAGCGAAAGGCTTCTTGAAGGGAAAGATGTAAGTCTGTGAGATGAATGAACAGAACACAGAGCAGTTTCTCAGAAAGCTTCTTTCCAGTTTTGAACGGAAGATATTTCCTTTTTCACCTTAGCCCTCTATGGGCTTCCAAATATCCCTTTGCCAATTCCAGAAGAACAGCCTTAGCGAAAGGATTCTTGAAGGGAAAGATGTAACTCTGTGAGATGAATTAACAGAACACAGAGCAGTTTCTCAGAAAGCTTCTTTCCAGTTTTGAACAGAAGATATTTCCTTTTTCACCATAGCCATCTATGGGCTTCCAAATATCCTTTTGCCCATTCCACAAGAACAGCCTTAGCGAAAGGCTTCTTGAAGGGAAAGATGTAACTCTGTGAGCTTAATTAAGAGAACACAGAGCAGTTTCTCATAAAGCTTCTTTCCAGTTTTGAACGGAAGATATTTTCTTTTTCACCATAGCCCTCTATGGGCTTCCAAATATCCCTGTGCCAATTCCCCAAGAACAGCCTTAGCGAAAGGCTTCTGGAAGGGAAAGATGTAACTCTGTGAGATGAATTAACAGAACACAGAGCAGTTTCTCAGAAAGCTTCTTTCCAGTTTTGAACGGAAGATATTTCCTTTTTCACCATAGCCCTCTATGGGCTTCCAAATATCCCTTTGCCAATTCCACAAGAACAGCCTTAGAGAAAGGCTTCATGAAGGGAAAGATGTAACTCTGTGAGATGAATTAACAGAACACAGAGCAGTTTCTCAGAAAGCTTCTTTCCAGTTTTGAACGGAAGATATTTCCTTTTTCACCATAGCCCTCTATGGGCTTCCAAATATCCCTTTGCCAATTCCAGAAGAACAGCCTTAGCGAAAGGCTTCTTGAAGGGAAAGATGTAACTCTGTGAGATGAATTAACAGAACACAGAGCAGTTTCTCAGAAAGCTTCTTTCCAGTTTTGAACGGAAGATATTTCCTTTTTCACCATAGCCCTCTATGGGCTTCCAAATATCCCTTTGCCAATTCCACAAGAACAGCCTTAGCGAAAGGCTTCTTGAAGGGAAAGATGTAACTCTGTGAGATGAATTAACAGAACACAGAGCAGTTTCTCAGAAAGCTTCTTTCCAGTTTTGAACGGAAGATATTTCCTTTTTCACCATAGCCCTCTATGGGCTTCCAAATATCCCTTTGCCAATTCCACAAGAACAGCTTTAGCGAAAGGCTTCTTGAAGGGAAAGATGTAACTCTGTGAGATGAATTAACAGAACACAGAGCAGTTTCTCAGAAAGCTTCTTTCCAGTTTTGAACGGAAGATATTTCCTTTTTCACCATAGCCCTCTATGGGCTTCCAAATATCCCTTTGCCAATTCCACAAGAACAGCCTTAGCGAAAGGCTTCTTGAAGGGAAAGATGTAACTCTGTGACATGAATTAACAGAACACAGAGCAGTTTCTCAGAAAGCTTCTTTCCAGTTTTGAACGGAAGATATTTCCTTTTTCACCATAGCCCTCTATGGGCTTCCAAATATCCCTTTGCTAATTCCCCAAGAACAGCCTTAGCGAAAGGCTTCTGGAAGGGAAAGATGTAACTCTGTGAGATGAATTAACAGAACACAGAGCAGTTTCTCAGAAAGCTTCTTTCCAGTTTTGAACGGAAGATATTTCCTTTTTCACCATAGCCCTCTATGGGCTTCCAAATATCCCTTTGCCAATTCCACAAGAACAGCCTTAGCGAAAGGCTTCTTGAAGGGAAAGATGTAACTCTGTGAGCTTAATTAAGAGAACACAGAGCAGTTTCTCAGAAAGCTTCTTTCCAGTTTTGAACGGAAGATATTTCCTTTTTCACCATAGCCCTCTATGGGCTTCCAAATATCCCTTTGCCAATTCCCCAAGAACAGCCTTAGCGAAAGGCTTCTGGAAGGGAAAGATGTAACTCTGTGAGATGAATTAACAGAACACAGAGCAGTTTCTCAGAAAGCTTCTTTCCAGTATGAACGGAAGATATTTCCTTTTTCACCATAGCCCTCTATGGGCTTCCAAATATCCCTTTGCCAATTCCACAAGAACAGCCTTAGCGAAATTCTTCTTGAAGGGAAAGATGTAACTCTGTGAGATGAATGAACAGAACACAGAGCAGTTTCTCAGAAAGCTTCTTTCCAGTTTTGAACGGAAGATATTTCCTTTTTCACCATAGCCTTCTATGGGCTTCCAAATATCCCTTTGCCAATTCCAGAAGAACAGCTTTAGCGAAAGACTTCTTGAAGGGAAAGATGTAACTCTGTGAGATGAATTAACAGAACACAGAGCAGTTTCTCAGAAAGCTTCTTTCCAGTTTTGAACGGAAGATATTTCCTTTTTCACCATAGCCCTCTATGGGCTTCCAAATATCCCTTTGCCAATTCCACAAGAACACCCTTAGCGAAAGGCTTCTTGAAGGGAAAGATGTAACTCTGTGAGATGAATTAACAGAACACAGAGCAGTTTCTCAGAAAGCTTCTTTCCAGTTTTGAACGGAAGATATTTCCTTTTTCACCATAGACCTCTATTGGCTTCCAAATATCCCTTTGCCAATTCCACAAGAACAGCCTTAGCGAAAGTCTTCTTGAAGGGAAAGATGTAACTCTGTGAGATGAATGAACAGAACACAGAGCAGTTTCTCAGAAAGCTTCTTTCCAGTTTTGAACGGAAGATACTTCCTTTTTCACCATAGCCCTCTATGTGCTTCCAAATATCCCTTTGCCAATTCCACAAGAACAGCCTTAGCGAAAGGCTTCTTGAAGGGAAAGATGTAACTCTGTGAGATGAATTAACAGAACACAGAGCAGTTTCTCAGAAAGCTTTTTTCCAGTTTTGAACGGAAGATATTTCCTTTTTCACCATAGCCCTCTATGGGCTTCCAAATATCCCTTTGCCAATTCCACAAGAACAGCCTTAGCGAAAGGCTTCTTGAAGGGAAAGATGTAACTCTGTGAGGTGAATTAACAGAACACAGAGCAGTTTCTCAGAAAGCTTCTTTCCAGTTTTGAACGGAAGATATTTCCTTTTTCACCATAGCCCTCTATGGGCTTCTAAATATCCCTTTGCCAATTCCACAAGAACAGCCTTAGCGAAAGGGTTTTTGAAGGAAAAGATGTAACTCTGTGAGATGAATTAACAGAACACAGAGCAGTTTCTCAGAAAGCTTCTTTCCAGTTTTGAACGGAAGATATTTCCTTTTTCACCATAGCCCTCTATGGGCTTCCAAATATCCCTTTGCCAATTCCACAAGAACAGCCTTAGCGAAAGGCTTCTTGAAGGGAAAGATGTAACTCTGTGAGATGAATTAGCAGAACACAGAGCAGTTTCTCAGAAAGCTTCTTTCCAGTTTTGAACGGAAGATATTTCCTTTTTCACCATAGCCCTCTATGGGCTTCCAAATATCCCTTTGCCAATTCTACAAGAACAGCCTTAGCGAAAGACTTCTTGAAGGGAAAGATGTAACTCTGTGAGATGAATTAACAGAACACAGAGCAGTTTCTCAGAAAGCTTCTTTCCAGCTTTGAACGGAAGATATTTCCTTTTTCACCATAGCCCTCTATGGGCTTCCAAATATCCCTTTGCCAATTCCCCAAGAACAGCCTTAGCGAAAGGCTTCTTGAAGGGAAAGATGTAACTCTGTGAGATGAATTAACAGAACACAGAGCAGTTTCTCAGAAAGCTTCTTTCCAGTTTTGAACGGAAGATATTTCCTTTTTCACCATAGCACTCTATGGGCTTCCAAATATCCCTTTGCCAATTCCACAAGAACAGCCTTAGCGAAAGGCTTCTTGAAGGGAAAGATGTAACTCTGTGAGATGAATGAACAGAACACAGAGCAGTTTCTTAGAAAGCTTCTTTCCAGTTTTGAACGGAAGATATTTCCTTTTTCACCATAGCCCTCTATGGGCTTCCAAATATCCCTTTGCCAATTCCAGAAGAACAGCCTTAGCGAAAGGATTCTTGAAGGGAAGGATGTAACTCTGTGAGATGAATTAACAGAACACAGAGCAGTTTCTCAGAAAGCTTCTTTCCAGTTTTGAACAGAAGATATTTCCTTTGTCACCATAGCCCTCTATGGGCTTCCAAATATCCTTTTGCCCATTCCACAAGAACAGCCTTAGCGAAAGGCTTCTTGAAGGGAAAGATGTAACTCTGTGAGCTTAATTAAGAGGACACAGAGCAGTTTCTCAGAAAGCTTCTTTCCAGTTTTGAACGGAAGATATTTCCTTTTTCACCATAGCCCTCTATGGGCTTCCAAATATCCCTTTGCCAATTCCCCAAGAACAGCCTTAGCGAAAGGCTTCTGGAAGGGAAAGATGTAACTCTGTGAGATGAATTAACAGAACACAGAGCAGTTTCTCAGAAAGCTTCTTTCCAGTTTTGAACGGAAGATATTTCCTTTTCACCATAGCCCTCTATGGGCTTCCAAATATCCCTTTGCCAATTCCAGAAGAACAGCCTTAGCGAAAGGCTTCTTGAAGGGAAAGATGTAAGTCTGTGAGATGAATTAACAGAACACAGAGCAGTTTCTAAGAAAGCTTCTTTCCAGTTTTGAAGGAAAGATATTTCCTTTTTCACCAGAGCCCTCTATGGGCTTCCAAATATCCCTTTGCCAATTCCACAAGGATAGCCTTAGCGAAAGGCTTCTTGAAGGGAAAGATGTAACTCTGTGACATGTATGAACAGAACACAGAGCAGTTTCTCAGAAAGCTTCTTTCCAGTTTTGAACGGAAGATATTTCCTTTTTCACCATAGCCCTCTATGGGCTTCCAAATATCCCTTTGCCAATTCCACAAGAACAGCCTTAGCGAAAGGCTTCTTGAAGGGAAAGATGTAACTCTGTGAGATGAATTAGCAGAACACAGAGCAGTTTCTCAGAAAGCTTCTTTCCAGTTTTGAACGGAAGATATTTCCTTTTTCACCATAGCCCTCTATGGGCTTCCAAATATCCCTTTGCCAATTCTACAAGAACAGCCTTAGCGAAAGACTTCTTGAAGGGAAAGATGTAACTCTGTGAGATGAATTAACAGAACACAGAGCAGTTTCTCAGAAAGCTTCTTTCCAGTTTTGAACGGAAGATATTTCCTTTTTCACCATAGCCCTCTATGGGCTTCCAAATATCCCTTTGCCAATTCCACAAGAACAGCCTTAGCGAAAGGCTTCTTGAAGGGAAAGATGTAACTCTGTGAGATGAATTAACAGAACACAGAGCAGTTTCTCAGAAAGCTTCTTTCCAGTTTTGAACGGAAGATATTTCCTTTTTCACCATAGCCCTCTATGGGCTTCCAAATATCCCTTTGCCAATTCCACAAGAACAGCCTTACCGAAAGGCTTCTTGAAGGGAAAGATGTAACTCTGTGAGATGAATGAACAGAACACAGAGCAGTTTCTCAGAAAGCTTCTTTCCAGTTTTGAACGGAAGATATTTCCTTTTTCACCTTAGCCCTCTATGGGCTTCCAAATATCCCTTTGCCAATTCCAGAAGAACAGCCTTAGCGAAAGGATTCTTGAAGGGAAAGATGTAACTCTGTGAGATGAATTAACAGAACACAGAGCAGTTTCTCAGAAAGCTTCTTTCCAGTTTTGAACAGAAGATATTTCCTTTTTCACCATAGCCCTCTATGGGCTTCCAAATATCCTTTTGCCCATTCCACAAGAACAGCCTTAGCGAAAGGCTTCTTGAAGGGAAAGATGTAACTGTGTGAGCTTAATTAAGAGGACACAGAGCAGTTTCTCAGAAAGCTTCTTTCCAGTTTTGAACGGAAGATATTTCCTTTTTCACCATAGCCCTCTATGGGCTTCCAAATATCCCTTTGCCAATTCCCCAAGAACAGCCTTAGCGAAAGGCTTCTGGAAGGGAAAGATGTAACTCTGTGAGATGAATTAACAGAACACAGAGCAGTTTCTCAGAAAGCTTCTTTCCAGTATGAACGGAAGATATTTCCTTTTTCACCATAGCCCTCTATGGGCTTCCAAATATCCCTTTGCCAATTCCACAAGAACAGCCTTAGCGAAAGTCTTCTTGAAGGGAAAGATGTAACTCTGTGAGATGAATGAACAGAACACAGAGCAGTTTCTCAGAAAGCTTCTTTCCAGTTTTGAACGGAAGATATTTCCTTTTTCACCATAGCCTTCTATGGGCTTCCAAATATCCCTTTGCCAATTCCAGAAGAACAGCTTTAGCGAAAGACTTCTTGAAGGGAAAGATGTAACTCTGTGAGATGAATTAACAGAACACAGAGCAGTTTCTCAGAAAGCTTCTTTCCAGTTTTGAACGGAAGATATTTCCTTTTTCACCATAGCCCTCTATGGGCTTCCAAATATCCCTTTGCCAATTCCACAAGAACAGCCTTAGCGAAAGGCTTCTTGAAGGGAAAGATGTAACTCTGTGAGATGAATTAACAGAACACAGAGCAGTTTCTCAGAAAGCTTCTTTCCAGTTTTGAACGGAAGATATTTCCTTTTTCACCATAGCCCTCTATGTGCTTCCAAATATCCCTATGCCAATTCCACAAGAACAGCCTTAGCGAAAGGCTTCTTGAAGGGAAAGATGTAACTCTGTGAGATGAATTAACAGAACACAGAGCAGTTTCTCAGAAAGCTTCTTTCCAGTTTTGAACGGAAGATATTTCTTTTTTCACCATAGCCCTCTATGGGCTTCCAAATATCCCTTTGCCAATTCCACAAGAACAGCCTTAGCGAAAGGCTTCTTGAAGGGAAAGATGTAACTCTGTGAGGTGAATTAACAGAACACAGAGCAGTTTCTCAGAAAGCTTCTTTCCAGTTTTGAACGGAAGATATTTCCTTTTTCACCATAGCCCTCTATGGGCTTCCAAATATCCCTTTGCCAATTCCACAAGAACAGCCTTAGCGAAAGGGTTTTTGAAGGAAAAGATGTAACTCTGTGAGATGAATTAACAGAACACAGAGCAGTTTCTCAGAAAGCTTCTTTCCAGTTTTGAACGGAAGATATTTCCTTTTTCACCATAGCCCTCTATGGGCTTCCAAATATCCCTTTGCCAATTCCACAAGAACAGCCTTAGCGAAAGGCTTCTTGAAGGGAAAGATGTAACTCTGTGAGATGAATTAGCAGAACACAGAGCAGTTTCTCAGAAAGCTTCTTTCCAGTTTTGAACGGAAGATATTTCCTTTTTCACCATAGCCCTCTATGGGCTTCCAAATATCCCTTTGCCAATTCCACAAGAACAGCCTTAGCGAAAGGCTTCTTGAAGGGAAAGATGTAACTCTGTGAGATGAATTAACAGAACACAGAGCAGTTTCTCAGAAAGCTTCTTTCCAGTTTTGAACAGAAGATATTTCCTTTTTCACCATAGCCCTCTATGGGCTTCCAAATATCCTTTTGCCCATTCCACAAGAACAGCCTTAGCGATGGGCTTCTTGAAGGGAAAGATGTAACTGTGTGAGCTTAATTAAGAGGACACAGAGCAGTTTCTCAGAAAGCTTCTTTCCAGTTTTGAACGGAAGATATTTCCTTTTTCACCATAGCCCTCTATGGGCTTCCAAATATCCCTTTGCCAATTCCCCAAGAACAGCCTTAGCGAAAGGCTTCTGGAAGGGAAAGATGTAACTCTGTGAGATGAATTAACAGAACACAGAGCAGTTTCTCAGAAAGCTTCTTTCCAGTATGAACGGAAGATATTTCCTTTTTCACCATAGCCCTCTATGGGCTTCCAAATATCCCTTTGCCAATTCCACAAGAACAGCCTTAGCGAAAGTCTTCTTGAAGGGAAAGATGTAACTCTGTGAGATGAATGAACAGAACACAGAGCAGTTTCTCAGAAAGCTTCTTTCCAGTTTTGAACGGAAGATATTTCCTTTTTCACCATAGCCTTCTATGGGCTTCCAAATATCCCTTTGCCAATTCCAGAAGAACAGCTTTAGCGAAAGACTTCTTGAAGGGAAAGATGTAACTCTGTGAGATGAATTAACAGAACACAGAGCAGTTTCTCAGAAAGCTTCTTTCCAGTTTTGAACGGAAGATATTTCCTTTTTCACCATAGCCCTCTATGGGCTTCCAAATATCCCTTTGCCAATTCCACAAGAACAGCCTTAGCGAAAGGCTTCTTGAAGGGAAAGATGTAACTCTGTGAGATGAATTAACAGAACACAGAGCAGTTTCTCAGAAAGCTTCTTTCCAGTTTTGAACGGAAGATATTTCCTTTTTCACCATAGACCTCTATGGGCTTCCAAATATCCCTTTGCCAATTCCACAAGAACAGCCTTAGCGAAAGTCTTCTTGAAGGGAAAGATGTAACTCTGTGAGATGAATGAACAGAACACAGAACAGTTTCTCAGAAAGCTTCTTTCCAGTTTTGAACGGAAGATATTTCCTTTTTCACCATAGCCCTCTATGTGCTTCCAAATATCCCTTTGCCAATTCCACAAGAACAGCCTTAGCGAAAGGCTTCTTGAAGGGAAAGATGTAACTCTGTGAGATGAATTAACAGAACACAGAGCAGTTTCTCAGAAAGCTTCTTTCCAGTTTTGAACGGAAGATATTTCCTTTTTCACCATAGCCCTCTATGGGCTTCCAAATATCCCTTTGCCAATTCCACAAGAACAGCCTTAGCGAAAGGCTTCTTGAAGGGAAAGATGTAACTCTGTGAGGTGAATTAACAGAACACAGAGCAGTTTCTCAGAAAGCTTCTTTCCAGTTTTGAACGGAAGATATTTCCTTTTTCACCATAGCCCTCTATGGGCTTCTAAATATCCCTTTGCCAATTCCACAAGAACAGCCTTAGCGAAAGGGTTTTTGAAGGAAAAGATGTAACTCTGTGAGATGAATTAACAGAACACAGAGCAGTTTCTCAGAAAGCTTCTTTCCAGTTTTGAACGGAAGATATTTCCTTTTTCACCATAGCCCTCTATGGGCTTCCAAATATCCCTTTGCCAATTCCACAAGAACAGCCTTAGCGAAAGGCTTCTTGAAGGGAAAGATGTAACTCTGTGAGATGAATTAGCAGAACACAGAGCAGTTTCTCAGAAAGCTTCTTTCCAGTTTTGAACGGAAGATATTTCCTTTTTCACCATAGCCCTCTATGGGCTTCCAAATATCCCTTTGCCAATTCCACAAGAACAGCCTTAGCGAAAGGCTTCTTGAAGGGAAAGATGTAACTCTGTGAGATGAATTAACAGAACACAGAGCAGTTTCTCAGAAAGCTTCTTTCCAGTTTTGAACGGAAGATATTTCCTTTTTCACCATAGCCCTCTATGGGCTTCTAAATATCCCTTTGCCAATTCCACAAGAACAGCCTTAGCGAAAGGCTTCTTGAAGGAAAAGATGTAACTCTGTGAGATGAATTAACAGAACACAGAGCAGTTTCTCAGAAAGCTTCTTTCCATTTTTGAACGGAAGATAATTCCTTTTTCACCATAGCCCTCTATGGGCTTCCAAATATCCCTTTCCCAATTCCACAAGAACAGCCTTAGCGAAAGGCTTCTTGAAGGGAAAGATGTAACTCTGTGAGATGAATTAGCAGAACACAGAGCAGTTTCTCAGAAAGCTTCTTTCCAGTTTTGAACGGAAGATATTTCCTTTTTCACCATAGCCCTCTATGGGCTTCCAAATATCCCTTTGCCAATTCTACAAGAACAGCCTTAGCGAAAGACTTATTGAAGGGAAAGATGTAACTCTGTGAGATGAATTAACAGAACACAAAGCAGTTTCTCAGAAAGCTTCTTTCCAGTTTTGAACGGAAGATATTTCCTTTTTCACCATAGCCCTCTATGGGCTTCCAAATATCCCTTTGCCAATTCCACAAGAAGAGCCTTAGCGAAAGGCTTCTTGAAGGGAAAGATGTAACTCTGTGAGATGAATTAAGAGAACACAGAGCAGTTTCTCAGAAAGCTTCTTTCCAGTTTTCAACGGAAGATATTTCCTTTTTCACCATAGCCCTCTATGGGCTTCCAAATATCCCTTTGCCAATTCCACAAGAACAGCCTTAGCGAAAGGCTTCTTGAAGGGAAAGATGTAACACTGTGAGATGAATGAACAGAACACAGAGCAGTTTCTCAGAAAGCTTCTTTCCAGTTTTGAACGGAAGATATTTCCTTTTTCACCTTAGCCCTCTATGGGCTTCCAAATATCCCTTTGCCAATTCCAGAAGAACAGCCTTAGCGAAAGGATTCTTGAAGGGAAAGATGTAACTCTGTGAGATGAATTAACAGAACACAGAGCAGTTTCTCAGAAAGCTTCTTTCCAGTTTTGAACAGAAGATATTTCCTTTTTCACCATAGCCCTCTATGGGCTTCCAAATATCCTTTTGCCCATTCCACAAGAACAGCCTTAGCGAAAGGCTTCTTGAAGGGAAAGATGTAACTCTGTGAGCTTAATTAAGAGAACACAGAGCAGTTTCTCAGAAAGCTTCTTTCCAGTTCTGAACGGAAGATATTTTCTTTTTCACCATAGCCTTCTATGGGCTTCCAAATATCCCTTTGCCAATTCCCCAAGAACAGCCTTAGCGAAAGGCTTCTGGAAGGGGAGAGATGTAACTCCGTGAGATGAATTAACAGAACACAGAGCAGTTTCTCAGAAAGCTTCTTTCCAGTTTTGAACGGAAGATATTTCCTTTTTCACCATAGCCCTCTATGGGCTTCCAAATATCCCTTTGCCAATTCCACAAGAACAGCCTTAGCGAAAGGCTTCTTGAAGGGAAAGATGTAACTCTGTGAGATGAATTAGCAGAACACAGAGCAGTTTCTCAGAAAGCTTCTTTCCAGTTTTGAACGGAAGATATTTCCTTTTTCACCATAGCCCTCTATGGGCTTCCAAATATCCCTTTGCCAATTCCCCAAGAACAGCCTTAGCGAAAGGCTTCTGGAAGGGAAAGATGTAACTCTGTGAGATGAATTAACAGAACACAGAGCAGTTTCTCAGAAAGCTTCTTTCCAGTTTTGAACGGAAGATATTTCCTTTTTCACCATAGCCCTCTATGGGCTTCCAAATATCCCTTTGCCAATTCCACAAGAACAGCCTTAGCGAAAGGCTTCTTGAAGGGAAAGATGTAACTCTGTGAGATGAATTAACAGAACACAGAGCAGTTTCTAAGAAAGCTTCTTTCCAGTTTTGAAGGAAAGATATTTCCTTTTTCACCATAGCCCTCTATGGGCTTCCAAATATCCCTTTGCCAATTCCACAAGAACAGCCTTAGCGAAAGGCTTCTTGAAGGGAAAGATGTAACTCTGTGAGATGAATTAACAGAACACAGAGCAGTTTCTCAGAAAGCTTCTTTCCAGTTTTGAACGGAAGATATTTCCTTTTTCACCATAGCCCTCTATGGGCTTCCAAATATCCCTTTGCCAATTCCACAAGAACAGCCTTAGCGAAAGGCTTCTTGAAGGGAAAGATGTAACTCTGTGAGATGAATTAACAGAACACAGAGCAGTTTCTCACAAAGCTTCTTTCCAGTTTTGAACGGAAGACATTTCCTTTTTCACCATAGCCCTCTATGGGCTTCCAAATATCCCTTTGCCAATTCCACAAGAACAGCCTTAGCGAAAGGCTTCTTGAAGGGAAAGATGTAACTCTGTGAGATGAATTAACAGAACACAGAGCAGTTTCTCAGAAAGCTTCTTTCCAGTTTTGAACTTAAGATATTTCCTTTTTCACCATAGCCCTCTATGGGCTTCCAAATATCCCTTTGCCAATTTCACAAGAACAGCCTTAGCGAAAGGCTTCTTGAAGGGAAAGATGTAACTCTGTGAGATGAATTAACAGAACACAGAGCAGTTTCTCAGAAAGCTTCTTTCCAGTTTTGAACGGAAGATATTTCCTTTTTCACCATAGCCCTGTATGGGCTTCCAAATATCCCTTTGCCAATTCCACAAGAACAGCCTTAGCGAAAGGCTTCTTGAAGGGAAAGATGTAACTCTGTGAGATGAATTAACAGAACACAGAGCAGTTTCTCAGAAAGCTTCTTTCCAGTTTTGAACGGAAGATATTTCCTTTTTCACCATAGCCCTCTATGGGCTTCCAAATATCCCTTTGCCAATTACACAAGAACAGCTTTAGCGAAAGGCTTCTTGAAGGGAAAGATGTAACTCTGTGAGATGAATTAACAGAACACAGAGCAGTTTCTCAGAAAGCTTCTTTCCAGTTTTGAACGGAAGATATTTCCTTTTTCACCATAGCCCTCTATGGGCTTCCAAATATCCCTTTGCCAATTCCACAAGAACAGCCTTAGCGAAAGGCTTCTTGAAGGGAAAGATGTAACTCTGTGACATGAATTAACAGAACAGAGAGCAGTTTCTCAGAAAGCTTCTTTCCAGTTTTGAACGGAAGATATTTCCTTTTTCACCATAGCCCTCTATGGGCTTCCAAATATCCCTTTGCCAAATCCACAAGAACAGCCTTAGCGAACGGCTTCTTGAAGGGAAAGATGTAACTCTGTGAGATGAATTAACAGAACACAGAGAAGTTTCTCAGAAAGCTTCTTTCCAGTTTTGAACGGAAGATATTTCCTTTTTCACCATAGCCCTCTATGGGCTTCCAAATATCCCTTTGCCAATTCCACAAGAACAGCCTTAGCGAAAGGCTTCTATAAGGGAAAGATGTAACTCTGTGAGATGAATTAACAGAACACAGAGCAGTTTCTCAGAAAGCTTCTTTCCAGTTTTGAACGGAAGATATTTCCTTTTTCACCATAGCCCTCTATGGGCTTCCAAATATCCCTTTGCCAATTCCACAAGAACAGCCTTAGCGAAAGGCTTCTTGAAGGGAAAGATGTAACTCTGTGAGATGAATTAACAGAACACAGAGCAGTTTCTCAGAAAGCTTCTTTCCAGTTTTGAACGGAAGATATTTCCTTTTTCACCATAGCCCTCTACGGACTTCTAAATATCCCTTTGCCAATTCCACAAGAACAGCCTTAGCGAAAGGCTTCTTGAAGGAAAAGATGTAACTCTGTGAGATGAATTAACAGAACACAGAGCAGTTTCTCAGAAAGCTTCTTTCCAGTTTTGAACGGAAGATATTTCCTTTTTCACCATAGCCCTCTATGGGCTTCCAAATATCCCTTTGCCAATTCCACAAGAGCAGCCTTAGCGAAAGGCTTCTTGAAGGGAAAGATGTAACTCTGTGAGATGAATTAACAGAACACAGAGCAGTTTCTCAGAAAGCTTCTTTCCAGTTTTGAACGGAAGATATTTCCTTTTTCACCATAGCCCTCTATGGGCTTCCAAATATCCCTTTGCCAATTCCACAAGAACAGCCTTAGCGAAAGGCTTCTTGAAGGGAAAGATGTAACTCTGTGAGATGAATTAACAGAACACAGAGCAGTTTCTCAGAAAGCTTCTTTCCAGTTTTGAACGGAAGATATTTCCTTTTTCACCATAGCCCTCTATGGGCTTCCAAATATCCCTTTGCCAATTCCACAAGAACAGCCTTAGCGAAAGGCTTCTTGAAGGGAAAGATGTAACTCTGTGAGATGAATTAACAGAACACAGAGCAGTTTCTCAGAAAGCTTCTTTCCAGTTTTGAACGGAAGATATTTCCTTTTTCACCATAGCCCTCTATGGGCTTCCAAATATCCCTTTGCCAATTCCACAAGAACAGCCTTAGCGAAAGGCTTCTTGAAGGGAAAGATGTAACTGTGTGAGATGAATTAACAGAACACAGAGCAGTTTCTCAGAAAGCTTCTTTCCAGTTTTGAACGGAAGATATTTCCTTTTTCACCATAGCCCTCTATGGGCTTCCTAATATCCCTTTGCCAATTCCCCAAGAACAGCCTTAGCGAAAGGCTTCTGGAAGGGAAAGATGTAACTCTGTGAGATGAATTAACAGAACACAGAGCAGTTTCTCAGAAAGCTTCTTTCCAGTTTTGAACGGAAGATATTTCCTTTTTCACCATAGCCCTCTATGGGCTTCCAAATATCCCTTTGCCAATTCCACAAGAACAGCCTTAGAGAAAGGCTTCATGAAGGGAAAGATGTAACTCTGTGAGATGAATTAACAGAACACAGAGCAGTTTCTCAGAAAGCTTCTTTCCAGTTTTGAACGGAAGATATTTCCTTTTTCACCATAGCCCTCTATGGGCTTCCAAATATCCCTTTGCCAATTCCACAAGAACAGCCTTAGCGAAAGGCTTCTTGAAGGGAAAGATGTAACTCTGTGAGATGAATTAACAGAACACAGAGCAGTTTCTCAGAAAGCTTCTTTCCAGTTTTGAACGGAAGATATTTCCTTTTTCACCATAGCCCTCTATGGGCTTCCAAATATCCCTTTGCCAATTCCACAAGAACAGCCTTAGCGAAAGGCTTCTTGAAGGGAAAGATGTAACTCTGTGAGATGAATTAACAGAACACAGAGCAGTTTCTCAGAAAGCTTCTTTCCAGTTTTGAACGGAAGATATTTCCTTTTTCACCATAGCCCTCTATGGGCTTCCAAATATCCCTTTGCCAATTCCACAAGAACAGCTTTAGCGAAAGGCTTCTTGAAGGGAAAGATGTAACTCTGTGAGATGAATTAACAGAACACAGAGCAGTTTCTCAGAAAGCTTCTTTCCAGTTTTGAACGGAAGATATTTCCTTTTTCACCATAGCCCTCTATGGGCTTCCAAATATCCCTTTGCCAATTCCACAAGAACAGCCTTAGCGAAAGGCTTCTTGAAGGGAAAGATGTAACTCTGTGACATGAATTAACAGAACACAGAGCAGTTTCTCAGAAAGCTTCTTTCCAGTTTTGAACGGAAGATATTTCCTTTTTCACCATAGCCCTCTATGGGCTTCCAAATATCCCTTTGCTAATTCCCCAAGAACAGCCTTAGCGAAAGGCTTCTGGAAGGGAAAGATGTAACTCTGTGAGATGAATTAACAGAACACAGAGCAGTTTCTCAGAAAGCTTCTTTCCAGTTTTGAACGGAAGATATTTCCTTTTTCACCATAGCCCTCTATGGGCTTCCAAATATCCCTTTGCCAATTCCACAAGAACAGCCTTAGCGAAAGGCTTCTTGAAGGGAAAGATGTAACTCTGTGAGCTTAATTAAGAGAACACAGAGCAGTTTCTCAGAAAGCTTCTTTCCAGTTTTGAACGGAAGATATTTCCTTTTTCACCATAGCCCTCTATGGGCTTCCAAATATCCCTTTGCCAATTCCCCAAGAACAGCCTTAGCGAAAGGCTTCTGGAAGGGAAAGATGTAACTCTGTGAGATGAATTAACAGAACACAGAGCAGTTTCTCAGAAAGCTTCTTTCCAGTATGAACGGAAGATATTTCCTTTTTCACCATAGCCCTCTATGGGCTTCCAAATATCCCTTTGCCAATTCCACAAGAACAGCCTTAGCGAAAGTCTTCTTGAAGGGAAAGATGTAACTCTGTGAGATGAATGAACAGAACACAGAGCAGTTTCTCAGAAAGCTTCTTTCCAGTTTTGAACGGAAGATATTTCCTTTTTCACCATAGCCTTCTATGGGCTTCCAAATATCCCTTTGCCAATTCCAGAAGAACAGCTTTAGCGAAAGACTTCTTGAAGGGAAAGATGTAACTCTGTGAGATGAATTAACAGAACACAGAGCAGTTTCTCAGAAAGCTTCTTTCCAGTTTTGAACGGAAGATATTTCCTTTTTCACCATAGCCCTCTATGGGCTTCCAAATATCCCTTTGCCAATTCCACAAGAACACCCTTAGCGAAAGGCTTCTTGAAGGGAAAGATGTAACTCTGTGAGATGAATTAACAGAACACAGAGCAGTTTCTCAGAAAGCTTCTTTCCAGTTTTGAACGGAAGATATTTCCTTTTTCACCATAGACCTCTATGGGCTTCCAAATATCCCTTTGCCAATTCCACAAGAACAGCCTTAGCGAAAGTCTTCTTGAAGGGAAAGATGTAACTCTGTGAGATGAATGAACAGAACACAGAGCAGTTTCTCAGAAAGCTTCTTTCCAGTTTTGAACGGAAGATATTTCCTTTTTCACCATAGCCCTCTATGTGCTTCCAAATATCCCTTTGCCAATTCCACAAGAACAGCCTTAGCGAAAGGCTTCTTGAAGGGAAAGATGTAACTCTGTGAGATGAATTAACAGAACACAGAGCAGTTTCTCAGAAAGCTTTTTTCCAGTTTTGAACGGAAGATATTTCCTTTTTCACCATAGCCCTCTATGGGCTTCCAAATATCCCTTTGCCAATTCCACAAGAACAGCCTTAGCGAAAGGCTTCTTGAAGGGAAAGATGTAACTCTGTGAGGTGAATTAACAGAACACAGAGCAGTTTCTCAGAAAGCTTCTTTCCAGTTTTGAACGGAAGATATTTCCTTTTTCACCATAGCCCTCTATGGGCTTCTAAATATCCCTTTGCCAATTCCACAAGAACAGCCTTAGCGAAAGGGTTTTTGAAGGAAAAGATGTAACTCTGTGAGATGAATTAGCAGAACACAGAGCAGTTTCTCAGAAAGCTTCTTTCCAGTTTTGAACGGAAGATATTTCCTTTTTCACCATAGCCCTCTATGGGCTTCCAAATATCCCTTTGCCAATTCTACAAGAACAGCCTTAGCGAAAGACTTCTTGAAGGGAAAGATGTAACTCTGTGAGATGAATTAACAGAACACAGAGCAGTTTCTCAGAAAGCTTCTTTCCAGCTTTGAACGGAAGATATTTCCTTTTTCACCATAGCCCTCTATGGGCTTCCAAATATCCCTTTGCCAATTCCCCAAGAACAGCCTTAGCGAAAGGCTTCTTGAAGGGAAAGATGTAACTCTGTGAGATGAATTAACAGAACACAGAGCAGTTTCTCAGAAAGCTTCTTTCCAGTTTTGAACGGAAGATATTTCCTTTTTCACCATAGCCCTCTATGGGCTTCCAAATATCCCTTTGCCAATTCCACAAGAACAGCCTTAGCGAAAGGCTTCTTGAAGGGAAAGATGTAACTCTGTGAGATGAATGAACAGAACACAGAGCAGTTTCTTAGAAAGCTTCTTTCCAGTTTTGAACGGAAGATATTTCCTTTTTCACCATAGCCCTCTATGGGCTTCCAAATATCCCTTTGCCAATTCCAGAAGAACAGCCTTAGCGAAAGGATTCTTGAAGGGAAGGATGTAACTCTGTGAGATGAATTAACAGAACACAGAGCAGTTTCTCAGAAAGCTTCTTTCCAGTTTTGAACAGAAGATATTTCCTTTGTCACCATAGCCCTCTATGGGCTTCCAAATATCCTTTTGCCCATTCCACAAGAACAGCCTTAGCGAAAGGCTTCTTGAAGGGAAAGATGTAACTCTGTGAGCTTAATTAAGAGGACACAGAGCAGTTTCTCAGAAAGCTTCTTTCCAGTTTTGAACGGAAGATATTTCCTTTTTCACCATAGCCCTCAATGGGCTTCCAAATATCCCTTTGCCAATTCCCCAAGAACAGCCTTAGCGAAAGGCTTCTGGAAGGGAAAGATGTAACTCTGTGAGATGAATTAACAGAACACAGAGCAGTTTCTCAGAAAGCTTCTTTCCAGTTTTGAACGGAAGATATTTCCTTTTTCACCATAGCCCTCTATGGGCTTCCAAATATCCCTTTGCCAATTCCACAAGAACAGCCTTAGCGAAAGGCTTCTTGAAGGGAAAGATGTAAGTCTGTGAGATGAATTAACAGAACACAGAGCAGTTTCTAAGAAAGCTTCTTTCCAGTTTTGAAGGAAAGATATTTCCTTTTTCACCAGAGCCCTCTATGGGCTTCCAAATATCCCTTTGCCAATTCCACAAGGATAGCCTTAGCGAAAGGCTTCTTGAAGGGAAAGATGTAACTCTGTGACATGAATGAACAGAACACAGAGCAGTTTCTCAGAAAGCTTCTTTCCAGTTTTGAACGGAAGATATTTCCTTTTTCACCATAGCCCTCTATGGGCTTCCAAATATCCCTTTGCCAATTCCACAAGAACAGCCTTAGCGAAAGGCTTCTTGAAGGGAAAGATGTAACTCTGTGAGATGAATTAGCAGAACACAGAGCAGTTTCTCAGAAAGCTTCTTTCCAGTTTTCAACGGAAGATATTTCCTTTTTCACCATAGCCCTCTATGGGCTTCCAAATATCCCTTTGCCAATTCTACAAGAACAGCCTTAGCGAAAGACTTCTTGAAGGGAAAGATGTAACTCTGTGAGATGAATTAACAGAACACAGAGCAGTTTCTCAGAAAGCTTCTTTCCAGTTTTGAACGGAAGATATTTCCTTTTTCACCATAGCCCTCTATGGGCTTCCAAATATCCCTTTGCCAATTCCACAAGAACAGCCTTAGCGAAAGGCTTCTTGAAGGGAAAGATGTAACTCTGTGAGATGAATTAACAGAACACAGAGCAGTTTCTCAGAAAGCTTCTTTCCAGTTTTGAACGGAAGATATTTCCTTTTTCACCATAGCCCTCTATGGGCTTCCAAATATCCCTTTGCCAATTCCACAAGAACAGCCTTAGCGAAAGGCTTCTTGAAGGGAAAGATGTAACTCTGTGAGATGAATGAACAGAACACAGAGCAGTTTCTCAGAAAGCTTCTTTCCAGTTTTGAACGGAAGATATTTCCTTTTTCACCTTAGCCCTCTATGGGCTTCCAAATATCCCTTTGCCAATTCCAGAAGAACAGCCTTAGCGAAAGGATTCTTGAAGGGAAAGATGTAACTCTGTGAGATGAATTAACAGAACACAGAGCAGTTTCTCAGAAAGCTTCTTTCCAGTTTTGAACAGAAGATATTTCCTTTTTCACCATAGCCCTCTATGGGCTTCCAAATATCCTTTTGCCCATTCCACAAGAACAGCCTTAGCGAAAGGCTTCTTGAAGGGAAAGATGTAACTGTGTGAGCTTAATTAAGAGGACACAGAGCAGTTTCTCAGAAAGCTTCTTTCCAGTTTTGAACGGAAGATATTTCCTTTTTCACCATAGCCCTCTATGGGCTTCCAAATATCCCTTTGCCAATTCCCCAAGAACAGCCTTAGCGAAAGGCTTCTGGAAGGGAAAGATGTAACTCTGTGAGATGAATTAACAGAACACAGAGCAGTTTCTCAGAAAGCTTCTTTCCAGTATGAACGGAAGATATTTCCTTTTTCACCATAGCCCTCTATGGGCTTCCAAATATCCCTTTGCCAATTCCACAAGAACAGCCTTAGCGAAAGTCTTCTTGAAGGGAAAGATGTAACTCTGTGAGATGAATGAACAGAACACAGAGCAGTTTCTCAGAAAGCTTCTTTCCAGTTTTGAACGGAAGATATTTCCTTTTTCACCATAGCCTTCTATGGGCTTCCAAATATCCCTTTGCCAATTCCAGAAGAACAGCTTTAGCGAAAGACTTCTTGAAGGTAAAGATGTAACTCTGTGAGATGAATTAACAGAACACAGAGCAGTTTCTCAGAAAGCTTCTTTCCAGTTTTGAACGGAAGATATTTCCTTTTTCACCATAGCCCTCTATGGGCTTCCAAATATCCCTTTGCCAATTCCACAAGAACAGCCTTAGCGAAAGGCTTCTTGAAGGGAAAGATGTAACTCTGTGAGATGAATTAACAGAACACAGAGCAGTTTCTCAGAAAGCTTCTTTCCAGTTTTGAACGGAAGATATTTCCTTTTTCACCATAGCCCTCTATGTGCTTCCAAATATCCCTTTGCCAATTCCACAAGAACAGCCTTAGCGAAAGGCTTCTTGAAGGGAAAGATGTAACTCTGTGAGATGAATTAACAGAACACAGAGCAGTTTCTCAGAAAGCTTCTTTCCAGTTTTGAACGGAAGATATTTCCTTTTTCACCATAGCCCTCTATGGGCTTCCAAATATCCCTTTGCCAATTCCACAAGAACAGCCTTAGCGAAAGGCTTCTTGAAGGGAAAGATGTAACTCTGTGAGGTGAATTAACAGAACACAGAGCAGTTTCTCAGAAAGCTTCTTTCCAGTTTTGAACGGAAGATATTTCCTTTTTCACCATAGCCCTCTATGGGCTTCTAAATATCCCTTTGCCAATTCCACAAGAACAGCCTTAGCGAAACGGTTTTTGAAGGAAAAGATGTAACTCTGTGAGATGAATTAAGAGAACACAGAGCAGTTTCTCAGAAAGCTTCTTTCCAGTTTTGAACGGAAGATATTTCCTTTTTCACCATAGCCCTCTATGGGCTTCCAAATATCCCTTTGCCAATTCCACAAGAACAGCCTTAGCGAAAGGCTTCTTGAAGGGAAAGATGTAACTCTGTGAGATGAATTAGCAGAACACAGAGCAGTTTCTCAGAAAGCTTCTTTCCAGTTTTGAACGGAAGATATTTCCTTTTTCACCATAGCCCTCTATGGGCTTCCAAATATCCCTTTGCCAATTCCACAAGAACAGCCTTAGCGAAAGGCTTCTTGAAGGGAAAGATGTAACTCTGTGAGATGAATTAACAGAACACAGAGCAGTTTCTCAGAAAGCTTCTTTCCAGTTTTGAACAGAAGATATTTCCTTTTTCACCATAGCCCTCTATGGGCTTCCAAATATCCTTTTGCCCATTCCACAAGAACAGCCTTAGCGAAGGGCTTCTTGAAGGGAAAGATGTAACTGTGTGAGCTTAATTAAGAGGACACAGAGCAGTTTCTCAGAAAGCTTCTTTCCAGTTTTGAACGGAAGATATTTCCTTTTTCACCATAGCCCTCTATGGGCTTCCAAATATCCCTTTCCCAATTCCCCAAGAACAGCCTTAGCGAAAGGCTTCTGGAAGGGAAAGATGTAACTCTGTGAGATGAATTAACAGAACACAGAGCAGTTTCTCAGAAAGCTTCTTTCCAGTATGAACGGAAGATATTTCCTTTTTCACCATAGCCCTCTATGGGCTTCCAAATATCCCTTTGCCAATTCCACAAGAACAGCCTTAGCGAAAGTCTTCTTGAAGGGAAAGATGTAACTCTGTGAGATGAATGAACAGAACACAGAGCAGTTTCTCAGAAAGCTTCTTTCCAGTTTTGAACGGAAGATATTTCCTTTTTCACCATAGCCTTCTATGGGCTTCCAAATATCCCTTTGCCAATTCCAGAAGAACAGCTTTAGCGAAAGACTTCTTGAAGGGAAAGATGTAACTCTGTGAGATGAATTAACAGAACACAGAGCAGTTTCTCAGAAAGCTTCTTTCCAGTTTTGAACGGAAGATATTTCCTTTTTCACCATAGCCCTCTATGGGCTTCCAAATATCCCTTTGCCAATTCCACAAGAACAGCCTTAGCGAAAGGCTTCTTGAAGGGAAAGATGTAACTCTGTGAGATGAATTAACAGAACACAGAGCAGTTTCTCAGAAAGCTTCTTTCCAGTTTTGAACGGAAGATATTTCCTTTTTCACCATAGACCTCTATGGGCTTCCAAATATCCCTTTGCCAATTCCACAAGAACAGCCTTAGCGAAAGTCTTCTTGAAGGGAAAGATGTAACTCTGTGAGATGAATGAACAGAACACAGAACAGTTTCTCAGAAAGCTTCTTTCCAGTTTTGAACGGAAGATATTTCCTTTTTCACCATAGCCCTCTATGTGCTTCCAAATATCCCTTTGCCAATTCCACAAGAACAGCCTTAGCGAAAGGCTTCTTGAAGGGAAAGATGTAACTCTGTGAGATGAATTAACAGAACACAGAGCAGTTTCTCAGAAAGCTTCTTTCCAGTTTTGAACGGAAGATATTTCCTTTTTCACCATAGCCCTCTATGGGCTTCCAAATATCCCTTTGCCAATTCCACAAGAACAGCCTTAGCGAAAGGCTTCTTGAAGGGAAAGATGTAACTCTGTGAGGTGAATTAACAGAACACAGAGCAGTTTCTCAGAAAGCTTCTTTCCAGTTTTGAACGGAAGATATTTCCTTTTTCACCATAGCCCTCTATGGGCTTCTAAATATCCCTTTGCCAATTCCACAAGAACAGCCTTAGCGAAAGGGTTTTTGAAGGAAAAGATGTAACTCTGTGAGATGAATTAACAGAACACAGAGCAGTTTCTCAGAAAGCTTCTTTCCAGTTTTGAACGGAAGATATTTCCTTTTTCACCATAGCCCTCTATGGGCTTCCAAATATCCCTTTGCCAATTCCACAAGAACAGCCTTAGCGAAAGGCTTCTTGAAGGGAAAGATGTAACTCTGTTAGATGAATTAGCAGAACACAGAGCAGTTTCTCAGAAAGCTTCTTTCCAGTTTTGAACGGAAGATATTTCCTTTTTCACCATAGCCCTCTATGGGCTTCCAAATATCCCTTTGCCAATTCCACAAGAACAGCCTTAGCGAAAGGCTTCTTGAAGGGAAAGATGTAACTCTGTGAGATGAATTAACAGAACACAGAGCAGTTTCTCAGAAAGCTTCTTTCCAGTTTTGAACGGAAGATATTTCCTTTTTCACCATAGCCCTCTATGGGCTTCTAAATATCCCTTTGCCAATTCCACAAGAACAGCCTTAGCGAAAGGCTTCTTGAAGGAAAAGATGTAACTCTGTGAGATGAATTAACAGAACACAGAGCAGTTTCTCAGAAAGCTTCTTTCCATTTTTGAACGGAAGATAATTCCTTTTTCACCATAGCCCTCTATGGGCTTCCAAATATCCCTTTCCCAATTCCACAAGAACAGCCTTAGCGAAAGGCTTCTTGAAGGGAAAGATGTAACTCTGTGAGATGAATTAGCAGAACACAGAGCAGTTTCTCAGAAAGCTTCTTTCCAGTTTTGAACGGAAGATATTTCCTTTTTCACCATAGCCCTCTATGGGCTTCCAAATATCCCTTTGCCAATTCTACAAGAACAGCCTTAGCGAAAGACTTATTGAAGGGAAAGATGTAACTCTGTGAGATGAATTAACAGAACACAAAGCAGTTTCTCAGAAAGCTTCTTTCCAGTTTTGAACGGAAGATATTTCCTTTTTCACCATAGCCCTCTATGGGCTTCCAAATATCCCTTTGCCAATTCCACAAGAAGAGCCTTAGCGAAAGGCTTCTTGAAGGGAAAGATGTAACTCTGTGAGATGAATTAAGAGAACACAGAGCAGTTTCTCAGAAAGCTTCTTTCCAGTTTTCAACGGAAGATATTTCCTTTTTCACCATAGCCCTCTATGGGCTTCCAAATATCCCTTTGCCAATTCCACAAGAACAGCCTTAGCGAAAGGCTTCTTGAAGGGAAAGATGTAACACTGTGAGATGAATGAACAGAACACAGAGCAGTTTCTCAGAAAGCTTCTTTCCAGTTTTGAACGGAAGATATTTCCTTTTTCACCTTAGCCCTCTATGGGCTTCCAAATATCCCTTTGCCAATTCCAGAAGAACAGCCTTAGCGAAAGGATTCTTGAAGGGAAAGATGTAACTCTGTGAGATGAATTAACAGAACACAGAGCAGTTTCTCAGAAAGCTTCTTTCCAGTTTTGAACGGAAGATATTTCCTTTTTCACCATAGCCCTCTATGTGCTTCCAAATATCCCTTTGCCAATTCCACAAGAACAGCCTTAGCGAAAGGCTTCTTGAAGGGAAAGATGTAACTCTGTGAGATGAATTAACAGAACACAGAGCAGTTTCTCAGAAAGCTTCTTTCCAGTTTTGAACGGAAGATATTTCCTTTTTCACCATAGCCCTCTATGGGCTTCCAAATATCCCTTTGCCAATTCCACAAGAACAGCCTTAGCGAAAGGCTTCTTGAAGGGAAAGATGTAACTCTGTGAGGTGAATTAACAGAACACAGAGCAGTTTCTCAGAAAGCTTCTTTCCAGTTTTGAACGGAAGATATTTCCTTTTTCACCATAGCCCTCTATGGGCTTCTAAATATCCCTTTGCCAATTCCACAAGAACAGCCTTAGCGAAAGGGTTTTTGAAGGAAAAGATGTAACTCTGTGAGATGAATTAACAGAACACAGAGCAGTTTCTCAGAAAGCTTCTTTCCAGTTTTGAACGGAAGATATTTCCTTTTTCACCATAGCCCTCTATGGGCTTCCAAATATCCCTTTGCCAATTCCACAAGAACAGCCTTAGCGAAAGGCTTCTTGAAGGGAAAGATGTAACTCTGTGAGATGAATTAGCAGAACACAGAGCAGTTTCTCAGAAAGCTTCTTTCCAGTTTTGAACGGAAGATATTTCCTTTTTCACCATAGCCCTCTATGGGCTTCCAAATATCCCTTTGCCAATTCCACAAGAACAGCCTTAGCGAAAGGCTTCTTGAAGGGAAAGATGTAACTCTGTGAGATGAATTAACAGAACACAGAGCAGTTTCTCAGAAAGCTTCTTTCCAGTTTTGAACAGAAGATATTTCCTTTTTCACCATAGCCCTCTATGGGCTTCCAAATATCCTTTTGCCCATTCCACAAGAACAGCCTTAGCGAAGGGCTTCTTGAAGGGAAAGATGTAACTGTGTGAGCTTAATTAAGAGGACACAGAGCAGTTTCTCAGAAAGCTTCTTTCCAGTTTTGAACGGAAGATATTTCCTTTTTCACCATAGCCCTCTATGGGCTTCCAAATATCCCTTTGCCAATTCCCCAAGAACAGCCTTAGCGAAAGGCTTCTGGAAGGGAAAGATGTAACTCTGTGAGATGAATTAACAGAACACAGAGCAGTTTCTCAGAAAGCTTCTTTCCAGTATGAACGGAAGATATTTCCTTTTTCACCATAGCCCTCTATGGGCTTCCAAATATCCCTTTGCCAATTCCACAAGAACAGCCTTAGCGAAAGTCTTCTTGAAGGGAAAGATGTAACTCTGTGAGATGAATGAACAGAACACAGAGCAGTTTCTCAGAAAGCTTCTTTCCAGTTTTGAACGGAAGATATTTCCTTTTTCACCATAGCCTTCTATGGGCTTCCAAATATCCCTTTGCCAATTCCAGAAGAACAGCTTTAGCGAAAGACTTCTTGAAGGGAAAGATGTAACTCTGTGAGATGAATTAACAGAACACAGAGCAGTTTCTCAGAAAGCTTCTTTCCAGTTTTGAACGGAAGATATTTCCTTTTTCACCATAGCCCTCTATGGGCTTCCAAATATCCCTTTGCCAATTCCACAAGAACAGCCTTAGCGAAAGGCTTCTTGAAGGGAAAGATGTAACTCTGTGAGATGAATTAACAGAACACAGAGCAGTTTCTCAGAAAGCTTCTTTCCAGTTTTGAACGGAAGATATTTCCTTTTTCACCATAGACCTCTATGGGCTTCCAAATATCCCTTTGCCAATTCCACAAGAACAGCCTTAGCGAAAGTCTTCTTGAAGGGAAAGATGTAACTCTGTGAGATGAATGAACAGAACACAGAACAGTTTCTCAGAAAGCTTCTTTCCAGTTTTGAACGGAAGATATTTCCTTTTTCACCATAGCCCTCTATGTGCTTCCAAATATCCCTTTGCCAATTCCACAAGAACAGCCTTAGCGAAAGGCTTCTTGAAGGGAAAGATGTAACTCTGTGAGATGAATTAACAGAACACAGAGCAGTTTCTCAGAAAGCTTCTTTCCAGTTTTGAACGGAAGATATTTCCTTTTTCACCATAGCCCTCTATGGGCTTCCAAATATCCCTTTGCCAATTCCACAAGAACAGCCTTAGCGAAAGGCTTCTTGAAGGGAAAGATGTAACTCTGTGAGGTGAATTAACAGAACACAGAGCAGTTTCTCAGAAAGCTTCTTTCCAGTTTTGAACGGAAGATATTTCCTTTTTCACCATAGCCCTCTATGGGCTTCTAAATATCCCTTTGCCAATTCCACAAGAACAGCCTTAGCGAAAGGGTTTTTGAAGGAAAAGATGTAACTCTGTGAGATGAATTAACAGAACACAGAGCAGTTTCTCAGAAAGCTTCTTTCCAGTTTTGAACGGAAGATATTTCCTTTTTCACCATAGCCCTCTATGGGCTTCCAAATATCCCTTTGCCAATTCCACAAGAACAGCCTTAGCGAAAGGCTTCTTGAAGGGAAAGATGTAACTCTGTGAGATGAATTAGCAGAACACAGAGCAGTTTCTCAGAAAGCTTCTTTCCAGTTTTGAACGGAAGATATTTCCTTTTTCACCATAGCCCTCTATGGGCTTCCAAATATCCCTTTGCCAATTCCACAAGAACAGCCTTAGCGAAAGGCTTCTTGAAGGGAAAGATGTAACTCTGTGAGATGAATTAACAGAACACAGAGCAGTTTCTCAGAAAGCTTCTTTCCAGTTTTGAACGGAAGATATTTCCTTTTTCACCATAGCCCTCTATGGGCTTCTAAATATCCCTTTGCCAATTCCACAAGAACAGCCTTAGCGAAAGGCTTCTTGAAGGAAAAGATGTAACTCTGTGAGATGAATTAACAGAACACAGAGCAGTTTCTCAGAAAGCTTCTTTCCATTTTTGAACGGAAGATAATTCCTTTTTCACCATAGCCCTCTATGGGCTTCCAAATATCCCTTTGCCAATTCCACAAGAACAGCCTTAGCGAAAGGCTTCTTGAAGGGAAAGATGTAACTCTGTGAGATGAATTAGCAGAACACAGAGCAGTTTCTCAGAAAGCTTCTTTCCAGTTTTGAACGGAAGATATTTCCTTTTTCACCATAGCCCTCTATGGGCTTCCAAATATCCCTTTGCCAATTCTACAAGAACAGCCTTAGCGAAAGACTTATTGAAGGGAAAGATGTAACTCTGTGAGATGAATTAACAGAACACAAAGCAGTTTCTCAGAAAGCTTCTTTCCAGTTTTGAACGGAAGATATTTCCTTTTTCACCATAGCCCTCTATGGGCTTCCAAATATCCCTTTGCCAATTCCACAAGAAGAGCCTTAGCGAAAGGCTTCTTGAAGGGAAAGATGTAACTCTGTGAGATGAATTAAGAGAACACAGAGCAGTTTCTCAGAAAGCTTCTTTCCAGTTTTCAACGGAAGATATTTCCTTTTTCACCATAGCCCTCTATGGGCTTCCAAATATCCCTTTGCCAATTCCACAAGAACAGCCTTAGCGAAAGGCTTCTTGAAGGGAAAGATGTAACACTGTGAGATGAATGAACAGAACACAGAGCAGTTTCTCAGAAAGCTTCTTTCCAGTTTTGAACGGAAGATATTTCCTTTTTCACCTTAGCCCTCTATGGGCTTCCAAATATCCCTTTGCCAATTCCAGAAGAACAGCCTTAGCGAAAGGTTTCTTGAAGGGAAAGATGTAACTCTGTGAGATGAATTAACAGAACACAGAGCAGTTTCTCAGAAAGCTTCTTTCCAGTTTTGAACAGAAGATATTTCCTTTTTCACCATAGCCCTCTATGGGCTTCCAAATATCCTTTTGCCCATTCCACAAGAACAGCCTTAGCGAAAGGCTTCTTGAAGGGAAAGATGTAACTCTGTGAGCTTAATTAAGAGAACACAGAGCAGTTTCTCAGAAAGCTTCTTTCCAGTTCTGAACGGAAGATATTTTCTTTTTCACCATAGCCTTCTATGGGCTTCCAAATATCCCTTTGCCAATTCCCCAAGAACAGCCTTAGCGAAACGCTTCTGGAAGGGGAGAGATGTAACTCCGTGAGATGAATTAACAGAACACAGAGCAGTTTCTCAGAAAGCTTCTTTCCAGTTTTGAACGGAAGATATTTCCTTTTTCACCATAGCCCTCTATGGGCTTCCAAATATCCCTTTGCCAATTCCACAAGAACAGCCTTAGCGAAAGGCTTCTTGAAGGGAAAGATGTAACTCTGTGAGATGAATTAGCAGAACACAGAGCAGTTTCTCAGAAAGCTTCTTTCCAGTTTTGAACGGAAGATATTTCCTTTTTCACCATAGCCCTCTATGGGCTTCCAAATATCCCTTTGCCAATTCCCCAAGAACAGCCTTAGCGAAAGGCTTCTGGAAGGGAAAGATGTAACTCTGTGAGATGAATTAACAGAACACAGAGCAGTTTCTCAGAAAGCTTCTTTCCAGTTTTGAACGGAAGATATTTCCTTTTTCACCATAGCCCTCTATGGGCTTCCAAATATCCCTTTGCCAATTCCACAAGAACAGCCTTAGCGAAAGGCTTCTTGAAGGGAAAGATGTAACTCTGTGAGATGAATTAACAGAACACAGAGCAGTTTCTAAGAAAGCTTCTTTCCAGTTTTGAAGGAAAGATATTTCCTTTTTCACCAGAGCCCTCTATGGGCTTACAAATATCCGTTTGCCAATTCCACAAGGATAGCCTTAGCGAAAGGCTTCTTGAAGGGAAAGATGTAACTCTGTGACATGAATGAACAGAACACAGAGCAGTTTCTCAGAAAGCTTCTTTCCAGTTTTGAACGGAAGATATTTCCTTTTTCACCATAGCCCTCTATGGGCTCCCAAATATCCCTTTGCCAATTCCACAAGAACAGTCTTAGCGAAAGGCTTCTTGAAGGGAAAGATGTAACTCTGTGACATGAATTAACAGAACACAGAGCAGTTTCTCAGAAAGCTTTTTCCAGTTTTGAACGGAAGATATTTCCTTTTTCACCATAGCCTTCTATGGGCTTCCAAATATCCCTTTGCCAATTCCAGAAGAACAGCTTTAGCGAAAGACTTCTTGAAGGGTAAGATGTAACTCTGTGAGATGAATTAACAGAACACAGAGCAGTTTCTCAGAATGCTTCTTTCCAGTTTTGAACGGAAGATATTTCCTTTTTCACCTTTGCCCTCTATGGGCTTCCAAATATCCCTTTGCCATTTCCACAAGAACAGCCTTAGCGAAAGGCTTCTTGAAGGGAAAGATGTAACTCTGTGAGATGAATTAACAGAACACAGAGCAGTTTCTCAGAAAGCTTCTTTCCGGTTTTGAACGGAAGATATTTCCTTTTTCACCATAGCCCTCTATGGGCTTCCAAATATCCCTTTGCCAATTCCACAGGAACCGCCTTAGCGAAACAATTCTTGAAGGGAAAGATGTAACTCTGTGAGATGAATGAACAGAACACAGAGCAGTTTCTCAGAAAGCTTCTTTCCAGTTTTCAACGAAAGATATTTCCTTTTTCACCATAGCCCTCTATGGGCTTCCAAATATCCCTTTGCCAATTCCACAAGAACAGCCTTAGCGAAAGGCTTCTTGAAGGGAAAGATGTAACTCTGTGAGATGAATTAACAGAACACAGAGCAGTTTCTCAGAAAGCTTCTTTCCAGTTTTGAACGGAAGATATTTCCTTTTTCACCATAGCCCTCTATGGGCTTCCAAATATCCCTTTGCCAATTCCACAAGAACAGCGTTAGCGAAAGGCTTCTTGAAGGTAAAGATGTAACTCTGTGAGATGAATTAACAGAACACAGAGCAGTTTCTCAGAAAGCTTCTTTCCAGTTTTGAACGGAAGATATTTCCTTTTTCACCATAGCCCTCTATGGGCTTCCAAATATCCCTTTGCCAATTCCACAAGAACAGCCTTAGCGAAAGGCTTCTTGAAGGGAAAGATGTAACTCTGTGAGATGAATTAGCAGAACACAGAGCAGTTTCTCAGAAAGCTTCTTTCCAGTTTTGAACGGAAGATATTTCCTTTTTCACCATAGCCCTCTATGGGCTTCCAAATATCCCTTTGCCAATTCCCCAAGAACAGCCTTAGCGAAAGGCTTCTGGAAGGGAAAGATGTAACTCTGTGAGATGAATTAACAGAACACAGAGCAGTTTCTCAGAAAGCTTCTTTCCAGTTTTGAACGGAAGATATTTCCTTTTTCACCATAGCCCTCTATGGGCTTCCAAATATCCCTTTGCCAATTCCACAAGAACAGCCTTAGCGAAAGGCTTCTTGAAGGGAAAGATGTAACTCTGTGAGATGAATTAACAGAACACAGAGCAGTTTCTAAGAAAGCTTCTTTCCAGTTTTGAAGGAAAGATATTTCCTTTTTCACCAGAGCCCTCTATGGGCTTACAAATATCCGTTTGCCAATTCCACAAGGATAGCCTTAGCGAAAGGCTTCTTGAAGGGAAAGATGTAACTCTGTGACATGAATGAACAGAACACAGAGCAGTTTCTCAGAAAGCTTCTTTCCAGTTTTGAACGGAAGATATTTCCTTTTTCACCATAGCCCTCTATGGGCTCCCAAATATCCCTTTGCCAATTCCACAAGAACAGTCTTAGCGAAAGGCTTCTTGAAGGGAAAGATGTAACTCTGTGACATGAATTAACAGAACACAGAGCAGTTTCTCAGAAAGCTTTTTCCAGTTTTGAACGGAAGATATTTCCTTTTTCACCATAGCCTTCTATGGGCTTCCAAATATCCCTTTGCCAATTCCAGAAGAACAGCTTTAGCGAAAGACTTCTTGAAGGGTAAGATGTAACTCTGTGAGATGAATTAACAGAACATAGAGCAGTTTCTCAGAATGCTTCTTTCCAGTTTTGAACGGAAGATATTTCCTTTTTCACCTTTGCCCTCTATGGGCTTCCAAATATCCCTTTGCCATTTCCACAAGAACAGCCTTAGCGAAAGGCTTCTTGAAGGGAAAGATGTAACTCTGTGAGATGAATTAACAGAACACAGAGCAGTTTCTCAGAAAGCTTCTTTCCGGTTTTGAACGGAAGATATTTCCTTTTTCACCATAGCCCTCTATGGGCTTCCAAATATCCCTTTGCCAATTCCACAGGAACCGCCTTAGCGAAACAATTCTTGAAGGGAAAGATGTAACTCTGTGAGATGAATGAACAGAACACAGAGCAGTTTCTCAGAAAGCTTCTTTCCAGTTTTCAACGAAAGATATTTCCTTTTTCACCATAGCCCTCTATGGGCTTCCAAATATCCCTTTGCCAATTCCACAAGAACAGCCTTAGCGAAAGGCTTCTTGAAGGGAAAGATGTAACTCTGTGAGATGAATTAACAGAACACAGAGCAGTTTCTCAGAAAGCTTCTTTCCAGTTTTGAACGGAAGATATTTCCTTTTTCACCATAGCCCTCTATGGGCTTCCAAATATCCCTTTGCCAATTCCACAAGAACAGCGTTAGCGAAAGGCTTCTTGAAGGGAAAGATGTAACTCTGTGAGATGAATTAACAGAACACAGAGCAGTTTCTCAGAAAGCTTCTTTCCAGTTTTGAACGGAAGATATTTCCTTTTTCACCATAGCCCTCTATGGGCTTCTAAATATCCCTTTGCCAATTCCACAAGAACAGCCTTAGCGAAAGTCTTCTTGAAGGGAAAGATGTAACTCTGTGAGATGAATTAGCAGAACACAGAGCAGTTTCTCAGAAAGCTTCTTTCCAGTTTTGAACGGAAGATATTTCCTTTTTCACCATAGCCTTCTATGGGCTTCCAAATATCCCTTTGCCAATTCCAGAAGAACAGCTTTAGCGAAAGACTTCTTGAAGGGAAAGATGTAACTCTGTGAGATGAATTAACAGAACACAGAGCAGTTTCTCAGAAAGCTTCTTTCCAGTTTTGAACGGAAGATATTTCCTTTTTCACCATAGCCCTCTATGGGCTTCCAAATATCCCTTTGCCAATTCCACAAGAACAGCCTTAGCGAAAGGCTTCTTGAAGGGAAAGATGTAACTCTGTGAGATGAATTAACAGAACACAGAGCAGTTTCTCAGAAAGCTTCTTTCCAGTTTTGAACGGAAGATATTTCCTTTTTCACCATAGCCCTCTATGGGCTTCCAAATATCCCTTTGCCAATTCCACAAGAACAGCCTTAGCGAAAGGCTTCTTGAAGGGAAAGATGTAACTCTGTGAGATGAATTAACAGAACACAGAGCAGTTTCTAAGAAAGCTTCTTTCCAGTTTTGAAGGAAAGATATTTCCTTTTTCACCAGAGCCCTCTATGGGCTTACAAATATCCGTTTGCCAATTCCACAAGGATAGCCTTAGCGAAAGGCTTCTTGAAGGGAAAGATGTAACTCTGTGACATGAATGAACAGAACACAGAGCAGTTTCTCAGAAAGCTTCTTTCCAGTTTTGAACGGAAGATATTTCCTTTTTCACCATAGCCCTCTATGGGCTCCCAAATATCCCTTTGCCAATTCCACAAGAACAGTCTTAGCGAAAGGCTTCTTGAAGGGAAAGATGTAACTCTGTGACATGAATTAACAGAACACAGAGCAGTTTCTCAGAAAGCTTTTTCCAGTTTTGAACGGAAGATATTTCCTTTTTCACCATAGCCTTCTATGGGCTTCCAAATATCCCTTTGCCAATTCCAGAAGAACAGCTTTAGCGAAAGACTTCTTGAAGGGTAAGATGTAACTCTGTGAGATGAATTAACAGAACACAGAGCAGTTTCTCAGAAAGCTTCTTTCCAGTTTTGAACGGAAGATATTTCCTTTTTCACCTTTGCCCTCTATGGGCTTCCAAATATCCCTTTGCCATTTCCACAAGAACAGCCTTAGCGAAAGGCTTCTTGAAGGGAAAGATGTAACTCTGTGAGATGAATTAACAGAACACAGAGCAGTTTCTCAGAAAGCTTCTTTCCGGTTTTGAACGGAAGATATTTCCTTTTTCACCATAGCCCTCTATGGGCTTCCAAATATCCCTTTGCCAATTCCACAGGAACCGCCTTAGCGAAACAATTCTTGAAGGGAAAGATGTAACTCTGTGAGATGAATGAACAGAACACAGAGCAGTTTCTCAGAAAGCTTCTTTCCAGTTTTCAACGAAAGATATTTCCTTTTTCACCATAGCCCTCTATGGGCTTCCAAATATCCCTTTGCCAATTCCACAAGAACAGCCTTAGCGAAAGGCTTCTTGAAGGGAAAGATGTAACTCTGTGAGATGAATTAACAGAACACAGAGCAGTTTCTCAGAAAGCTTCTTTCCAGTTTTGAACGGAAGATATTTCCTTTTTCACCATAGCCCTCTATGGGCTTCCAAATATCCCTTTGCCAATTCCACAAGAACAGCGTTAGCGAAAGGCTTCTTGAAGGGAAAGATGTAACTCTGTGAGATGAATTAACAGAACACAGAGCAGTTTCTCAGAAAGCTTCTTTCCAGTTTTGAACGGAAGATATTTCCTTTTTCACCATAGCCCTCTATGGGCTTCTAAATATCCCTTTGCCAATTCCACAAGAACAGCCTTAGCGAAAGTCTTCTTGAAGGGAAAGATGTAACTCTGTGAGATGAATTAGCAGAACACAGAGCAGTTTCTCAGAAAGCTTCTTTCCAGTTTTGAACGGAAGATATTTCCTTTTTCACCATAGCCTTCTATGGGCTTCCAAATATCCCTTTGCCAATTCCAGAAGAACAGCTTTAGCGAAAGACTTCTTGAAGGGAAAGATGTAACTCTGTGAGATGAATTAACAGAACACAGAGCAGTTTCTCAGAAAGCTTCTTTCCAGTTTTGAACGGAAGATACTTCCTTTTTCACCATAGCCCTCTATGGGCTTCCAAATATCCCTTTGCCAATTCCACAAGAACAGCCTTAGCGAAAGGCTTCTTGAAGGGAAAGATGTAACTCTGTGAGATGAATTAACAGAACACAGAGCAGTTTCTCAGAAAGCTTCTTTCCAGTTTTGAACGGAAGATATTTCCTTTTTCACCATAGCCCTCTATGGGCTTCCAAATATCCCTTTGCCAATTCCACAAGAACAGTCTTAGCGAAAGGCTTCTTGAAGGGAAAGATGTAACTCTGTGACATGAATTAACAGAACACAGAGCAGTTTCTCAGAAAGCTTTTTCCAGTTTTGAACGGAAGATATTTCCTTTTTCACCATAGCCTTCTATGGGCTTCCAAATATCCCTTTGCCAATTCCAGAAGAACAGCTTTAGCGAAAGACTTCTTGAAGGGTAAGATGTAACTCTGTGAGATGAATTAACAGAACACAGAGCAGTTTCTCAGAAAGCTTCTTTCCAGTTTTGAACGGAAGATATTTCCTTTTTCACCTTTGCCCTCTATGGGCTTCCAAATATCCCTTTGCCATTTCCACAAGAACAGCCTTAGCGAAAGGCTTCTTGAAGGGAAAGATGTAACTCTGTGAGATGAATTAACAGAACACAGAGCAGTTTCTCAGAAAGCTTCTTTCCGGTTTTTAACGGAAGATATTTCCTTTTTCACCATAGCCCTCTATGGGCTTCCAAATATCCCTTTGCCAATTCCACAGGAACCGCCTTAGCGAAACAATTCTTGAAGGGAAAGATGTAACTCTGTGAGATGAATGAACAGAACACAGAGCAGTTTCTCAGAAAGCTTCTTTCCAGTTTTCAACGGAAGATATTTCCTTTTTCACCATAGCCCTCTATGGGCTTCCAAATATCCCTTTGCCAATTCCACAAGAACAGCCTTAGCGAAAGGCTTCTTGAAGGGAAAGATGTAACTCTGTGAGATGAATTAACAGAACACAGAGCAGTTTCTCAGAAAGCTTCTTTCCAGTTTTGAACGGAAGATATTTCCTTTTTCACCATAGCCCTCTATGGGCTTCCAAATATCCCTTTGCCAATTCCACAAGAACAGCGTTAGCGAAAGGCTTCTTGAAGGGAAAGATGTAACTCTGTGAGATGAATTAACAGAACACAGAGCAGTTTCTCAGAAAGCTTCTTTCCAGTTTTGAACGGAAGATATTTCCTTTTTCACCATAGCCTTCTATGGGCTTCCAAATATCCCTTTGCCAATTCCAGAAGAACAGCTTTAGCGAAAGACTTCTTGAAGGGAAAGATGTAACTCTGTGAGATGAATTAACAGAACACAGAGCAGTTTCTCAGAAAGCTTCTTTCCAGTTTTGAACGGAAGATATTTCCTTTTTCACCATAGCCCTCTATGGGCTTCCAAATATCCCTTTGCCAATTCCACAAGAACAGCCTTAGCGAAAGGCTTCTTGAAGGGAAAGATGTAACTCTGTGAGATGAATTAACAGAACACAGAGCAGTTTCTCAGAAAGCTTCTTTCCAGTTTTGAACGGAAGATATTTCCTTTTTCACCATAGCCCTCTATGGGCTTCCAAATATCCCTTTGCCAATTCCACAAGAACAGCCTTAGCGAAAGGCTTCTTGAAGGGAAAGATGTAACTCTGTGAGATGAATTAACAGAACACAGAGCAGTTTCTAAGAAAGCTTCTTTCCAGTTTTGAAGGAAAGATATTTCCTTTTTCACCAGAGCCCTCTATGGGCTTACAAATATCCGTTTGCCAATTCCACAAGGATAGCCTTAGCGAAAGGCTTCTTGAAGGGAAAGATGTAACTCTGTGACATGAATGAACAGAACACAGAGCAGTTTCTCAGAAAGCTTCTTTCCAGTTTTGAACGGAAGATATTTCCTTTTTCACCATAGCCCTCTATGGGCTCCCAAATATCCCTTTGCCAATTCCACAAGAACAGTCTTAGCGAAAGGCTTCTTGAAGGGAAAGATGTAACTCTGTGACATGAATTAACAGAACACAGAGCAGTTTCTCAGAAAGCTTTTTCCAGTTTTGAACGGAAGATATTTCCTTTTTCACCATAGCCTTCTATGGGCTTCCAAATATCCCTTTGCCAATTCCAGAAGAACAGCTTTAGCGAAAGACTTCTTGAAGGGTAAGATGTAACTCTGTGAGATGAATTAACAGAACACAGAGCAGTTTCTCAGAAAGCTTCTTTCCAGTTTTGAACGGAAGATATTTCCTTTTTCACCTTTGCCCTCTATGGGCTTCCAAATATCCCTTTGCCATTTCCACAAGAACAGCCTTAGCGAAAGGCTTCTTGAAGGGAAAGATGTAACTCTGTGAGATGAATTAACAGAACACAGAGCAGTTTCTCAGAAAGCTTCTTTCCGGTTTTGAACGGAAGATATTTCCTTTTTCACCATAGCCCTCTATGGGCTTCCAAATATCCCTTTGCCAATTCCACAGGAACCGCCTTAGCGAAACAATTCTTGAAGGGAAAGATGTAACTCTGTGAGATGAATGAACAGAACACAGAGCAGTTTCTCAGAAAGCTTCTTTCCAGTTTTCAACGAAAGATATTTCCTTTTTCACCATAGCCCTCTATGGGCTTCCAAATATCCCTTTGCCAATTCCACAAGAACAGCCTTAGCGAAAGGCTTCTTGAAGGGAAAGATGTAACTCTGTGAGATGAATTAACAGAACACAGAGCAGTTTCTCAGAAAGCTTCTTTCCAGTTTTGAACGGAAGATATTTCCTTTTTCACCATAGCCCTCTATGGGCTTCCAAATATCCCTTTGCCAATTCCACAAGAACAGCGTTAGCGAAAGGCTTCTTGAAGGGAAAGATGTAACTCTGTGAGATGAATTAACAGAACACAGAGCAGTTTCTCAGAAAGCTTCTTTCCAGTTTTGAACGGAAGATATTTCCTTTTTCACCATAGCCCTCTATGGGCTTCTAAATATCCCTTTGCCAATTCCACAAGAACAGCCTTAGCGAAAGTCTTCTTGAAGGGAAAGATGTAACTCTGTGAGATGAATTAGCAGAACACAGAGCAGTTTCTCAGAAAGCTTCTTTCCAGTTTTGAACGGAAGATATTTCCTTTTTCACCATAGCCTTCTATGGGCTTCCAAATATCCCTTTGCCAATTCCAGAAGAACAGCTTTAGCGAAAGACTTCTTGAAGGGAAAGATGTAACTCTGTGAGATGAATTAACAGAACACAGAGCAGTTTCTCAGAAAGCTTCTTTCCAGTTTTGAACGGAAGATACTTCCTTTTTCACCATAGCCCTCTATGGGCTTCCAAATATCCCTTTGCCAATTCCACAAGAACAGCCTTAGCGAAAGGCTTCTTGAAGGGAAAGATGTAACTCTGTGAGATGAATTAACAGAACACAGAGCAGTTTCTCAGAAAGCTTCTTTCCAGTTTTGAACGGAAGATATTTCCTTTTTCACCATAGCCCTCTATGGGCTTCCAAATATCCCTTTGCCAATTCCACAAGAACAGTCTTAGCGAAAGGCTTCTTGAAGGGAAAGATGTAACTCTGTGACATGAATTAACAGAACACAGAGCAGTTTCTCAGAAAGCTTTTTCCAGTTTTGAACGGAAGATATTTCCTTTTTCACCATAGCCTTCTATGGGCTTCCAAATATCCCTTTGCCAATTCCAGAAGAACAGCTTTAGCGAAAGACTTCTTGAAGGGTAAGATGTAACTCTGTGAGATGAATTAACAGAACACAGAGCAGTTTCTCAGAAAGCTTCTTTCCAGTTTTGAACGGAAGATATTTCCTTTTTCACCTTTGCCCTCTATGGGCTTCCAAATATCCCTTTGCCATTTCCACAAGAACAGCCTTAGCGAAAGGCTTCTTGAAGGGAAAGATGTAACTCTGTGAGATGAATTAACAGAACACAGAGCAGTTTCTCAGAAAGCTTCTTTCCGGTTTTTAACGGAAGATATTTCCTTTTTCACCATAGCCCTCTATGGGCTTCCAAATATCCCTTTGCCAATTCCACAGGAACCGCCTTAGCGAAACAATTCTTGAAGGGAAAGATGTAACTCTGTGAGATGAATGAACAGAACACAGAGCAGTTTCTCAGAAAGCTTCTTTCCAGTTTTCAACGGAAGATATTTCCTTTTTCACCATAGCCCTCTATGGGCTTCCAAATATCCCTTTGCCAATTCCACAAGAACAGCCTTAGCGAAAGGCTTCTTGAAGGGAAAGATGTAACTCTGTGAGATGAATTAACAGAACACAGAGCAGTTTCTCAGAAAGCTTCTTTCCAGTTTTGAACGGAAGATATTTCCTTTTTCACCATAGCCCTCTATGGGCTTCCAAATATCCCTTTGCCAATTCCACAAGAACAGCGTTAGCGAAAGGCTTCTTGAAGGGAAAGATGTAACTCTGTGAGATGAATTAACAGAACACAGAGCAGTTTCTCAGAAAGCTTCTTTCCAGTTTTGAACGGAAGATATTTCCTTTTTCACCATAGCCCTCTATGGGCTTCTAAATATCCCTTTGCCAATTCCACAAGAACAGCCTTAGCGAAAGTCTTCTTGAAGGGAAAGATGTAACTCTGTGAGATGAATTAACAGAACACAGAGCAGTTTCTCAGAAAGCTTCTTTCCAGTTTTGAACGGAAGATATTTCCTTTTTCACCATAGCCTTCTATGGGCTTCCAAATATCCCTTTGCCAATTCCAGAAGAACAGCTTTAGCGAAAGACTTCTTGAAGGGAAAGATGTAACTCTGTGAGATGAATTAACAGAACACAGAGCAGTTTCTCAGAAAGCTTCTTTCCAGTTTTGAACGGAAGATATTTCCTTTTTCACCATAGCCCTCTATGGGCTTCCAAATATCCCTTTGCCAATTCCACAAGAACAGCCTTAGCGAAAGGCTTCTTGAAGGGAAAGATGTAACTCTGTGAGATGAATTAACAGAACACAGAGCAGTTTCTCAGAAAGCTTCTTTCCAGTTTTGAACGGAAGATATTTCCTTTTTCACCATAGCCCTCTATGGGCTTCCAAATATCCCTTTGCCAATTCCACAAGAACAGCCTTAGCGAAAGGCTTCTTGAAGGGAAAGATGTAACTCTGTGAGATGAATTAGCAGAACACAGAGCAGTTTCTCAGAAAGCTTCTTTCCAGTTTTGAACGGAAGATATTTCCTTTTTCACCATAGCCCTCTATGGGCTTCCAAATATCCCTTTGCCAATTCTACAAGAACAGCCTTAGCGAAAGACTTCTTGAAGGGAAAGATGTAACTCTGTGAGATGAATTAACAGAACACAGAGCAGTTTCTCAGAAAGCTTCTTTCCAGCTTTGAACGGAAGATATTTCCTTTTTCACCATAGCCCTCTATGGGCTTCCAAATATCCCTTTGCAAATTCCCCAAGAACAGCCTTAGCGAAAGGCTTCTTGAAGGGAAAGATGTAACTCTGTGAGATGAATTAACAGAACACAGAGCAGTTTCTCAGAAAGCTTCTTTCCAGTTTTGAACGGAAGATATTTCCTTTTTCACCATAGCCCTCTATGGGCTTCCAAATATCCCTTTGCCAATTCCACAAGAACAGCCTTAGCGAAAGGCTTCTTGAAGGGAAAGATGTAACTCTGTGAGATGAATGAACAGAACACAGAGCAGTTTCTTAGAAAGCTTCTTTCCAGTTTTGAACGGAAGATATTTCCTTTTTCACCTTAGCCCTCTATGGGCTTCCAAATATCCCTTTGCCAATTCCAGAAGAACAGCCTTAGCGAAAGGATTCTTGAAGGGAAAGATGTAACTCTGTGAGATGAATTAACAGAACACAGAGCAGTTTCTCTGAAAGCTTCTTTCCAGTTTTGAACAGAAGATATTTCCTTTTTCACCATAGCCCTCTATGGGCTTCCAAATATCCTTTTGCCCATTCCAGAAGAACAGCCTTAGCGAAAGGCTTCTTGAAGGGAAAGATGTAACTCTGTGAGCTTAATTAAGAGGACCCAGAGCAGTTTCTCAGAAAGCTTCTTTCCAGTTTTGAACGGAAGATATTTTCTTTTTCACCATAGCCCTCTATGGGCTTCCAAATATCCCTTTGCCAATTCCCCAAGAACAGCCTTAGCGAAAGGATTCTGGAAGGGAAAGATGTAACTCTGTGAGATGAATTAACAGAACACAGAGCAGTTTCTCATAAAGCTTCTTTCCAGGTTTGAACGGAAGATATTTCCTTTTTCACCATAGCCCTCTATGGGCTTCCAAATATCCCTTTGCCAATTCCACAAGAACATCCTTAGCGAAAGGCTTCTTGAAGGGAAAGATGTAACTCTGTGAGCTTAATTAAGAGAACACAGAGCAGTTTCTCAGAAAGCTTCTTTCCAGTTTTGAACGGAAGATATTTCCTTTTTCACCATAGCCCTCTATGGGCTTCCAAATATCCCTTTGCCAATTCCCCAAGAACAGCCTTAGCGAAAGGCTTCTGGAAGGGAAAGATGTAACTCTGTGAGATGAATTAACAGAACACAGAGCAGTTTGTCAGAAAGCTTCTTTCCAGTTTTGAACGGAAGATATTTCCTTTTTCACCATAGCCCTCTATGGGCTTCCAAATATCCCTTTGCCAATTCCACAAGAACAGCCTTAGCGAAAGGCTTCTTGAAGGGAAAGATGTAACTCTGTGAGATGAATTAACAGAACACAGAGCAGTTTCTAAGAAAGCTTCTTTCCAGTTTTGAAGGAAAGATATTTCCTTTTTCACCAGAGCCCTCTATGGGCTTACAAATATCCCTTTGCCAATTCCACAAGGATAGCCTTAGCGAAAGGCTTCTTGAAGGGAAAGATGTAACTCTGTGACATGAATGAACAGAACACAGAGCAGTTTCTCAGAAAGCTTCTTTCCAGTTTTGAACGGAAGATATTTCCTTTTTCACCATAGCCCTCTATGGGCTTCCAAATATCCCTTTGCCAATTCCACAAGAACAGCCTTAGCGAAAGGCTTCTTGAAGGGAAAGATGTAACTCTGTGACATGAATGAACAGAACACAGAGCAGTTTCTCAGAAAGCTTCTTTCCAGTTTTGAACGGAAGATACTTCCTTTTTCACCATAGCCTTCTATGGGCTTCCAAATATCCCTTTGCCAATTCCAGAAGAACAGCTTTAGCGAAAGACTTCTTGAAGGGTAAGATGTAACTCTGTGAGATGAATTAACAGAACACAGAGCAGTTTCTCAGAAAGCTTCTTTCCAGTTTTGAACGGAAGATATTTCCTTTTTCACCATAGCCCTCTATGGGCTTCCAAATATCCCTTTGCCAATTCCACAAGAACAGCCTTAGCGAAAGGCTTCTTGAAGGGAAAGATGTAACTCTGTGAGATGAATTAACAGAACACAGAGCAGTTTCTCAGAAAGCTTCTTTCCAGTTTTGAACGGAAGATATTTCCTTTTTCACCATAGCCCTCTATGGGCTTCCAAATATCCCTTTGCCAATTCCCCAAGAACAGCCTTAGCGAAAGGCTTCTTGAAGGGAAAGATGTAACTCTGTGAGATGAATTAACAGAACACAGAGCAGTTTCTCAGAAAGCTTCTTTCCAGTTTTGAACGGAAGATATTTCCTTTTTCACCATAGCCCTCTATGGGCTTCTAAATATCCCTTTGCCAATTCCACAAGAACAGCCTTAGCGAAAGTCTTCTTGAAGGGAAAGATGTAACTCTGTGAGATGAATTAGCAGAACACAGAGCAGTTTCTCAGAAAGCTTCTTTCCAGTTTTGAACGGAAGATATTTCCTTTTTCACCATAGCCTTCTATGGGCTTCCAAATATCCCTTTGCCAATTCCAGAAGAACAGCTTTAGCGAAAGACTTCTTGAAGGGAAAGATGTAACTCTGTGAGATGAATTAACAGAACACAGAGCAGTTTCTCAGAAAGCTTCTTTCCAGTTTTGAACGGAAGATATTTCCTTTTTCACCATAGCCCTCTATGGGCTTCCAAATATCCCTTTGCCAATTCCACAAGAACAGCCTTAGCGAAAGGCTTCTTGAAGGGAAAGATGTAACTCTGTGAGATGAATTAACAGAACACAGAGCAGTTTCTCAGAAAGCTTCTTTCCAGTTTTGAACGGAAGATATTTCCTTTTTCACCATAGCCCTCTATGGGCTTCCAAATATCCCTTTGCCAATTCCACAAGAACAGCCTTAGCGAAAGGCTTCTTGAAGGGAAAGATGTAACTCTGTGAGATGAATTAACAGAACACAGAGCAGTTTCTAAGAAAGCTTCTTTCCAGTTTTGAAGGAAAGATATTTCCTTTTTCACCAGAGCCCTCTATGGGCTTACAAATATCCGTTTGCCAATTCCACAAGGATAGCCTTAGCGAAAGGCTTCTTGAAGGGAAAGATGTAACTCTGTGACATGAATGAACAGAACACAGAGCAGTTTCTCAGAAAGCTTCTTTCCAGTTTTGAACGGAAGATATTTCCTTTTTCACCATAGCCCTCTATGGGCTCCCAAATATCCCTTTGCCAATTCCACAAGAACAGTCTTAGCGAAAGGCTTCTTGAAGGGAAAGATGTAACTCTGTGACATGAATTAACAGAACACAGAGCAGTTTCTCAGAAAGCTTTTTCCAGTTTTGAACGGAAGATATTTCCTTTTTCACCATAGCCTTCTATGGGCTTCCAAATATCCCTTTGCCAATTCCAGAAGAACAGCTTTAGCGAAAGACTTCTTGAAGGGTAAGATGTAACTCTGTGAGATGAATTAACAGAACACAGAGCAGTTTCTCAGAAAGCTTCTTTCCAGTTTTGAACGGAAGATATTTCCTTTTTCACCATAGCCCTCTATGGGCTTCCAAATATCCCTTTGCCAATTCCACAAGAACAGTCTTAGCGAAAGGCTTCTTGAAGGGAAAGATGTAACTCTGTGACATGAATTAACAGAACACAGAGCAGTTTCTCAGAAAGCTTTTTCCAGTTTTGAACGGAAGATATTTCCTTTTTCACCATAGCCTTCTATGGGCTTCCAAATATCCCTTTGCCAATTCCAGAAGAACAGCTTTAGCGAAAGACTTCTTGAAGGGTAAGATGTAACTCTGTGAGATGAATTAACAGAACACAGAGCAGTTTCTCAGAAAGCTTCTTTCCAGTTTTGAACGGAAGATATTTCCTTTTTCACCTTTGCCCTCTATGGGCTTCCAAATATCCCTTTGCCATTTCCACAAGAACAGCCTTAGCGAAAGGCTTCTTGAAGGGAAAGATGTAACTCTGTGAGATGAATTAACAGAACACAGAGCAGTTTCTCAGAAAGCTTCTTTCCGGTTTTTAACGGAAGATATTTCCTTTTTCACCATAGCCCTCTATGGGCTTCCAAATATCCCTTTGCCAATTCCACAGGAACCGCCTTAGCGAAACAATTCTTGAAGGGAAAGATGTAACTCTGTGAGATGAATGAACAGAACACAGAGCAGTTTCTCAGAAAGCTTCTTTCCAGTTTTCAACGGAAGATATTTCCTTTTTCACCATAGCCCTCTATGGGCTTCCAAATATCCCTTTGCCAATTCCACAAGAACAGCCTTAGCGAAAGGCTTCTTGAAGGGAAAGATGTAACTCTGTGAGATGAATTAACAGAACACAGAGCAGTTTCTCAGAAAGCTTCTTTCCAGTTTTGAACGGAAGATATTTCCTTTTTCACCATAGCCCTCTATGGGCTTCCAAATATCCCTTTGCCAATTCCACAAGAACAGCGTTAGCGAAAGGCTTCTTGAAGGGAAAGATGTAACTCTGTGAGATGAATTAACAGAACACAGAGCAGTTTCTCAGAAAGCTTCTTTCCAGTTTTGAACGGAAGATATTTCCTTTTTCACCATAGCCCTCTATGGGCTTCTAAATATCCCTTTGCCAATTCCACAAGAACAGCCTTAGCGAAAGTCTTCTTGAAGGGAAAGATGTAACTCTGTGAGATGAATTAACAGAACACAGAGCAGTTTCTCAGAAAGCTTCTTTCCAGTTTTGAACGGAAGATATTTCCTTTTTCACCATAGCCTTCTATGGGCTTCCAAATATCCCTTTGCCAATTCCAGAAGAACAGCTTTAGCGAAAGACTTCTTGAAGGGAAAGATGTAACTCTGTGAGATGAATTAACAGAACACAGAGCAGTTTCTCAGAAAGCTTCTTTCCAGTTTTGAACGGAAGATATTTCCTTTTTCACCATAGCCCTCTATGGGCTTCCAAATATCCCTTTGCCAATTCCACAAGAACAGCCTTAGCGAAAGGCTTCTTGAAGGGAAAGATGTAACTCTGTGAGATGAATTAACAGAACACAGAGCAGTTTCTCAGAAAGCTTCTTTCCAGTTTTGAACGGAAGATATTTCCTTTTTCACCATAGCCCTCTATGGGCTTCCAAATATCCCTTTGCCAATTCCACAAGAACAGCCTTAGCGAAAGGCTTCTTGAAGGGAAAGATGTAACTCTGTGAGATGAATTAGCAGAACACAGAGCAGTTTCTCAGAAAGCTTCTTTCCAGTTTTGAACGGAAGATATTTCCTTTTTCACCATAGCCCTCTATGGGCTTCCAAATATCCCTTTGCCAATTCTACAAGAACAGCCTTAGCGAAAGACTTCTTGAAGGGAAAGATGTAACTCTGTGAGATGAATTAACAGAACACAGAGCAGTTTCTCAGAAAGCTTCTTTCCAGCTTTGAACGGAAGATATTTCCTTTTTCACCATAGCCCTCTATGGGCTTCCAAATATCCCTTTGCAAATTCCCCAAGAACAGCCTTAGCGAAAGGCTTCTTGAAGGGAAAGATGTAACTCTGTGAGATGAATTAACAGAACACAGAGCAGTTTCTCAGAAAGCTTCTTTCCAGTTTTGAACGGAAGATATTTCCTTTTTCACCATAGCCCTCTATGGGCTTCCAAATATCCCTTTGCCAATTCCACAAGAACAGCCTTAGCGAAAGGCTTCTTGAAGGGAAAGATGTAACTCTGTGAGATGAATGAACAGAACACAGAGCAGTTTCTTAGAAAGCTTCTTTCCAGTTTTGAACGGAAGATATTTCCTTTTTCACCTTAGCCCTCTATGGGCTTCCAAATATCCCTTTGCCAATTCCAGAAGAACAGCCTTAGCGAAAGGATTCTTGAAGGGAAAGATGTAACTCTGTGAGATGAATTAACAGAACACAGAGCAGTTTCTCTGAAAGCTTCTTTCCAGTTTTGAACAGAAGATATTTCCTTTTTCACCATAGCCCTCTATGGGCTTCCAAATATCCTTTTGCCCATTCCAGAAGAACAGCCTTAGCGAAAGGCTTCTTGAAGGGAAAGATGTAACTCTGTGAGCTTAATTAAGAGGACCCAGAGCAGTTTCTCAGAAAGCTTCTTTCCAGTTTTGAACGGAAGATATTTTCTTTTTCACCATAGCCCTCTATGGGCTTCCAAATATCCCTTTGCCAATTCCCCAAGAACAGCCTTAGCGAAAGGATTCTGGAAGGGAAAGATGTAACTCTGTGAGATGAATTAACAGAACACAGAGCAGTTTCTCATAAAGCTTCTTTCCAGGTTTGAACGGAAGATATTTCCTTTTTCACCATAGCCCTCTATGGGCTTCCAAATATCCCTTTGCCAATTCCACAAGAACATCCTTAGCGAAAGGCTTCTTGAAGGGAAAGATGTAACTCTGTGAGCTTAATTAAGAGAACACAGAGCAGTTTCTCAGAAAGCTTCTTTCCAGTTTTGAACGGAAGATATTTCCTTTTTCACCATAGCCCTCTATGGGCTTCCAAATATCCCTTTGCCAATTCCCCAAGAACAGCCTTAGCGAAAGGCTTCTGGAAGGGAAAGATGTAACTCTGTGAGATGAATTAACAGAACACAGAGCAGTTTGTCAGAAAGCTTCTTTCCAGTTTTGAACGGAAGATATTTCCTTTTTCACCATAGCCCTCTATGGGCTTCCAAATATCCCTTTGCCAATTCCACAAGAACAGCCTTAGCGAAAGGCTTCTTGAAGGGAAAGATGTAACTCTGTGAGATGAATTAACAGAACACAGAGCAGTTTCTAAGAAAGCTTCTTTCCAGTTTTGAAGGAAAGATATTTCCTTTTTCACCAGAGCCCTCTATGGGCTTACAAATATCCCTTTGCCAATTCCACAAGGATAGCCTTAGCGAAAGGCTTCTTGAAGGGAAAGATGTAACTCTGTGACATGAATGAACAGAACACAGAGCAGTTTCTCAGAAAGCTTCTTTCCAGTTTTGAACGGAAGATATTTCCTTTTTCACCATAGCCCTCTATGGGCTTCCAAATATCCCTTTGCCAATTCCACAAGAACAGCCTTAGCGAAAGGCTTCTTGAAGGGAAAGATGTAACTCTGTGACATGAATGAACAGAACACAGAGCAGTTTCTCAGAAAGCTTCTTTCCAGTTTTGAACGGAAGATACTTCCTTTTTCACCATAGCCTTCTATGGGCTTCCAAATATCCCTTTGCCAATTCCAGAAGAACAGCTTTAGCGAAAGACTTCTTGAAGGGTAAGATGTAACTCTGTGAGATGAATTAACAGAACACAGAGCAGTTTCTCAGAAAGCTTCTTTCCAGTTTTGAACGGAAGATATTTCCTTTTTCACCATAGCCCTCTATGGGCTTCCAAATATCCCTTTGCCAATTCCACAAGAACAGCCTTAGCGAAAGGCTTCTTGAAGGGAAAGATGTAACTCTGTGAGATGAATTAACAGAACACAGAGCAGTTTCTCAGAAAGCTTCTTTCCAGTTTTGAACGGAAGATATTTCCTTTTTCACCATAGCCCTCTATGGGCTTCCAAATATCCCTTTGCCAATTCCCCAAGAACAGCCTTAGCGAAAGGCTTCTGGAAGGGAAAGATGTAACTCTGTGAGATGAATTAACAGAACACAGAGCAGTTTGTCAGAAAGCTTCTTTCCAGTTTTGAACGGAAGATATTTCCTTTTTCACCATAGCCCTCTATGGGCTTCCAAATATCCCTTTGCCAATTCCACAAGAACAGCCTTAGCGAAAGGCTTCTTGAAGGGAAAGATGTAACTCTGTGAGATGAATTAACAGAACACAGAGCAGTTTCTAAGAAAGCTTCTTTCCAGTTTTGAAGGAAAGATATTTCCTTTTTCACCAGAGCCCTCTATGGGCTTACAAATATCCCTTTGCCAATTCCACAAGGATAGCCTTAGCGAAAGGCTTCTTGAAGGGAAAGATGTAACTCTGTGACATGAATGAACAGAACACAGAGCAGTTTCTCAGAAAGCTTCTTTCCAGTTTTGAACGGAAGATATTTCCTTTTTCACCATAGCCCTCTATGGGCTTCCAAATATCCCTTTGCCAATTCCACAAGAACAGCCTTAGCGAAAGGCTTCTTGAAGGGAAAGATGTAACTCTGTGACATGAATGAACAGAACACAGAGCAGTTTCTCAGAAAGCTTCTTTCCAGTTTTGAACGGAAGATACTTCCTTTTTCACCATAGCCTTCTATGGGCTTCCAAATATCCCTTTGCCAATTCCAGAAGAACAGCTTTAGCGAAAGACTTCTTGAAGGGTAAGATGTAACTCTGTGAGATGAATTAACAGAACACAGAGCAGTTTCTCAGAAAGCTTCTTTCCAGTTTTGAACGGAAGATATTTCCTTTTTCACCATAGCCCTCTAGGGGCTTCCAAATATCCCTTTGCCAATTCCATTAGAACAGCCTTAGCGAAAGGCTTCTTGAAGGGAAAGATGTAACTCTGTGAGATGAATTAACAGAACACAGAGCAGTTTCTCAGAAAGATTCTTTCCAGTTTTGAACGGAAGATATTTCCTTTTTCACCATAGCACTCTATGGGCTTCCAAATATCCCTTTGCCAATTCCACAAGAACAGCCTTAGCGAAAGGCTTCTTGAAGGGAAAGATGTAACTCTGTGAGATGAATTAACAGAACACAGAGCAGTTTCTCAGAAAGCTTCTTTCCAGTTTTGAACGGAAGATATTTCCTTTTTCACCATAGCCCTCTATGGGCTTCCAAATATCCCTTTGCCAATTCCACAAGAACAGCCTTAGCGAAAGGCTTCTTGAAGGGAAAGATGTAACTCTGTGAGATGAATTAACAGAACACAGAGCAGTTTCTCAGAAAGCTTCTTTCCAGTTTTGAACGGAAGATATTTCCTTTTTCACCATAGCCCTCTATGGGCTTCCAAATATCCCTTTGCCAATTCCACAAGAACAGCCTTAGCGAAAGGCTTCTTGAAGGGAAAGATGTAACTCTGTGACATGAATGAACAGAACACAGAGCAGTTTCTCAGAAAGCTTCTTTCCAGTTTTGAACGGAAGATACTTCCTTTTTCACCATAGCCTTCTATGGGCTTCCAAATATCCCTTTGCCAATTCCAGAAGAACAGCTTTAGCGAAAGACTTCTTGAAGGGTAAGATGTAACTCTGTGAGATGAATTAACAGAACACAGAGCAGTTTCTCAGAAAGCTTCTTTCCAGTTTTGAACGGAAGATATTTCCTTTTTCACCATAGCCCTCTATGGGCTTCCAAATATCCCTTTGCCAATTCCACAAGAACAGCCTTAGCGAAAGGCTTCTTGAAGGGAAAGATGTAACTCTGTGAGATGAATTAACAGAACACAGAGCAGTTTCTCAGAAAGCTTCTTTCCAGTTTTGAACGGAAGATATTTCCTTTTTCACCATAGCCCTCTATGGGCTTCCAAATATCCCTTTGCCAATTCCCCAAGAACAGCCTTAGCGAAAGGCTTCTGGAAGGGAAAGATGTAACTCTGTGAGATGAATTAACAGAACACAGAGCAGTTTGTCAGAAAGCTTCTTTCCAGTTTTGAACGGAAGATATTTCCTTTTTCACCATAGCCCTCTATGGGCTTCCAAATATCCCTTTGCCAATTCCACAAGAACAGCCTTAGCGAAAGGCTTCTTGAAGGGAAAGATGTAACTCTGTGAGATGAATTAACAGAACACAGAGCAGTTTCTAAGAAAGCTTCTTTCCAGTTTTGAAGGAAAGATATTTCCTTTTTCACCAGAGCCCTCTATGGGCTTACAAATATCCCTTTGCCAATTCCACAAGGATAGCCTTAGCGAAAGGCTTCTTGAAGGGAAAGATGTAACTCTGTGACATGAATGAACAGAACACAGAGCAGTTTCTCAGAAAGCTTCTTTCCAGTTTTGAACGGAAGATATTTCCTTTTTCACCATAGCCCTCTATGGGCTTCCAAATATCCCTTTGCCAATTCCACAAGAACAGCCTTAGCGAAAGGCTTCTTGAAGGGAAAGATGTAACTCTGTGACATGAATGAACAGAACACAGAGCAGTTTCTCAGAAAGCTTCTTTCCAGTTTTGAACGGAAGATACTTCCTTTTTCACCATAGCCTTCTATGGGCTTCCAAATATCCCTTTGCCAATTCCAGAAGAACAGCTTTAGCGAAAGACTTCTTGAAGGGTAAGATGTAACTCTGTGAGATGAATTAACAGAACACAGAGCAGTTTCTCAGAAAGCTTCTTTCCAGTTTTGAACGGAAGATATTTCCTTTTTCACCATAGCCCTCTAGGGGCTTCCAAATATCCCTTTGCCAATTCCATTAGAACAGCCTTAGCGAAAGGCTTCTTGAAGGGAAAGATGTAACTCTGTGAGATGAATTAACAGAACACAGAGCAGTTTCTCAGAAAGATTCTTTCCAGTTTTGAACGGAAGATATTTCCTTTTTCACCATAGCACTCTATGGGCTTCCAAATATCCCTTTGCCAATTCCACAAGAACAGCCTTAGCGAAAGGCTTCTTGAAGGGAAAGATGTAACTCTGTGAGATGAATTAACAGAACACAGAGCAGTTTCTCAGAAAGCTTCTTTCCAGTTTTGAACGGAAGATATTTCCTTTTTCACCATAGCCCTCTATGGGCTTCCAAATATCCCTTTGCCAATTCCACAAGAACAGCCTTAGCGAAAGGCTTCTTGAAGGGAAAGATGTAACTCTGTGAGATGAATTAACAGAACACAGAGCAGTTTCTCAGAAAGCTTCTTTCCAGTTTTGAACGGAAGATATTTCCTTTTTCACCATAGCCCTCTATGGGCTTCCAAATATCCCTTTGCCAATTCCACAAGAACAGCCTTAGCGAAAGGCTTCTTGAAGGGAAAGATGTAACTCTGTGAGATGAATGAACAGAACACAGAGCAGTTTCTCAGAAAGCTTCTTTCCAGTTTTGAACGGAAGATATTTCCTTTTTCACCATAGCCCTCTATGGGCTTCCAAATATCCCTTTGCCAATTCCACAAGAACAGCCTTAGCGAAAGGCTTCTTGAAGGGAAAGATGTAACTCTGTGAGATGAATTAACAGAACACAGAGCAGTTTCTCAGAAAGCTTCTTTCCAGTTTTGAACGGAAGATATTTCCTTTTTCACCATAGCCCTCTATGGGCTACCAAATATCCCTTTGCCAATTCCACAAGAACAGCCTTAGCGAAAGGCTTCTTGAAGGGAAAGATGTAACTCTGTGAGATGAATTAACAGAACACAGAGCAGTTTCTCAGAAAGCTTCTTTCCAGTTTTGAACGGAAGATATTTCCTTTTTCACCATAGCCCTCTATGGGCTTCTAAATATCCCTTTGCCAATTCCACAAGAACAGCCTTAGCGAAAGGCTTCTTGAAGGGAAAGATGTAACTCTGTGAGATGAATTAACAGAACACAGAGCAGTTTCTCAGAAAGCTTCTTTCCAGTTTTGAACGGAAGATATTTCCTTTTTCACCATAGCCTTCTATGGGCTTCCAAATATCCCTTTGCCAATTCCAGAAGAACAGCTTTAGCGAAAGACTTCTTGAAGGGAAAGATGTAACTCTGTGAGATGAATTAACAGAACACAGAGCAGTTTCTCAGAAGGCTTCTTTCCAGTTTTGAACGGAAGATATTTCCTTTTTCACCATAGCCCTCTATGGGCTTCCAAATATCCCTTTGCCAATTCCACAAGAACAGCCTTAGCGAAAGGCTTCTTGAAGGGAAAGATGTAACTCTGTGAGATGAATTAACAGAACACAGAGCAGTTTCTCAGAAAGCTTCTTTCCAGTTTTGAACGGAAGATATTTCCTTTTTCACCATAGCCCTCTATGGGCTTCCAAATATCCCTTTGCCAATTCCACAAGAACAGCCTTAGCGAAAGTCTTCTTGAAGGGAAAGATGTAACACTGTGAGATGAATGAACAGAACACAGAGCAGTTTCTCAGAAAGCTTCTTTCCAGTTTTGAACGGAAGATATTTCCTTTTTCACCATAGCCCTCTATGGGCTTCCAAATATCCCTTTGCCAATTCCACAAGAACAGCCTTAGCGAAAGGCTTCTTGAAGGGAAAGATGTAACTCTGTGAGATGAATTAACAGAACACAGAGCAGTTTCTCAGAAAGCTTCTTTCCAGTTTTGAACGGAAGATATTTCCTTTTTCACCATAGCCCTCTATGGGCTTCCAAATATCCCTTTGCCAATTCCACAAGAACAGCCTTAGCGAAAGCCTTCTTGAAGGGAAAGATGTAACTCTGTGAGGTGAATTAACAGAACACAGAGCAGTTTCTTAGAAAGCTTCTTTCCAGTTTTGAACGGAAGATATTTCCTTTTTCACCATAGCCCTCTATGGGCTTCTAAATATCCCTTTGCCAATTCCACAAGAACAGCCTTAGCGAAAGGCTTCTTGAAGGAAAAGATGTAACTCTGTGAGATGAATTAACAGAACACAGAGCAGTTTCTCAGAAAGCTTCTTTCCAGTTTTGAACGGAAGATATTTCCTTTTTCACCATAGCCCTCTATGGGCTTCCAAATATCCCTTTGCCAATTCCACAAGAACAGCCTTAGCGAAAGGCTTCTTGAAGGGAAAGATGTAACTCTGTGAGATGAATTAGCAGAACACAGAGCAGTTTCTCAGAAAGCTTCTTTCCAGTTTTGAACGGAAGATATTTCCTTTTTCACCATAGCCCTCTATTGGCTTCCAAATATCCCTTTGCCAACTATACAAGAACAGCCTTAGCGAAAGACTTCTTGAAGGGAAAGATGTAACTCTGTGAGATGAATTAACAGAACACAGAGCAGTTTCTCAGAAAGCTTCTTTCAAGCTTTGAACGGAAGATATTTCCTTTTTCACCATAGCCCTCTATGGGCTTCCAAATATCCCTTTGCCAATTCCCCAAGAACAGCCTTAGCGAAAGGCTTCTTGAAGGGAAAGATGTAACTCTGTGAGATGAATTAACAGAACACAGAGCAGTTTCTCAGAAAGCTTCTTTCCAGTTTTGAACGGAAGATATTTCCTTTTTCACCATAGCCCTCTATGGGCTTCCAAATATCCCTTTGCCAATTCCACAAGAACAGCCTTAGCGAAAGGCTTCTTGAAGGGAAAGATGTAACTCTGTGAGATGAATGAACAGAACACAGAGCAGTTTCTTAGAAAGCTTCTTTCCAGTTTTGAACGGAAGATATTTCCTTTTTCACCTTAGCCCTCTATGGGCTTCCAAATATCCCTTTGCCAATTCCAGAAGAACAGCCTTAGCGAAAGGATTCTTGAAGGGAAAGATGGAACTCTGTGAGATGAATTAACAGAACACAGAGCAGTTTCTCAGAAAGCTTCTTTCCAGTTTTGAACAGAAGATATTTCCTTTTTCACCATAGCCCTCTATGGGCTTCCAAATATCCTTTTGCCCATTCCACAAGAACAGAATTAGCGAAAGGCTTCTTGAAGGGAAAGATGTAACTCTGTGAGCTTAATTAAGAGGACACAGAGCAGTTTCTCAGAAAGCTTGTTTCCAGTTTTGAACGGAAGATATTTTCTTTTTCACCATAGCCCTCTATGGGCTTCCAAATATCCCTTTGCCAATTCCCCAAGAACAGCCTTAGCGAATGGCTTCTGGAAGGGAAAGATGTAACTCTGTGAGATGAATTAACAGAACACAGAGCAGTTTCTCAGAAAGCTTCTTTCCAGTTTTGAACGGAAGATATTTCCTTTTTCACCATAGCCCTCTATGGGCTTCCAAATATCCCTTTGCCAATTCCACAAGAACAGCCTTAGCGAAAGGCTTCTTGAAGGGAAAGATGTAACTCTGTGAGCTTAATTAAGAGAACACAGAGCAGTTTCTCAGAAAGCTTCTTTCCAGTTTTGAACGGAAGATATTTCCTTTTTCACCATAGCCCTCTATGGGCTTCCAAATATCCCTTTGCCAATTCCCCAAGAACAGCCTTAGCGAAAGGCTTCTGGAAGGGAAAGATTTAACTCTGTGAGATGAATTAACAGAACACAGAGCAGTTTCTCAGAAAGCTTCTTTCCTGTTTTGAAAGGAAGATATTTCCTTTTTCACCATAGCCCTCTATGGGCTTCCAAATATCCCTTTGCCAATTCCACAAGAACAGCCTTAGCGAAAGGCTTCTTGAAGGGAAAGATGTAACTCTGTGAGATGAATTAACAGAACACAGAGCAGTTTCTAAGAAAGCTTCTTTCCAGTTTTGAAGGAAAGATATTTCCTTTTTCACCAGAGCAATCTATGGGCTTACAAATATCCCTTTGCCAATTCCACAAGGATAGCCTTAGCGAAAGGCTTCTTGAAGGGAAAGATGTAACTCTGTGACATGAATGAACAGAACACAGAGCAGTTTCTCAGAAAGCTTCTTTCCAGTTTTGAACGGAAGATATTTCCTTTTTCACCATAGCCCTCTATGGGCTTCCAAATATCCCTTTGCCAATTCCACAAGAACAGCCTTAGCGAAGGCTTCTTGAAGGGAAAGATGTAACTCTGTGACATGAATGAACAGAACACAGAGCAGTTTCTCAGAAAGCTTCTTTCCAGTTTTGAACGGAAGATACTTCCTTTTTCACCATAGCCTTCTATGGGCTTCCAAATATCCCTTTGCCAATTCCAGAAGAACAGCTTTAGCGAAAGACTTCTTGAAGGGTAAGATGTAACTCTGTGAGATGAATTAACAGAACACAGAGCAGTTTCTCAGAAAGCTTCTTTCCAGTTTTGAACGGAAGATATTTCCTTTTTCACCATAGCCCTCTAGGGGCTTCCAAATATCCCTTTGCCAATTCCATAAGAACAGCCTTAGCGAAAGGCTTCTTGAAGGGAAAGATGTAACTCTGTGAGATGAATTAACAGAACACAGAGCAGTTTCTCAGAAAGATTCTTTCCAGTTTTGAACGGAAGATATTTCCTTTTTCACCATAGCACTCTATGGGCTTCCAAATATCCCTTTGCCAATTCCACAAGAACAGCCTTAGCGAAAGGCTTCTTGAAGGGAAAAATGTAACTCTGTGAGATGAATTAACAGAACACAGAGCAGTTTCTCAGAAAGCTTCTTTCCAGTTTTGAACGGAAGATATTTCCTTTTTCACCATAGCCCTCTATGGGCTTCCAAATATCCCTTTGCCAATTCCACAAGAACAGCCTTAGCGAAAGGCTTCTTGAAGGGAAAGATGTAACTCTGTGAGATGAATTAACAGAACACAGAGCAGTTTCTCAGAAAGCTTCTTTCCAGTTTTGAACGGAAGATATTTCCTTTTCCACCATAGCCCTCTATGGGCTTCCAAATATCCCTTTGCCAATTCCACAAGAACAGCCTTAGCGAAAGGCTTCTTGAAGGGAAAGATGTAACTCTGTGAGATGAATTAACAGAACACAGAGCAGTTTCTCAGAAAGCTTCTTTCCAGTTTTGAACGGAAGATATTTCCTTTTTCACCATAGCCCTCTATGGGCTTCTAAATATCCCTTTGCCAATTCCACAAGAACAGCCTTAGCGAAAGGCTTCTTGAAGGGAAAGATGTAACTCTGTGAGATGAATTAACAGAACACAGAGCAGTTTCTCAGAAAGCTTCTTTCCAGTTTTGAACGGAAGATATTTCCTTTTTCACCATAGCCCTCTATGGGCTTCCAAATATCCCTTTGCCAATTCCACAAGAACAGCCTTAGCGAAAGGCTTCTTGAAGGGAAAGATGTAACTCTGTGAGATGAATTAACAGAACACAGAGCAGTTTCTCAGAAAGCTTCTTTCCAGTTTTGAACGGAAGATATTTCCTTTTTCACCATAGCCCTCTATGGGCTTCCAAATATCCCTTTGCCAATTCCACAAGAACAGCCTTAGCGAAAGGCTTCTTGAAGGGAAAGATGTAACTCTGTGAGATGAATTAACAGAACACAGAGCAGTTTCTCAGAAAGCTTCTTTCCAGTTTTGAACGGAAGATATTTCCTTTTTCACCTTAGCCCTCTATGGGCTTCCAAATATCCCTTTGCCAATTCCAGAAGAACAGCCTTAGCGAAAGGATTCTTGAAGGGAAAGATGTAACTCTGTGAGATGAATTAACAGAACACAGAGCAGTTTCTCAGAAAGCTTCTTTCCAGTTTTGAACGGAAGATATTTCCTTTTTCACCATAGCCCTCTATGGGCTTCCAAATATCCCTTTGCCAATTCCACAAGAACAGCCTTAGCGAAAGGCTTCTTGAAGGGAAAGATGTAACTCTGTGAGATGAATTAGCAGAACACAGAGCAGTTTCTCAGAAAGCTTCTTTCCAGTTTTGAACGGAAGATATTTCCTTTTTCACCATAGCCCTCTATGGGCTTCCAAATATCCCTTTGCCAATTCCACAAGAACAGCCTTAGCGAAAGGCTTCTTGAAGGGAAAGATGTAACTCTGTGAGATGAATGAACAGAACACAGAGCAGTTTCTTAGAAAGCTTCTTTCCAGTTTTGAACGGAAGATATTTCCTTTTTCACCTTAGCCCTCTATGGGCTTCCAAATATCCCTTTGCCAATTCCAGAAGAACAGCCTTAGCGAAAGGATTCTTGAAGGGAAAGATGGAACTCTGTGAGATGAATTAACAGAACACAGAGCAGTTTCTCAGAAAGCTTCTTTCCAGTTTTGAACAGAAGATATTTCCTTTTTCACCATAGCCCTCTATGGGCTTCCAAATATCCTTTTGCCCATTCCACAAGAACAGAATTAGCGAAAGGCTTCTTGAAGGGAAAGATGTAACTCTGTGAGCTTAATTAAGAGGACACAGAGCAGTTTCTCAGAAAGCTTGTTTCCAGTTTTGAACGGAAGATATTTTCTTTTTCACCATAGCCCTCTATGGGCTTCCAAATATCCCTTTGCCAATTCCCCAAGAACAGCCTTAGCGAATGGCTTCTGGAAGGGAAAGATGTAACTCTGTGAGATGAATTAACAGAACACAGAGCAGTTTCTCAGAAAGCTTCTTTCCAGTTTTGAACGGAAGATATTTCCTTTTTCACCATAGCCCTCTATGGGCTTCCAAATATCCCTTTGCCAATTCCACAAGAACAGCCTTAGCGAAAGGCTTCTTGAAGGGAAAGATGTAACTCTGTGAGCTTAATTAAGAGAACACAGAGCAGTTTCTCAGAAAGCTTCTTTCCAGTTTTGAACGGAAGATATTTCCTTTTTCACCATAGCCCTCTATGGGCTTCCAAATATCCCTTTGCCAATTCCCCAAGAACAGCCTTAGCGAAAGGCTTCTGGAAGGGAAAGATTTAACTCTGTGAGATGAATTAACAGAACACAGAGCAGTTTCTCAGAAAGCTTCTTTCCTGTTTTGAAAGGAAGATATTTCCTTTTTCACCATAGCCCTCTATGGGCTTCCAAATATCCCTTTGCCAATTCCACAAGAACAGCCTTAGCGAAAGGCTTCTTGAAGGGAAAGATGTAACTCTGTGAGATGAATTAACAGAACACAGAGCAGTTTCTAAGAAAGCTTCTTTCCAGTTTTGAAGGAAAGATATTTCCTTTTTCACCAGAGCAATCTATGGGCTTACAAATATCCCTTTGCCAATTCCACAAGGATAGCCTTAGCGAAAGGCTTCTTGAAGGGAAAGATGTAACTCTGTGACATGAATGAACAGAACACAGAGCAGTTTCTCAGAAAGCTTCTTTCCAGTTTTGAACGGAAGATATTTCCTTTTTCACCATAGCCCTCTATGGGCTTCCAAATATCCCTTTGCCAATTCCACAAGAACAGCCTTAGCGAAGGCTTCTTGAAGGGAAAGATGTAACTCTGTGACATGAATGAACAGAACACAGAGCAGTTTCTCAGAAAGCTTCTTTCCAGTTTTGAACGGAAGATACTTCCTTTTTCACCATAGCCTTCTATGGGCTTCCAAATATCCCTTTGCCAATTCCAGAAGAACAGCTTTAGCGAAAGACTTCTTGAAGGGTAAGATGTAACTCTGTGAGATGAATTAACAGAACACAGAGCAGTTTCTCAGAAAGCTTCTTTCCAGTTTTGAACGGAAGATATTTCCTTTTTCACCATAGCCCTCTAGGGGCTTCCAAATATCCCTTTGCCAATTCCATAAGAACAGCCTTAGCGAAAGGCTTCTTGAAGGGAAAGATGTAACTCTGTGAGATGAATTAACAGAACACAGAGCAGTTTCTCAGAAAGATTCTTTCCAGTTTTGAACGGAAGATATTTCCTTTTTCACCATAGCACTCTATGGGCTTCCAAATATCCCTTTGCCAATTCCACAAGAACAGCCTTAGCGAAAGGCTTCTTGAAGGGAAAAATGTAACTCTGTGAGATGAATTAACAGAACACAGAGCAGTTTCTCAGAAAGCTTCTTTCCAGTTTTGAACGGAAGATATTTCCTTTTTCACCATAGCCCTCTATGGGCTTCCAAATATCCCTTTGCCAATTCCACAAGAACAGCCTTAGCGAAAGGCTTCTTGAAGGGAAAGATGTAACTCTGTGAGATGAATTAACAGAACACAGAGCAGTTTCTCAGAAAGCTTCTTTCCAGTTTTGAACGGAAGATATTTCCTTTTCCACCATAGCCCTCTATGGGCTTCCAAATATCCCTTTGCCAATTCCACAAGAACAGCCTTAGCGAAAGGCTTCTTGAAGGGAAAGATGTAACTCTGTGAGATGAATTAACAGAACACAGAGCAGTTTCTCAGAAAGCTTCTTTCCAGTTTTGAACGGAAGATATTTCCTTTTTCACCATAGCCCTCTATGGGCTTCTAAATATCCCTTTGCCAATTCCACAAGAACAGCCTTAGCGAAAGGCTTCTTGAAGGGAAAGATGTAACTCTGTGAGATGAATTAACAGAACACAGAGCAGTTTCTCAGAAAGCTTCTTTCCAGTTTTGAACGGAAGATATTTCCTTTTTCACCATAGCCCTCTATGGGCTTCCAAATATCCCTTTGCCAATTCCACAAGAACAGCCTTAGCGAAAGGCTTCTTGAAGGGAAAGATGTAACTCTGTGAGATGAATTAACAGAACACAGAGCAGTTTCTCAGAAAGCTTCTTTCCAGTTTTGAACGGAAGATATTTCCTTTTTCACCATAGCCCTCTATGGGCTTCCAAATATCCCTTTGCCAATTCCACAAGAACAGCCTTAGCGAAAGGCTTCTTGAAGGGAAAGATGTAACTCTGTGAGATGAATTAACAGAACACAGAGCAGTTTCTCAGAAAGCTTCTTTCCAGTTTTGAACGGAAGATATTTCCTTTTTCACCTTAGCCCTCTATGGGCTTCCAAATATCCCTTTGCCAATTCCAGAAGAACAGCCTTAGCGAAAGGATTCTTGAAGGGAAAGATGTAACTCTGTGAGATGAATTAACAGAACACAGAGCAGTTTCTCAGAAAGCTTGTTTCCAGTTTTGAACGGAAGATATTTCCTTTTTCACCATAGCCCTCTATGGGCTTCCAAATATCCCTTTGCCAATTCCACAAGAACAGCCTTAGCGAAAGGCTTCTTGAAGGGAAAGATGTAACTCTGTGAGATGAATTAGCAGAACACAGAGCAGTTTCTCAGAAAGCTTCTTTCCAGTTTTGAACGGAAGATATTTCCTTTTTCACCATAGCCCTCTATGGGTTTCCAAATATCCCTTTGCCAATTCTACAAGAACAGCCTTAGCGAAAGACTTCTTGAAGGGAAAGATGTAACCCTGTGAGATGAATTAACAGAACACAGAGCAGTTTCTCAGAAAGCTTCTTTCGAGTTTTGAACGGAAGATATTTCCTTTTTCTCCATAGCCCTCTATGGGCTTCCAAATATCCCTTTGCCAATTCCACAAGAACAGCCTTAGCGAAAGGCTTCTTGAAGGGAAAGATGTAACTCTGTGAGATGAATTAACAGAACACAGAGCAGTTTCTCAGAAAGCTTCTTTCCAGTTTTGAAAGGAAGATATTTCCTTTTTCACCATAGCCCTCTATGGGCTTCCAAATATCCCTTTGCCAATTCCACAAGAACAGCCTTAGCGAAAGGCTTCTTGAAGGGAAAGATGTAACTCTGTGAGATGAATGAACAGAACACAGAGCAGTTTCTCAGAAAGCTTCTTTCGAGTTTTGAACGGAAGATATTTCCTTTTTCACCTTTGCCCTCTATGGGCTTCCAAATATCCCTTTGCCAATTCCAGAAGAACAGCCTTAGCGAAAGGATTCTTGAAGGGAAAGATGTAACTCTGTGAGATGAATTAACAGAACACAGAGCAGTTTCTCAGAAAGCTTCTTTCCAGTTTTGAACAGAAGATATTTCCTTTTTCACCATAGCCCTCTATGGGCTTCCAAATATCCTTTTGCCCATTCCACAAGAACAGCCTTAGCGAAAGGCTTCTTGAAGGGAAAGATGTAACTCTGTGAGCTTAATTAAGAGGACACAGAGCAGTTTCTCAGAAAGCTTCTTTCCAGTTTTGAACGGAAGATATTTTCTTTTTCACCATAGCCCTCTATGGGCTTCCAAATATCCCTTTGCCAATTCCCCAAGAACAGCCTTAGCGAAAGACTTCTGGAAGGGAAAGATGTAACTCTGTGAGATGAATTAACAGAACACAGAGCAGTTTCTCAGAAAGCTTCTTTCCAGTTTTGAACGGAAGATATTTCCTTTTTCACCATAGCCCTCTATGGGCTTCCAAATATCCCTTTGCCAATTCCACAAGAACAGCCTTAGCGAAAGGCTTCTTGAAGGGAAAGATGTAACTCTGTGAGCTTAATTAAGAGAACACAGAGCAGTTTCTCAGAAAGCTTCTTTACAGTTTTGAACGGAAGATATTTCCTTTTTCACCATAGCCCTCTATGGGCTTCCAAATATCCCTTTGCCAATTCCCCAAGAACAGCCTTAGCGAAAGGCTTCTGGAAGGGAAGAGATGTAACTCTGTGAGATGAATTAACAGAACACAGAGCAGTTTCTCAGAAAGCTTCTTTCCAGTTTTGAACGGAAGATATTTCCTTTTTCACCATAGCCCTCTATGGGCTTCCAAATATCCCTTTGCCAATTCCACAAGAACAGCCTTAGCCAAAGGCTTCTTGAAGGGAAAGATGTAACTCTGTGAGATGAATTAGCAGAACACAGAGCAGTTTCTCAGAAAGCTTCTTTCCAGTTTTGAACGGAAGATATTTCCTTTCTCACCATAGCCCTCTATGGGCTTCCAAATATCCATTTGCCAATTCCCCAAGAACAGCGTTAGCGAAAGGCTTCTGGAAGGGAAAGATGTAACTCTGTGAGATGAATTAGCAGAACACAGAGCAGTTTCTCAGAAAGCTTCTTTCCAGTTTTGAACGGAAGATATTTCCTTTTTCACCATAGCCCTCTATGGGCTTCCAAATATCCCTTTGCCAATTCCACAAGAACAGCCTTAGCGAAAGGCTTCTTGAAGGGAAAGATGTAACTCTGTGAGATGAATTAACAGAACACAGAGCAGTTTCTCAGAAAGCTGCTTTCCAGTTTTGAACGGAAGATATTTCCTTTTTCACCATAGCCCTCTATGGGCTTCCAAATATCCCTTTGCCAATTCCACAAGAACAGCCTTAGGGAAAGGCTTCTTGAAGGGAAAGATGTAACTCTGTGAGATGAATGAACAGAACACAGAGCAGTTTCTCAGAAAGCTTCTTTCCAGTTTTGAACGGAAGATATTTCCTTTTTCACCTTTGCCCTCTATGGGCTTCCAAATATCCCTTTGCCAATTCCAGAAGAACAGGCTTAGCGAAAGGATTCTTGAAGGGAAAGATGTAACTCTGTGAGATGAATTAACAGAACACAGAGCAGTTTCTCAGAAAGCTTCTGTCCAGTTTTGAACAGAAGATATTTCCTTTTTCACCATAGCCCTCTATGGGCTTCCAAATATCCTTTTGCCCATTCCACAAGAACAGCCTTAGCGAAAGGATTCTTGAAGGGAAAGATGTAACTCTGTGAGCTTAATTAAGAGGACACAGAGCAGTTTCTCAGAAAGCTTCTTTCCAGTTTTGAACGGAAGATATTTTCTTTTTCACCATAGCCCTCTATGGGCTTCCAAATATCCCTTTGCCAATTCCCCAAGAACAGCCTTAGCGAAAGGCTTCTGGAAGGGAAAGATGTAACTCTTTGAGATGAATTAACAGAACACAGAGCAGTTTCTCAGAAAGCTTCTTTCCAGTTTTGAACGGAAGATATTTCCTTTTTCACCATAGCCTTCTATGGGCTTCCAAATATCCCTTTGCCAATTCCACAAGAACAGCCTTAGCGAAAGGCTTCTTGAAGGGAAAGATGTAACTCTGTGAGATGAATGAACAGAACACAGAGCAGTTTCTCAGAAAGCTTCTTTCCAGTTTTGAACGGAAGATATTTCCTTTTTCACCATAGCCCTCTATGGGCTTCCAAATATCCCTTTGCCAATTCCCCAAGAACAGCCTTAGCGAAAGGCTTCTGGAAGGGAAAGATGTAACTCTGTGAGATGAATTAACAGAACACAGAGCAGTTTCTCAGAAAGCTTCTTTCCAGTTTTGAACGGAAGATATTTCCTTTTTCACCATAGCCCTCTATGGGCTTCCAAATATCCCTTTGCCAATTCCACAAGAACAGCCTTAGCGAAAGGCTTCTTGAAGGGAAAGATGTAACTCTGTGAGATGAATTAACAGAACACAGAGCAGTTTCTCAGAAAGCTTCTTTCCAGTTTTGAACGGAAGATATTTCCTTTTTCACCATAGCCCTCTATGGGCTTCCAAATATCCCTTTGCCAATTCCACAAGAACAGCCTTAGCGAAAGGCTTCTTGAAGGGAAAGATGTAACTCTGTGAGATGAATTAACAGAACACAGAGCAGTTTCTCAGAAAGCTTCTTTCCAGTTTTGAACGGAAGATATTTCCTTTTTCACCTTAGCCCTCTATGGGCTTCCAAATATCCCTTTGCCAATTCCAGAAGAACAGCCTTAGCGAAAGGATTCTTGAAGGGAAAGATGTAACTCTGTGAGATGAATTAACAGAACACAGAGCAGTTTCTCAGAAAGCTTCTTTCCAGTTTTGAACAGAAGATATTTCCTTTTTCACCATAGCCCTCTCTGGGCTTCCAAATATCCTTTTGCCCATTCCACAAGAACAGCCTTAGCGAAAGGCTTCTTGAAGGGAAAGATGTCACTCTGTGAGCTTAATTAAGAGAACATAGAGCAGTTTCTCAGAAAGCTTCTTTCCAGTTTTGAACGGAAGATATTTTCTTTTTCACCATAGCCCTCAATGGGCTTCCAAATATCCCTTTGCCAATTCCCCAAGAACAGCCTTAGCGAAAGGCTTCTGGAAGGGGAGAGATGTAACTCTGTGAGATGAATTAACAGAACACAGAGCAGTTTCTCAGAAAGCTTCTTTCCAGTTTTGAACGGAAGATATTTCCTTTTTCACCATAGCCCTCTATGGGCTTCCAAATATCCCTTTGCCAATTCCACAAGAACAGCCTTAGCGAAAGGCTTCTTGAAGGGAAAGATGTAACTCTGTGAGATGAATTAGCAGAACACAGAGCAGTTTCTCAGAAAGCTTCTTTCCAGTTTTGAACGGAAGATATTTCCTTTTTCACCATAGCCCTCTATGGGTTTCCAAATATCCCTTTGCCAATTCTACAAGAACAGCCTTAGAGAAAGACTTCTTGAAGGGAAAGATGTAACCCTGTGAGATGAATTAACAGAACACAGAGCAGTTTCTCAGAAAGCTTCTTTCGAGTTTTGAACGGAAGATATTTCCTTTTTCTCCATAGCCCTCTATGGGCTTCCAAAATCCCTTTGCCAATTCCACAAGAACAGCCTTAGCGAAAGGCTTCTTGAAGGGAAAGATGTAACTCTGTGAGATGAATTAACAGAACACAGAGCAGTTTCTCAGAAAGCTTCTTTCCAGTTTTTGAAAGGAAGATATTTCCTTTTTCACCATAGCCCTCTATGGGCTTCCAAATATCCCTTTGCCAATTCCACAAGAACAGCCTTAGCGAAAGGCTTCTTGAAGGGAAAGATGTAACTCTGTGAGATGAATGAACAGAACACAGAGCAGTTTCTCAGAAAGCTTCTTTCGAGTTTTGAACGGAAGATATTTCCTTTTTCACCTTTGCCCTCTATGGGCTTCCAAATATCCCTTTGCCAATTCCAGAAGAACAGCCTTAGCGAAAGGATTCTTGAAGGGAAAGATGTAACTCTGTGAGATGAATTAACAGAACACAGAGCAGTTTCTCAGAAAGCTTCTTTCCAGTTTTGAACAGAAGATATTTCCTTTTTCACCATAGCCCTTTTTGGGCTTCCAAATATCCTTTTGCCCATTCCACAAGAACAGCCTTAGCGAAAGGCTTCTTGAAGGGAAAGATGTAACTCTGTGAGCTTAATTAAGAGGACACAGAGCAGTTTCTCAGAAAGCTTCTTTCCAGTTTTGAACGGAAGATATTTTCTTTTTCACCATAGCCCTCTATGGGCTTCCAAATATCCCTTTGCCAATTCCCCAAGAACAGCCTTAGCGAAAGGCTTCTGGAAGGGAAAGATGTAACTCTGTGAGATGAATTAACAGAACACAGAGCAGTTTCTCAGAAAGCTTCTTTCCAGTTTTGAACGGAAGATATTTCCTTTTTCACCATAGCCCTCTATGGGCTTCCAAATATCCCTTTGCCAATTCCACAAGAACAGCCTTAGCGAAAGGCTTCTTGAAGGGAAAGATGTAACTCTGTGAGCTTAATTAAGAGAACACAGAGCAGGTTCTCAGAAAGCTTCTTTACAGTTTTGAACGGAAGATATTTCCTTTTTCACCATAGCCCTCTATGGGCTTCCAAATATCCCTTTGCCAATTCCCCAAGAACAGCCTTAGCGAAAGGCTTCTGGAAGGGAAGAGATGTAACTCTGTGAGATGAATTAACAGAACACAGAGCAGTTTCTCAGAAAGCTTCTTTCCAGTTTTGAACGGAAGATATTTCCTTTTTCACCATAGCCCTCTATGGGCTTCCAAATATCCCTTTGCCAATTCCACAAGAACAGCCTTAGCGAAAGGCTTCTGAAGGGAAAGATGTAACTCTGTGAGATGAATTAGCAGAACACAGAGCAGTTTCTCAGAAAGCTTCTTTCCAGTTTTGAACGGAAGATATTTCCTTTCTCACCATAGCCCTCTATGGGCTTCCAAATATCCATTTGCCAATTCCCCAAGAACAGCGTTAGCGAAAGGCTTCTGGAAGGGAAAGATGTAACTCTGTGAGATGAATTAGCAGAACACAGAGCAGTTTCTCAGAAAGCTTCTTTCCAGTTTTGAACGGAAGATATTTCCTTTTTCACCATAGCCCTCTATGGGCTTCCAAATATCCCTTTGCCAATTCCACAAGAACAGCCTTAGCGAAAGGCTTCTTGAAGGGAAAGATGTAACTCTGTGAGATGAATTAACAGAACACAGAGCAGTTTCTCAGAAAGCTGCTTTCCAGTTTTGAACGGAAGATATTTCCTTTTTCACCATAGCCCTCTATGGGCTTCCAAATATCCCTTTGCCAATTCCACAAGAACAGCCTTAGGGAAAGGCTTCTTGAAGGGAAAGATGTAACTCTGTGAGATGAATGAACAGAACACAGAGCAGTTTCTCAGAAAGCTTCTTTCCAGTTTTGAACGGAAGATATTTCCTTTTTCACCTTTGCCCTCTATGGGCTTCCAAATATCCCTTTGCCAATTCCAGAAGAACAGCCTTAGCGAAAGGATTCTTGAAGGGAAAGATGTAACTCTGTGAGATGAATTAACAGAACACAGAGCAGTTTCTCAGAAAGCTTCTGTCCAGTTTTGAACAGAAGATATTTCCTTTTTCACCATAGCCCTCTATGGGCTTCCAAATATCCTTTTGCCCATTCCACAAGAACAGCCTTAGCGAAAGGATTCTTGAAGGGAAAGATGTAACTCTGTGAGCTTAATTAAGAGGACACAGAGCAGTTTCTCAGAAAGCTTCTTTCCAGTTTTGAACGGAAGATATTTTCTTTTTCACCATAGCCCTCTATGGGCTTCCAAATATCCCTTTGCCAATTCCCCAAGAACAGCCTTAGCGAAAGGCTTCTGGAAGGGAAAGATGTAACTCTTTGAGATGAATTAACAGAACACAGAGCAGTTTCTCAGAAAGCTTCTTTCCAGTTTTGAACGGAAGATATTTCCTTTTTCACCATAGCCTTCTATGGGCTTCCAAATATCCCTTTGCCAATTCCACAAGAACAGCCTTAGCGAAAGGCTTCTTGAAGGGAAAGATGTAACTCTGTGAGATGAATGAACAGAACACAGAGCAGTTTCTCAGAAAGCTTCTTTCCAGTTTTGAACGGAAGATATTTCCTTTTTCACCATAGCCCTCTATGGGCTTCCAAATATCCCTTTGCCAGTTCCCCAAGAACAGCCTTAGCGAAAGGCTTCTGGAAGGGAAAGATGTAACTCTGTGAGATGAATTAACAGAACACAGAGCAGTTTCTCAGAAAGCTTCTTTCCAGTTTTGAACGGAAGATATTTCCTTTTTCACCATAGCCCTCTATGGGCTTCCAAATATCCCTTTGCCAATTCCACAAGAACAGCCTTAGCGAAAGGCTTCTTGAAGGGAAAGATGTAACTCTGTGAGATGAATTAACAGAACACAGAGCAGTTTCTAAGAAAGCTTCTTTCCAGTTTTGAAGGAAAGATATTTCCTTTTTCACCAGAGCAATCTATGGGCTTACAAATATCCCTTTGCCAATTCCACAGGGATAGCCTTAGCGAAAGGCTTCTTGAAGGGAAAGATGTAACTCTGTGACATGAATGAACAGAACACAGAGCAGTTTCTCAGAAAGCTTCTTTCCAGTTTTGAACGGAAGATATTTCCTTTTTCACCATACCCCTCTATGGGCTTCCAAATATCCCTTTGCCAATTCCACAAGAACAGCCTTAGCGAAGGCTTCTTGAAGGGAAAGATGTAACTCTGTGACATGAATGAACAGAACACAGAGCAGTTTCTCAGAAAGCTTCTTTCCAGTTTTGAACGGAAGATACTTCCTTTTTCACCATAGCCTTCTATGGGCTTCCAAATATCCCTTTGCCAATTCCAGAAGAACAGCTTTAGCGAAAGACTTCTTGAAGGGTAAGATGTAACTCTGTGAGATGAATTAACAGAACACAGAGCAGTTTCTCAGAAAGCTTCTTTCCAGTTTTGAACGGAAGATATTTCCTTTTTCACCATAGCCCTCTAGGGGCTTCCAAATATCCCTTTGCCAATTCCACAAGAACAGCCTTAGCGAAAGGCTTCTTGAAGGGAAAGATGTAACTCTGTGAGATGAATTAACAGAACACAGAGCAGTTTCTCAGAAAGATTCTTTCCAGTTTTGAACGGAAGATATTTCCTTTTTCACCATAGCACTCTATGGGCTTCCAAATATCCCTTTGCCAATTCCACAAGAACAGCCTTAGCGAAAGGCTTCTTGAAGGGAAAGATGTAACTCTGTGAGATGAATTAACAGAACACAGAGCAGTTTCTCAGAAAGCTTCTTTCCAGTTTTGAACGGAAGATATTTCCTTTTTCACCATAGCCCTCTATGGGCTTCCAAATATCCCTTTGCCAATTCCACAAGAACAGCCTTAGCGAAAGGCTTCTTGAAGGGAAAGATGTAACTCTGTGAGATGAATTAACAGAACACAGAGCAGTTTCTCAGAAAGCTTCTTTCCAGTTTTGAACGGAAGATATTTCCTTTTTCACCATAGCCCTCTATGGGCTTCCAAATATCCCTTTGCCAATTCCACAAGAACAGCCTTAGCGAAAGGCTTCTTGAAGGGAAAGATGTAACTCTGTGAGATGAATTAACAGAACACAGAGCAGTTTCTCAGAAAGCTTCTTTCCAGTTTTGAACGGAAGATATTTCCTTTTTCACCATAGCCCTCTATGGGCTTCTAAATATCCCTTTGCCAATTCCACAAGAACAGCCTTAGCGAAAGGCTTCTTGAAGGGAAAGATGTAACTCTGTGAGATGAATTAACAGAACACAGAGCAGTTTCTCAGAAAGCTTCTTTCCAGGTTTGAACGGAAGATATTTCCTTTTTCACCATAGCCCTCTATGGGCTTCCAAATATCCCTTTGCCAATTCCACAAGAACAGCCTTAGCGAAAGGCTTCTTGAAGGGAAAGATGTAACTCTGTGAGATGAATTAACAGAACACAGAGCAGTTTCTCAGAAAGCTTCTTTCCATTTTTGAACGGAAGATATTTCCTTTTTCACCATAGCCCTCTATGGGCTTCCAAATATCCCTTTGCCAATTCCACAAGAACAGCCTTAGCGAAAGGCTTCTTGAAGGGAAAGATGTAACTCTGTGAGATGAATTAACAGAACACAGAGCAGTTTCTCAGAAAGCTTCTTTCCAGTTTTGAACGGAAGATATTTCCTTTTTCACCTTAGCCCTCTATGGGCTTCCAAATATCCCTTTGCCAATTCCAGAAGAACAGCCTTAGCGAAAGGATTCTTGAAGGGAAAGATGTAACTCTGTGAGATGAATTAACAGAACACAGAGCAGTTTCTCAGAAAGCTTCTTTCCAGTTTTGAACAGAAGATATTTCCTTTTTCACCATAGCCCTCTCTGGGCTTCCAAATATCCTTTTGCCCATTCCACAAGAACAGCCTTAGCGAAAGGCTTCTTGAAGGGAAAGATGTCACTCTGTGAGCTTAATTAAGAGAAGATAGAGCAGTTTCTCAGAAAGCTTCTTTCCAGTTTTGAACGGAAGATATTTTCTTTTTCACCATAGCCCTCAATGGGCTTCCAAATATCCCTTTGCCAATTCCCCAAGAACAGCCTTAGCGAAAGGCTTCTGGAAGGGGAGAGATGTAACTCTGTGAGATGAATTAACAGAACACAGAGCAGTTTCTCAGAAAGCTTCTTTCCAGTTTTGAACGGAAGATATTTCCTTTTTCACCATAGCCCTCTATGGGCTTCCAAATATCCCTTTGCCAATTCCACAAGAACAGCCTTAGCGAAAGGCTTCTTGAAGGGAAAGATGTAACTCTGTGAGATGAATTAGCAGAACACAGAGCAGTTTCTCAGAAAGCTTCTTTCCAGTTTTGAACGGAAGATATTTCCTTTTTCACCATAGCCCTCTATCGGTTTCCAAATATCCCTTTGCCAATTCTACAAGAACAGCCTTAGCGAAAGACTTCTTGAAGGGAAAGATGTAACCCTGTGAGATGAATTAACAGAACACAGAGCAGTTTCTCAGAAAGCTTCTTTCGAGTTTTGAACGGAAGATATTTCCTTTTTCTCCATAGCCCTCTATGGGCTTCCAAATATCCCTTTGCCAATTCCACAAGAACAGCCTTAGCGAAAGGCTTCTTGAAGGGAAAGATGTAACTCTGTGAGATGAATTAACAGAACACAGAGCAGTTTCTCAGAAAGCTTCTTTCCAGTTTTGAAAGGAAGATATTTCCTTTTTCACCATAGCCCTCTATGGGCTTCCAAATATCCCTTTGCCAATTCCACAAGAACAGCCTTAGCGAAAGGCTTCTTGAAGGGAAAGATGTAACTCTGTGAGATGAATGAACAGAACACAGAGCAGTTTCTCAGAAAGCTTCTTTCGAGTTTTGAACGGAAGATATTTCCTTTTTCACCTTTGCCCTCTATGGGCTTCCAAATATCCCTTTGCCAATTCCAGAAGAACAGCCTTAGCGAAAGGATTCTTGAAGGGAAAGATGTAACTCTGTGAGATGAATTAACAGAACACAGAGCAGTTTCTCAGAAAGCTTCTTTCCAGTTTTGAACAGAAGATATTTCCTTTTTCACCATAGCCCTCTATGGGCTTCCAAATATCCTTTTGCCCATTCCACAAGAACAGCCTTAGCGAAAGGCTTCTTGAAGGGAAAGATGTAACTCTGTGAGCTTAATTAAGAGGACACAGAGCAGTTTCTCAGAAAGCTTCTTTCCAGTTTTGAACGGAAGATATTTTCTTTTTCACCATAGCCCTCTATGGGCTTCCAAATATCCCTTTGCCAATTCCCCAAGAACAGCCTTAGCGAAAGGCTTCTGGAAGGGAAAGATGTAACTCTGTGAGATGAATTAACAGAACACAGAGCAGTTTCTCAGAAAGCTTCTTTCCAGTTTTGAACGGAAGATATTTCCTTTTTCACCATAGCCCTCTATGGGCTTCCAAATATCCCTTTGCCAATTCCACAAGAACAGCCTTAGCGAAAGGCTTCTTGAAGGGAAAGATGTAACTCTGTGAGCTTAATTAAGAGAACACAGAGCAGTTTCTCAGAAAGCTTCTTTACAGTTTTGAACGGAAGATATTTCCTTTTTCACCATAGCCCTCTATGGGCTTCCAAATATCCCTTTGCCAATTCCCCAAGAACAGCCTTAGCGAAAGGCTTCTGGAAGGGGAGAGATGTAACTCTGTGAGATGAATTAACAGAACACAGAGCAGTTTCTCAGAAAGCTTCTTTCCAGTTTTGAACGGAAGATATTTCCTTTTTCACCATAGCCCTCTATGGGCTTCCAAATATCCCTTTGCCAATTCCACAAGAACAGCCTTAGCGAAAGGCTTCTTGAAGGGAAAGATGTAACTCTGTGAGATGAATTAGCAGAACACAGAGCAGTTTCTCAGAAAGCTTCTTTCCAGTTTTGAACGGAAGATATTTCCTTTCTCACCATAGCCCTCTATGGGCTTCCAAATATCCATTTGCCAATTCCCCAAGAACAGCGTTAGCGAAAGGCTTCTGGAAGGGAAAGATGTAACTCTGTGAGATGAATTAGCAGAACACAGAGCAGTTTCTCAGAAAGCTTCTTTCCAGTTTTGAACGGAAGATATTTCCTTTTTCACCATAGCCCTCTATGGGCTTCCAAATATCCCTTTGCCAATTCCACAAGAACAGCCTTAGCGAAAGGCTTCTTGAAGGGAAAGATGTAACTCTGTGAGATGAATTAACAGAACACAGAGCAGTTTCTCAGAAAGCTGCTTTCCAGTTTTGAACGGAAGATATTTCCTTTTTCACCATAGCCCTCTATGGGCTTCCAAATATCCCTTTGCCAATTCCACAAGAACAGCCTTAGGGAAAGGCTTCTTGAAGGGAAAGATGTAACTCTGTGAGATGAATGAACAGAACACAGAGCAGTTTCTCAGAAAGCTTCTTTCCAGTTTTGAACGGAAGATATTTCCTTTTTCACCTTTGCCCTCTATGGGCTTCCAAATATCCCTTTGCCAATTCCAGAAGAACAGCCTTAGCGAAAGGATTCTTGAAGGGAAAGATGTAACTCTGTGAGATGAATTAACAGAACACAGAGCAGTTTCTCAGAAAGCTTCTGTCCAGTTTTGAACAGAAGATATTTCCTTTTTCACCATAGCCCTCTATGGGCTTCCAAATATCCTTTTGCCCATTCCACAAGAACAGCCTTAGCGAAAGGATTCTTGAAGGGAAAGATGTAACTCTGTGAGCTTAATTAAGAGGACACAGAGCAGTTTCTCAGAAAGCTTCTTTCCAGTTTTGAACGGAAGATATTTTCTTTTTCACCATAGCCCTCTATGGGCTTCCAAATATCCCTTTGCCAATTCCCCAAGAACAGCCTTAGCGAAAGGCTTCTGGAAGGGAAAGATGTAACTCTTTGAGATGAATTAACAGAACACAGAGCAGTTTCTCAGAAAGCTTCTTTCCAGTTTTGAACGGAAGATATTTCCTTTTTCACCATAGCCTTCTATGGGCTTCCAAATATCCCTTTGCCAATTCCACAAGAACAGCCTTAGCGAAAGGCTTCTTGAAGGGAAAGATGTAACTCTGTGAGATGAATTAACAGAACACAGAGCAGTTTCTCAGAAAGCTTCTTTCCAGTTTTGAACGGAAGATATTTCCTTTTTCACCATAGCCCTCTATGGGCTTCCAAATATCCCTTTGCCAATTCCCCAAGAACAGCCTTAGCGAAAGGCTTCTGGAAGGGAAAGATGTAACTCTGTGAGATGAATTAACAGAACACAGAGCAGTTTCTCAGAAAGCTTCTTTCCAGTTTTGAACGGAAGATATTTCCTTTTTCACCATAGCCCTCTATGGGCTTCCAAATATCCCTTTGCCAATTCCCCAAGAACAGCCTTAGCGAAAGGCTTCTGGAAGGGAAAGATGTAACTCTGTGAGATGAATTAACAGAACACAGAGCAGTTTCTCAGAAAGCTTCTTTCCAGTTTTGAACGGAAGATATTTCCTTTTTCACCATAGCCCTCTATGGGCTTCCAAATATCCCTTTGCCAATTCCACAAGAACAGCCTTAGCGAAAGGCTTCTTGAAGGGAAAGATGTAACTCTGTGAGATGAATTAACAGAACACAGAGCAGTTTCTCAGAAAGCTTCTTTCCAGTTTTGAACGGAAGATATTTCCTTTTTCACCATAGCCCTCTATGGGCTTCCAAATATCCCTTTGCCAATTCCACAAGAACAGCCTTAGCGAAAGGCTTCTTGAAGGGAAAGATGTAACTCTGTGAGATGAATTAACAGAACACAGAGCAGTTTCTCAGAAAGCTTCTTTCCAGTTTTGAACGGAAGATATTTCCTTTTTCACCTTAGCCCTCTATGGGCTTCCAAATATCCCTTTGCCAATTCCAGAAGAACAGCCTTAGCGAAAGGATTCTTGAAGGGAAAGATGTAACTCTGTGAGATGAATTAACAGAACACAGAGCAGTTTCTCAGAAAGCTTCTTTCCAGTTTTGAACAGAAGATATTTCCTTTTTCACCATAGCCCTCTCTGGGCTTCCAAATATCCTTTTGCCCATTCCACAAGAACAGCCTTAGCGAAAGGCTTCTTGAAGGGAAAGATGTCACTCTGTGAGCTTAATTAAGAGAACATAGAGCAGTTTCTCAGAAAGCTTCTTTCCAGTTTTGAACGGAAGATATTTTCTTTTTCACCATAGCCCTCAATGGGCTTCCAAATATCCCTTTGCCAATTCCCCAAGAACAGCCTTAGCGAAAGGCTTCTGGAAGGGGAGAGATGTAACTCTGTGAGATGAATTAACAGAACACAGAGCAGTTTCTCAGAAAGCTTCTTTCCAGTTTTGAACGGAAGATATTTCCTTTTTCACCATAGCCCTCTATGGGCTTCCAAATATCCCTTTGCCAATTCCACAAGAACAGCCTTAGCGAAAGGCTTCTTGAAGGGAAAGATGTAACTCTGTGAGATGAATTAGCAGAACACAGAGCAGTTTCTCAGAAAGCTTCTTTCCAGTTTTGAACGGAAGATATTTCCTTTTTCACCATAGCCCTCTATGGGTTTCCAAATATCCCTTTGCCAATTCTACAAGAACAGCCTTAGCGAAAGACTTCTTGAAGGGAAAGATGTAACCCTGTGAGATGAATTAACAGAACACAGAGCAGTTTCTCAGAAAGCTTCTTTCGAGTTTTGAACGGAAGATATTTCCTTTTTCTCCATAGCCCTCTATGGGCTTCCAAATATCCCTTTGCCAATTCCACAAGAACAGCCTTAGCGAAAGGCTTCTTGAAGGGAAAGATGTAACTCTGTGAGATGAATTAACAGAACACAGAGCAGTTTCTCAGAAAGCTTCTTTCCAGTTTTGAAAGGAAGATATTTCCTTTTTCACCATAGCCCTCTATGGGCTTCCAAATATCCCTTTGCCAATTCCACAAGAACAGCCTTAGCGAAAGGCTTCTTGAAGGGAAAGATGTAACTCTGTGAGATGAATGAACAGAACACAGAGCAGTTTCTCAGAAAGCTTCTTTCGAGTTTTGAACGGAAGATATTTCCTTTTTCACCTTTGCCCTCTATGGGCTTCCAAATATCCCTTTGCCAATTCCAGAAGAACAGCCTTAGCGAAAGGATTCTTGAAGGGAAAGATGTAACTCTGTGAGATGAATTAACAGAACACAGAGCAGTTTCTCAGAAAGCTTCTTTCCAGTTTTGAACAGAAGATATTTCCTTTTTCACCATAGCCCTTTTTGGGCTTCCAAATATCCTTTTGCCCATTCCACAAGAACAGCCTTAGCGAAAGGCTTCTTGAAGGGAAAGATGTAACTCTGTGAGCTTAATTAAGAGGACACAGAGCAGTTTCTCAGAAAGCTTCTTTCCAGTTTTGAACGGAAGATATTTTCTTTTTCACCATAGCCCTCTATGGGCTTCCAAATATCCCTTTGCCAATTCCCCAAGAACAGCCTTAGCGAAAGGCTTCTTGAAGGGAAAGATGTAACTCTGTGAGATGAATTAACAGAACACAGAGCAGTTTCTCAGAAAGCTTCTTTCCAGTTTTGAACTGAAGATATTTCCTTTTTCACCATAGCCCTCTATGGGCTTCCAAATATCCCTTTGCCAATTCCACAAGAACAGCCTTAGCGAAAGGCTTCTTGAAGGGAAAGATGTAACTCTGTGAGCTTAATTAAGAGAACACAGAGCAGTCTCTCAGAAAGCTTCTTTACAGTTTTGAACGGAAGATATTTCCTTTTTCACCATAGCCCTCTATGGGCTTCCAAATATCCCTTTGCCAATTCCCCAAGAACAGCCTTAGCGAAAGGCTTCTGGAAGGGAAGAGATGTAACTCTGTGAGATGAATTAACAGAACACAGAGCAGTTTCTCAGAAAGCTTCTTTCCAGTTTTGAACGGAAGATATTTCCTTTTTCACCATAGCCCTCTATGGGCTTCCAAATATCCCTTTGCCAATTCCACAAGAACAGCCTTAGCGAAAGGCTTCTTGAAGGGAAAGATGTAACTCTGTGAGATGAATTAACAGAACACAGAGCAGTTTCTAAGAAAGCTTCTTTCCAGTTTTGAAGGAAAGATATTTCCTTTTTCACCAGAGCAATCTATGGGCTTACAAATATCCCTTTGCCAATTCCACAGGGATAGCCTTAGCGAAAGGCTTCTTGAAGGGAAAGATGTAACTCTGTGACATGAATGAACAGAACACAGAGCAGTTTCTCAGAAAGCTTCTTTCCAGTTTTGAACGGAAGATATTTCCTTTTTCACCATACCCCTCTATGGGCTTCCAAATATCCCTTTGCCAATTCCACAAGAACAGCCTTAGCGAAGGCTTCTTGAAGGGAAAGATGTAACTCTGTGACATGAATGAACAGAACACAGAGCAGTTTCTCAGAAAGCTTCTTTCCAGTTTTGAACGGAAGATACTTCCTTTTTCACCATAGCCTTCTATGGGCTTCCAAATATCCCTTTGCCAATTCCAGAAGAACAGCTTTAGCGAAAGACTTCTTGAAGGGTAAGATGTAACTCTGTGAGATGAATTAACAGAACACAGAGCAGTTTCTCAGAAAGCTTCTTTCCAGTTTTGAACGGAAGATATTTCCTTTTTCACCATAGCCCTCTAGGGGCTTCCAAATATCCCTTTGCCAATTCCACAAGAACAGCCTTAGCGAAAGGCTTCTTGAAGGGAAAGATGTAACTCTGTGAGATGAATTAACAGAACACAGAGCAGTTTCTCAGAAAGATTCTTTCCAGTTTTGAACGGAAGATATTTCCTTTTTCACCATAGCACTCTATGGGCTTCCAAATATCCCTTTGCCAATTCCACAAGAACAGCCTTAGCGAAAGGCTTCTTGAAGGGAAAGATGTAACTCTGTGAGATGAATTAACAGAACACAGAGCAGTTTCTCAGAAAGCTTCTTTCCAGTTTTGAACGGAAGATATTTCCTTTTTCACCATAGCCCTCTATGGGCTTCCAAATATCCCTTTGCCAATTCCACAAGAACAGCCTTAGCGAAAGGCTTCTTGAAGGGAAAGATGTAACTCTGTGAGATGAATTAACAGAACACAGAGCAGTTTCTCAGAAAGCTTCTTTCCAGTTTTGAACGGAAGATATTTCCTTTTTCACCATAGCCCTCTATGGGCTTCCAAATATCCCTTTGCCAATTCCACAAGAACAGCCTTAGCGAAAGGCTTCTTGAAGGGAAAGATGTAACTCTGTGAGATGAATTAACAGAACACAGAGCAGTTTCTCAGAAAGCTTCTTTCCAGTTTTGAACGGAAGATATTTCCTTTTTCACCATAGCCCTCTATGGGCTTCTAAATATCCCTTTGCCAATTCCACAAGAACAGCCTTAGCGAAAGGCTTCTTGAAGGGAAAGATGTAACTCTGTGAGATGAATTAACAGAACACAGAGCAGTTTCTCAGAAAGCTTCTTTCCAGGTTTGAACGGAAGATATTTCCTTTTTCACCATAGCCCTCTATGGGCTTCCAAATATCCCTTTGCCAATTCCACAAGAACAGCCTTAGCGAAAGGCTTCTTGAAGGGAAAGATGTAACTCTGTGAGATGAATGAACAGAACACAGAGCAGTTTCTCAGAAAGCTTCTTTCCATTTTTGAACGGAAGATATTTCCTTTTTCACCATAGCCCTCTATGGGCTTCCAAATATCCCTTTGCCAATTCCACAAGAACAGCCTTAGCGAAAGGCTTCTTGAAGGGAAAGATGTAACTCTGTGAGATGAATTAACAGAACACAGAGCAGTTTCTCAGAAAGCTTCTTTCCAGTTTTGAACGGAAGATATTTCCTTTTTCACCTTAGCCCTCTATGGGCTTCCAAATATCCCTTTGCCAATTCCAGAAGAACAGCCTTAGCGAAAGGATTCTTGAAGGGAAAGATGTAACTCTGTGAGATGAATTAACAGAACACAGAGCAGTTTCTCAGAAAGCTTCTTTCCAGTTTTGAACAGAAGATATTTCCTTTTTCACCATAGCCCTCTCTGGGCTTCCAAATATCCTTTTGCCCATTCCACAAGAACAGCCTTAGCGAAAGGCTTCTTGAAGGGAAAGATGTCACTCTGTGAGCTTAATTAAGAGAAGATAGAGCAGTTTCTCAGAAAGCTTCTTTCCAGTTTTGAACGGAAGATATTTTCTTTTTCACCATAGCCCTCAATGGGCTTCCAAATATCCCTTTGCCAATTCCCCAAGAACAGCCTTAGCGAAAGGCTTCTGGAAGGGGAGAGATGTAACTCTGTGAGATGAATTAACAGAACACAGAGCAGTTTCTCAGAAAGCTTCTTTCCAGTTTTGAACGGAAGATATTTCCTTTTTCACCATAGCCCTCTATGGGCTTCCAAATATCCCTTTGCCAATTCCACAAGAACAGCCTTAGCGAAAGGCTTCTTGAAGGGAAAGATGTAACTCTGTGAGATGAATTAGCAGAACACAGAGCAGTTTCTCAGAAAGCTTCTTTCCAGTTTTGAACGGAAGATATTTCCTTTTTCACCATAGCCCTCTATGGGTTTCCAAATATCCCTTTGCCAATTCTACAAGAACAGCCTTAGCGAAAGACTTCTTGAAGGGAAAGATGTAACCCTGTGAGATGAATTAACAGAACACAGAGCAGTTTCTCAGAAAGCTTCTTTCGAGTTTTGAACGGAAGATATTTCCTTTTTCTCCATAGCCCTCTATGGGCTTCCAAATATCCCTTTGCCAATTCCACAAGAACAGCCTTAGCGAAAGGCTTCTTGAAGGGAAAGATGTAACTCTGTGAGATGAATTAACAGAACACAGAGCAGTTTCTCAGAAAGCTTCTTTCCAGTTTTGAAAGGAAGATATTTCCTTTTTCACCATAGCCCTCTATGGGCTTCCAAATATCCCTTTGCCAATTCCACAAGAACAGCCTTAGCGAAAGGCTTCTTGAAGGGAAAGATGTAACTCTGTGAGATGAATGAACAGAACACAGAGCAGTTTCTCAGAAAGCTTCTTTCGAGTTTTGAACGGAAGATATTTCCTTTTTCACCTTTGCCCTCTATGGGCTTCCAAATATCCCTTTGCCAATTCCAGAAGAACAGCCTTAGCGAAAGGATTCTTGAAGGGAAAGATGTAACTCTGTGAGATGAATTAACAGAACACAGAGCAGTTTCTCAGAAAGCTTCTTTCCAGTTTTGAACAGAAGATATTTCCTTTTTCACCATAGCCCTCTATGGGCTTCCAAATATCCTTTTGCCCATTCCACAAGAACAGCCTTAGCGAAAGGCTTCTTGAAGGGAAAGATGTAACTCTGTGAGCTTAATTAAGAGGACACAGAGCAGTTTCTCAGAAAGCTTCTTTCCAGTTTTGAACGGAAGATATTTTCTTTTTCACCATAGCCCTCTATGGGCTTCCAAATATCCCTTTGCCAATTCCCCAAGAACAGCCTTAGCGAAAGGCTTCTGGAAGGGAAAGATGTAACTCTGTGAGATGAATTAACAGAACACAGAGCAGTTTCTCAGAAAGCTTCTTTCCAGTTTTGAACGGAAGATATTTCCTTTTTCACCATAGCCCTCTATGGGCTTCCAAATATCCCTTTGCCAATTCCACAAGAACAGCCTTAGCGAAAGGCTTCTTGAAGGGAAAGATGTAACTCTGTGAGCTTAATTAAGAGAACACAGAGCAGTTTCTCAGAAAGCTTCTTTACAGTTTTGAACGGAAGATATTTCCTTTTTCACCATAGCCCTCTATGGGCTTCCAAATATCCCTTTGCCAATTCCCCAAGAACAGCCTTAGCGAAAGGCTTCTGGAAGGGGAGAGATGTAACTCTGTGAGATGAATTAACAGAACACAGAGCAGTTTCTCAGAAAGCTTCTTTCCAGTTTTGAACGGAAGATATTTCCTTTTTCACCATAGCCCTCTATGGGCTTCCAAATATCCCTTTGCCAATTCCACAAGAACAGCCTTAGCGAAAGGCTTCTTGAAGGGAAAGATGTAACTCTGTGAGATGAATTAGCAGAACACAGAGCAGTTTCTCAGAAAGCTTCTTTCCAGTTTTGAACGGAAGATATTTCCTTTCTCACCATAGCCCTCTATGGGCTTCCAAATATCCATTTGCCAATTCCCCAAGAACAGCGTTAGCGAAAGGCTTCTGGAAGGGAAAGATGTAACTCTGTGAGATGAATTAGCAGAACACAGAGCAGTTTCTCAGAAAGCTTCTTTCCTGTTTTGAACGGAAGATATTTCCTTTTTCACCATAGCCCTCTATGGGCTTCCAAATATCCCTTTGCCAATTCCACAAGAACAGCCTTAGCGAAAGGCTTCTTGAAGGGAAAGATGTAACTCTGTGAGATGAATTAACAGAACACAGAGCAGTTTCTCAGAAAGCTGCTTTCCAGTTTTGAACGGAAGATATTTCCTTTTTCACCATAGCCCTCTATGGGCTTCCAAATATCCCTTTGCCAATTCCACAAGAACAGCCTTAGGGAAAGGCTTCTTGAAGGGAAAGATGTAACTCTGTGAGATGAATGAACAGAACACAGAGCAGTTTCTCAGAAAGCTTCTTTCCAGTTTTGAACGGAAGATATTTCCTTTTTCACCTTTGCCCTCTATGGGCTTCCAAATATCCCTTTGCCAATTCCAGAAGAACAGCCTTAGCGAAAGGATTCTTGAAGGGAAAGATGTAACTCTGTGAGATGAATTAACAGAACACAGAGCAGTTTCTCAGAAAGCTTCTGTCCAGTTTTGAACAGAAGATATTTCCTTTTTCACCATAGCCCTCTATGGGCTTCCAAATATCCTTTTGCCCATTCCACAAGAACAGCCTTAGCGAAAGGATTCTTGAAGGGAAAGATGTAACTCTGTGAGCTTAATTAAGAGGACACAGAGCAGTTTCTCAGAAAGCTTCTTTCCAGTTTTGAACGGAAGATATTTTCTTTTTCACCATAGCCCTCTATGGGCTTCCAAATATCCCTTTGCCAATTCCCCAAGAACAGCCTTAGCGAAAGGCTTCTGGAAGGGAAAGATGTAACTCTTTGAGATGAATTAACAGAACACAGAGCAGTTTCTCAGAAAGCTTCTTTCCAGTTTTGAACGGAAGATATTTCCTTTTTCACCATAGCCTTCTATGGGCTTCCAAATATCCCTTTGACAATTCCACAAGAACAGCCTTAGCGAAAGGCTTCTTGAAGGGAAAGATGTAACTCTGTGAGATGAATTAACAGAACACAGAGCAGTTTCTCAGAAAGCTTCTTTCCAGTTTTGAACGGAAGATATTTCCTTTTTCACCATAGCCCTCTATGGGCTTCCAAATATCCCTTTGCCAATTCCCCAAGAACAGCCTTAGCGAAAGGCTTCTGGAAGGGAAAGATGTAACTCTGTGAGATGAATTAACAGAACACAGAGCAGTTTCTCAGAAAGCTTCTTTCCAGTTTTGAACGGAAGATATTTCCTTTTTCACCATAGCCCTCTATGGGCTTCCAAATATCCCTTTGCCAATTCCACAAGAACAGCCTTAGCGAAAGGCTTCTTGAAGGGAAAGATGTAACTCTGTGAGATGAATTAACAGAACACAGAGCAGTTTCTAAGAAAGCTTCTTTCCAGTTTTGAAGGAAAGATATTTCCTTTTTCACCAGAGCAATCTATGGGCTTACAAATATCCCTTTGCCAATTCCACAGGGATAGCCTTAGCGAAAGGCTTCTTGAAGGGAAAGATGTAACTCTGTGACATGAATGAACAGAACACAGAGCAGTTTCTCAGAAAGCTTCTTTCCAGTTTTGAACGGAAGATATTTCCTTTTTCACCATAGCCCTCTATGGGCTTCCAAATATCCCTTTGCCAATTCCACAAGAACAGCCTTAGCGAAGGCTTCTTGAAGGGAAAGATGTAACTCTGTGACATGAATGAACAGAACACAGAGCAGTTTCTCAGAAAGCTTCTTTCCAGTTTTGAACGGAAGATATTTCCTTTTTCACCATAGCCCTCTATGGGCTTCCAAATATCCCTTTGCCAATTCCACAAGAACAGCCTTAGCGAAAGGCTTCTTGAAGGGAAAGATGTAACTCTGTGAGATGAATTAGCAGAACACAGAGCAGTTTCTCAGAAAGCTTCTTTCCAGTTTTGAACGGAAGATATTTCCTTTCTCACCATAGCCCTCTATGGGCTTCCAAATATCCATTTGCCAATTCCCCAAGAACAGCGTTAGCGAAAGGCTTCTGGAAGGGAAAGATGTAACTCTGTGAGATGAATCAGCAGAACACAGAGCAGTTTCTCAGAAAGCTTCTTTCCAGTTTTGAACGGAAGATATTTCCTTTTTCACCATAGCCCTCTATGGGCTTCCAAATATCCCTTTGCCAATTCCACAAGAACAGCCTTAGCGAAAGGCTTCTTGAAGGGAAAGATGTAACTCTGTGAGATGAATTAACAGAACACAGAGCAGTTTCTCAGAAAGCTGCTTTCCAGTTTTGAACGGAAGATATTTCCTTTTTCACCATAGCCCTCTATGGGCTTCCAAATATCCCTTTGCCAATTCCACAAGAACAGCCTTAGGGAAAGGCTTCTTGAAGGGAAAGATGTAACTCTGTGAGATGAATGAACAGAACACAGAGCAGTTTCTCAGAAAGCTTCTTTCCAGTTTTGAACGGAAGATATTTCCTTTTTCACCTTTGCCATCTATGGGCTTCCAAATATCCCTTTGCCAATTCCAGAAGAACAGCCTTAGCGAAAGGATTCTTGAAGGGAAAGATGTAACTCTGTGAGATGAATTAACAGAACACAGAGCAGTTTCTCAGAAAGCTTCTGTCCAGTTTTGAACAGAAGATATTTCCTTTTTCACCATAGCCCTCTATGGGCTTCCAAATATCCTTTTGCCCATTCCACAAGAACAGCCTTAGCGAAAGGATTCTTGAAGGGAAAGATGTAACTCTGTGAGCTTAATTAAGAGGACACAGAGCAGTTTCTCAGAAAGCTTCTTTCCAGTTTTGAACGGAAGATATTTTCTTTTTCACCATAGCCCTCTATGGGCTTCCAAATATCCCTTTGCCAATTCCCCAAGAACAGCCTTAGCGAAAGGCTTCTGGAAGGGAAAGATGTAACTCTTTGAGATGAATTAACAGAACACAGAGCAGTTTCTCAGAAAGCTTCTTTCCAGTTTTGAACGGAAGATATTTCCTTTTTCACCATAGCCTTCTATGGGCTTCCAAATATCCCTTTGCCAATTCCACAAGAACAGCCTTAGCGAAAGGCTTCTTGAAGGGAAAGATGTAACTCTGTGAGATGAATGAACAGAACACAGAGCAGTTTCTCAGAAAGCTTCTTTCCAGTTTTGAACGGAAGATATTTCCTTTTTCACCATAGCCCTCTATGGGCTTCCAAATATCCCTTTGCCAATTCCCCAAGAACAGCCTTAGCGAAAGGCTTCTGGAAGGGAAAGATGTAACTCTGTGAGATGAATTAACAGAACACAGAGCAGTTTCTCAGAAAGCTTCTTTCCAGTTTTGAACGGAAGATATTTCCTTTTTCACCATAGCCCTCTATGGGCTTCCAAATATCCCTTTGCCAATTCCACAAGAACAGCCTTAGCGAAAGGCTTCTTGAAGGGAAGGATGTAACTCTGTGAGATGAATTAACAGAACACAGAGCAGTTTCTAAGAAAGCTTCTTTCGAGTTTTGAAGGAAAGATATTTCCTTTTCACCAGAGCTCTCTATGGGCTTAGAAATATCCCTTTGCCAATTCCACAAGGATAGCCTTAGCGAAAGGCTTCTTGAAGGGAAAGATGTAACTCTGTGACATGAATGAACAGAACACAGAGCAGTTTCTCAGAAAGCTTCTTTCCAGTTTTGAACGGAAGATATTTCCTTTTTCACCATAGCCCTCTATGGGCTTCCAAATATCCCTTTTCCAATTCCACAAGAACAGCCTTAGCGAAAGGCTTCTTGAAGGGAAAGATGTAACTCTGTGACATGAATGAACAGAACACAGAGCAGTTTCTCAGAAAGCTTCTTTCCAGTTTTGAACGGAAGATATTTCCTTTTTCACCATAGCCTTCTATGGGCTTCCAAATATCCCTTTGCCAATTCCAGAAGAACAGCTTTAGCGAAAGACTTCTTGAAGGGTAAGATGTAACTCTGTGAGATGAATTAACAGAACACAGAGCAGTTTCTCAGAAAGCTGCTTTCCAGTTTTGAACGGAAGATATTTCCTCTTTCACCATAGCCCTCTATGGGCTTCCAAATATCCCTTTGCCAATTACACAAGAACAGCCTTAGCGAAAGGCTTCTTGAAGGGAAAGATGTAACTCTGTGAGATGAATTAACAGAACACAGAGCAGTTTCTCAGAAAGCTTCTTTCCAGTTTTGAACGGAAGATATTTCCTTTTTCACCATAGCCCTCTATGGGCTTCCAAATATCCCTTTGCCAATTCCACAAGAACAGCCTTAGCGAAAGTCTTCTTGAAGGGAAAGATGTAACTCTGTGAGATAAATTAACAGAACACAGAGCAGTTTCTCAGAAAGCTTCTTTCCAGTTTTGAACGGAAGATATTTCCTTTTTCACCATAGCCCTCTATGGGTTTCCAAATATCCCTTTGCCAATTCCACAAGAACAGCCTTAGCGAAAGGCTTCTTGAAGGGAAAGATGTAACTCTGTGAGATGAATTAACAGAACACAGAGCAGTTTCTCAGAAAGCTTCTTTCCAGTTTTGAACGGAAGATATTTCCTTTTTCACCATAGCCCTCTATGGGCTTCCAAATATCCCTTTGCCAATTCCACAAGAACAGCCTTAGCGAAAGGCTTCTTGAAGGGAAAGATGTAACTCTGTGAGATGAATTAACAGAACACAGAGCAGTTTCTCAGAAAGCTTCTTTCCAGTTTTGAACGGAAGATATTTCCTTTTTCACCATAGCCCTCTATGGGCTTCTAAATATCCCTTTGCCAATTCCACAAGAACAGCCTTAGCGAAAGGCTTCTTGAAGGAAAAGATGTAACTCTGTGAGATGAATTAACAGAACACAGAGCAGTTTCTCAGAAAGCTTCTTTCCAGTTTTGAACGGAAGATATTTCCTTTTTCACCATAGCCCTCTATGGGCTTCCAAATATCCCTTTGCCAATTCCACAAGAACAGCCTTAGCGAAAGGCTTCTTGAAGGGAAAGATGTAACTCTGTGAGATGAATTAGCAGAACACAGAGCAGTTTCTCAGAAAGCTTCTTTCCAGTTTTGAACGGAAGATATTTCCTTTCTCACCATAGCCCTCTATGGGCTTCCAAATATCCATTTGCCAATTCCCCAAGAACAGCCTTAGCGAAAGGCTCCTGGAAGGGAAAGATGTAACTCTGTGAGATGAATTAACAGAACACAGAGCAGTTTCTCAGAAAGCTTCTTTCCAGTTTTGAACGGAAGATATTTCCTTTTTCACCATAGCCCTCTATGGGCTTCCAAATATCCCTTTGCCAATTCCACAAGAACAGCCTTAGCGAAAGGCTTCTTGAAGGGAAAGATGTAACTCTGTGAGATGAATGAACAGAACACAGAGCAGTTTCTCAGAAAGCTTCTTTCCAGTTTTGAACGGAAGATATTTCCTTTTTCACCTTTGCCCTCTATGGGCTTCCAAATATCCCTTTGCCAATTCCAGAAGAACAGCCTTAGCGAAAGGATTCTTGAAGGGAAAGATGTAACTCTGTGAGATGAATTAACAGAACACAGAGCAGTTTCTCAGAAAGCTTCTTTCCAGTTTTGAACGGAAGATATTTTCTTTTTCACGATAGCCCTCTATGGGCTTCCAAATATCCCTTTGCCAATTCCCCAAGAACAGCCTTAGCGAAAGGCTTCTTGAAGGGAAAGATGTAACTCTGTGAGATGAATTAACAGAACACAGAGCAGTTTCTCAGAAAGCTTCTTTCCAGTTTTGAACGGAAGATATTTCCTTTTTCACCATAGCCCTCTATGGGCTTCCAAATATCCCTTGGCCAATTCCACAAGAACAGCCTTAGCGAAAGGCTTCTTGAAGGGAAAGATGTAACTCTGTGAGCTTAATTAAGAGAACACAGAGCAGTTTCTCAGAAAGCTTCTTTCCAGTTTTGAACGGAAGATATTTCCTTTTTCACCATAGCCCTCTATGGGCTTCCAAATATCCCTTTGCCAATTCCACAAGAACAGCCTTAGCGAAAGGCTTCTGGAAGGGAAAGATGTAACTCTGTGAGATGAATTAACAGAACACAGAGCAGTTTCTCAGAAAGCTTCTTTCCAGTTTTGAACGGAAGATATTTCCTTTTTCACCATAGCCCTCTATGGGCTTCCAAATATCCCTTTGCCAATTCCACAAGAACAGCCTTAGCGAAAGGCTTCTTGAAGGGAAAGATGTAACTCTGTGAGATGAATTAACAGAACACAGAGCAGTTTCTCAGAAAGCTTCTTTCCAGTTTTGAAGGAAAGATATTTCCTTTTCACCAGAGCCCTCTATGGGCTTCCAAATATCCCTTTGCCAATTCTACAAGAACAGCCTTAGCGAAAGACTTCTTGAAGGGAAAGATGTAACTCTGTGAGATGAATTAACAGAACACAGAGCAGTTTCTCAGAAAGCTTCTTTCCAGTTTTGAACGGAAGATATTTCCTTTTTCACCATAGCCCTCTATGGGCTTCCAAATATCCCTTTGCCAATTCCACAAGAACAGCCTTAGCGAAAGGCTTCTTGAAGGGAAAGATGTAACTCTGTGACATGAATTAACAGAACACAGAGCAGTTTCTCTGAAAGCTTCTTTCCAGTTTTGAACGGAAGATATTTCCTTTTTCACCATAGCCCTCTATGGTCTTCCAAATATCCCTTTGCCACTTTCACAAGAACAGCTTTAGCGAAAGGCTTCTTGAAGGGAAAGATGTAACTCTGTGAGATGAATTAACAGAACACAGAGCAGTTTCTCAGAAAGCATCTTTCCAGTTTTGAACGGAAGATATTTTCTTTTCCACCATAGCCCTCTATGGGCTTCCAAATATCCCTTTGCCAATTCCACAAGAACAGCCTTAGCGAAAGGCTTCTTGAACGGAAAGATGTAACTCTGTACGATGAATTAACAGAACACAGAGCAGTTTCTCAGAAAGCTTCTTTCCAATTTTGAAGGAAAGATATTTCCTTTTTCACCAGAGCCCTCTATGGGCTTCCAAATATCCCTTTGCCAATTCCAGAAGAACAGCCTTAGCGAAAGGATTCTTGAAGGGAAAGATGTAACTCTGTGAGATGAATTAACAGAACACAGAGCAGTTTCTCAGAAAGCTTCTTTCCAGTTTTGAACAGAAGATATTTCCTTTTTCACCGTAGCCCTCTATGGTCTTCCAAATATCCTTTTGCCAATTCCACAAGAACAGCCTTATCGAAAGGCTTCTTGAAGGGAAAGATGTAACTCAGTGAGCTTAATTAAGAGAACACAGAGCAGTTTCTCAGAAAGCTTCTTTCCAGTTTTGAACGGAAGATATTTTCTTTTTCACCATAGCCCTCTATGGGCTTCCAAATATCCCTTTGCCAATTCCCCAAGAACAGCCTTAGCGAAAGGCTTCTGGAAGGGAAAGATGTAACTCTGTGAGATGAATTAACAGAACACAGAGCAGTTTCTCAGAAAGCTTCTTTCCAGTTTTGAACGGAAGATATTTCCTTTTTCACCATAGCCCTCTATGGGCTTCCAAATATCCCTTTGCCAATTCCACAAGAACAGCCTTAGCGAAAGGCTTCTTGAAGGGAAAGCTGTAACTCTGTGAGATGAATTAACAGAACACAGAGCAGTTTCTCAGAAAGGTTCATTCCAGTTTTAAAGGAAAGATATTTCCTTTTTCACCATAGCCCTCTATGGGCTTCCAAATATCCCTTTGCCAATTCCACAAGAACAGCCTTAGCGAAAGGCTTCTGGAAGGGAAAGATGTAACTCTGTGAGATGAATTAACAGAACACAGAGCAGTTTCTCAGAAAGCTTCTTTCCAGTTTTGAACGGAAGATATTTCCTTTTTCACCATAGCCCTCTATGGGCTTCCAAATATCCCTTTGCCAATTCCACAAGAACAGCCTTAGCGAAAGGCTTCTTGAAGGGAAAGATATAACTCTGTGAGATGAATTAACAGAACACAGAGCAGTTTCTCAGAAAGCTTCTTTCCAGTTTTGAACGGAAGATATTTCCTTTTTCACCATAGCCCTCTATGGGCTTCCAAATATCCCTTTGCCAATTCCACAAGAACAGCCTTAGCGAAAGTCTTCTTGAAGGGAAAGATGTAAATCTGTGAGATGAATTAACAGAACACAGAGCAGTTTCTCAGAAAGCTTCTTTCCAGTTTTGAACGGAAGATATTTCCTTTTTCACCATAGCCCTCTATGGGCTTCCAAATATCCCTTTGCCAATTCCACAAGAACAGCCTTAGCGAAAGGTTTCTTGAAGGGAAAGATGTAACTCTGTGAGATGAATGAGCAGAACACAGAGCAGTTTCTCAGAAAGCTTCTTTCCAGTTTTGAACGGAAGATATTTCCTTTTTCACCATAGCCCTCTATGGGCTTCCAAATATCCCTTTGCCAATTCCACAAGAACAGCCTTAGCGAAAGGCTTCTTGAAGGGAAAGATGTAACTCTGTGAGATGAATGAACAGAACACAGAGCAGTTTCTCAGAAAGCTTCTTTCCAGTTTTGGACGGAAGATATTTCCTTTTTCACCATAGCCCTCTATGGGCTTCCAAATATCCCTTTGCCAATTCCACAAGAACAGCTTTAGCGAAAGGCTTCTTAAAGGCAAAGATGTAACTCTGTGAGATGAATTAACAGAACACAGAGCAGTTTCTCAGAAAGCTTCTTTCCAGTTTTGAACGGAAGATATTTTCTTTTTCACCATAGCCCTCTATGGGCTTCCAAATATCCCTTTGCCCATTCCACAAGAACAGCCTTAGCGAAAGGCTTCTTGAACGGAAAGATGTAACTCTGTGAGATGAATTAACAGAACACAGAGCAGTTTCTCAGAAAGCTTCTTTCCAGTTTTGAACGGAAGATATTTCCTTTTTCACCATAGCCCTCTATGGGCTTCCAAATATCCCTTTGCCAATTCCACAAGAACAGCCTTAGCGAAAGGCTTCTTGAAGGGAAAGATGTAACTCTGTGAGATGAATTAACAGAACACAGAGCAGTTTCTCAGAAAGCTTCTTTCCAGTTTTGAACGGAAGGTATTTCCTTTTTCACCATAGCCCTCTATGGGCTTCCAAATATCCCTTTGCCAATTCCACAAGAACAGCTTTACCGAAAGACTTCTTGAAGGGAAAGATGTAACTCTGTGAGATGAATTAACAGAACACAGAGCAGCTTCTCAGAAAGCTTCTTTCCAGTTTTGAACGGAAGATATTTCCTTTTTCACCATAGCCCTCTATGGGCTTCCAAATATCCCGTTGCCAATTCCACAAGAACAGCCTTAGCGAAAGGCTTCTTGAAGGGAAAGATGTAACTCTGTGAGATGAATTAACAGAACACAGAGCAGTTTCTCAGAAAGCTTCTTTCCAGTTTTGAACGGAAGATATTTCCTTTTTCACCATAGCCCTCTATGGGCTTCCAAATATCCCTCTGCCAATTCCACAAGAACAGCCTTAGCGAAAGTCTTCTTGAAGGGAAAGATGTAACTCTGTGAGATGAATGAACAGAACACAGAGCAGTTTCTCAGAAAGCTTCTTTCCAGTTTTGAACGGAAGATATTTCCTTTTTCACCATAGCCCTCTATGGGCTTCCAAATATCCCTTTGCCAATTCCACAAGAACAGCCTTAGCGAAGGGATTCTTGAAGGGAAAGATGTAACTCTGTGAGATGAATTAACAGAACACAGAGCAGTTTCTCAGAAAGCTTCTTTCCAGTTTTGAACGGAAGATATTTCCTTTTTCACCATAGCCCTCTATGGGCTTCCAAATATCCCTTTGCCAATTCCACAAGAACAGCCTTAGCGAAAGGCTTCTTGAAGGGAAAGATGTAACTCTGTGAGATGAATTAACAGAACACAGAGCAGTTTCTCAGAAAGCTTCTTTCCAGTATTGAACGGAAGATATTTCCTTTTTCACCATAGCCCTCTATGGGCTTCCAAATATCCCTTTGCCAATTCCACAAGAACAGCCTTAGCGAAAGGCTTCTTGAAGGGAAAGATGTAACTCTGTGAGATGAATTAACAGAACACAAAGCAGTTTCTAAGAAAGCTTCTTTCCAGTTTTGAACGGAAGATATTTCGTTTTTCACCATAGCCCTCTATGGGCTTCCAAATATCCCTTTGCCAATTCCACAAGAACAGCCTTAGCCAAAGGCTTCTTGAAGGGAAAGATGTAACTCTGTGAGATGAATTAACAGAACACAGAGCAGTTTCTCAGAAAGCTTCTTTCCAGTTTTGAACGGAAGATATTTCCTTTTTCACCATAGCCCTCTATGGGCTTCCAAATATCCCTTTGCCAATTCCACAAGAACAGCTTTACCGAAAGACTTCTTGAAGGGAAAGATGTAACACTGTGAGATGAATTAACAGAACACAGAGCAGTTTCTCAGAAAGCTTCTTTCCAGTTTTGAACGGAAGATATTTCCTTTTTCACCATAGCCCTCTATGGGCTTCCAAATATCCCGTTGCCAATTCCACAAGAACAGCCTTAGCGAAAGGCTTCTTGAAGGGAAAGATGTAACTCTGTGAGATGAATTAACAGAACACAGAGCAGTTTCTCAGAAAGCTTCTTTCCAGTTTTGAACGGAAGATATTTCCTTTTACACCATAGCCCTCTATGGGCTTCCAAATATCCCTCTGCCAATTCCACAAGAACAGCCTTAGCGAAAGTCTTCTTGAAGGGAAAGATGTAACTCTGTGAGATGAATGAACAGAACACAGAGCAGTTTCTCAGAAAGCTTCTTTCGAGTTTTGAACGGAAGATATTTCCTTTTTCACCATAGCCCTCTAGGGGCTTCCAAATATCCCTTTGCCAATTCCACAAGAACAGCCTTACCGAAGGGATTCTTGAAGGGAAAGATGTAACTCTGTGAGATGAATTAACAGAACACAGAGCAGTTTCTCAGAAAGCTTCTTTCCAGTTTTGAACGGAAGATATTTCCTTTTTCACCATAGCCCTCTATGGGCTTCCAAATATCCCTTTGCCAATTCCACAAGAACAGCCTTAGCGAAAGGCTTCTTGAAGGGAAAGATGTAACTCTGTGAGATGAATGAACAGAACACAGAGCAGTTTCTCAGAAAGCTTCTTTCCGGTTTTGAACGGAAGATATTTCCTTTTTCACCATAGCCCTCTATGGGCTTCCAAATATCCCTTTGCCAATTCCACAAGAACAGCCTTAGCGAAAGGCTTCTTGAAGGGAAAGATGTAACTCTGTGAGATGAATTAACGGAACACAAAGCAGTTTCTTAAAAGCTTCTTTCTAGTTTTGAACGGAAGATATTTCCTTTTTCACCATACCCCTCTATGGGCTTCCAAATATCCCTTTGCCAATTCCACAAGAACAGCCTTAGCGAAAGGCTTCTTGAAGGGAAAGATGTAACTCTGTGAGATGAATGAACAGAACACAGAGCAGTTTCTCAGAAAGCTTCTTTCCAGTTTTGAACGGAAGATATTTCCTTTTTCACCATAGCCCTCTATGGGCTTCCAAATATCCCTTTGCCAATTCCAAAAGAACAGCCTTAGCGAAAGGCTTCTTGAAGGGAAAGATGTAACTCTGTGAGATGAATTAACAGAACACAGAGCAGTTTCTCAGAAAGCTTCTTTCCAGTTTTGAACGGAAGATATTTCCTTTTTCACCATAGCCCTCTATGGGCTTCCAAATATCCCTTTGCCAATTCCCCAAGAACAGCTTTAGCGAAAGGCTTCTGGAAGGGAAAGATGTAACTCTGTGAGATGAATTAACAGAACACAGAGCAGTTTCTCAGAAAGCTTCTTTCCAGTTTTGAACGGAAGATATTTCCTTTTTCACCATAGCCCTCTATGGGCTTCCAAATATCCCTTTGCCAATTCCACAAGAACAGCCTTAGCGAAAGGCTTCTTGAAGGGAAAGATGTAACTCTGTGAGATGAATTAACAGAACACAGAGCAGTTTCTCAGAAAGCTTCTTTCCAGTTTTGAACGGAAGATATTTCCTTTTTCACCATAGCCCTCTATGGGCTTCCAAATATCCCTTTGCCAATTCCACAAGAACAGCCTTAGCGAAAGGCTTCTTGAAGGGAAAGATGTAACTCTGTGAGATGAATTAACAGAACACAGAGCAGTTTCTCAGAAATCTTCTTTCCAGTTTGGAACGGAAGATATTTCCTTTTTCACCATAGCCCTCTATGGGCTTCCAAATATCCCTTTGCCAATTCCACAAGAACAGCCTTAGCGAAAGGCTTCTTGAAGGGAAAGATGTAACTCTGTGAGATGAATGAACAGAACACAGAGCAGTTTCTCAGAATGTTTCTTTCCAGTTTTGAACGGAAGATATTTCCTTTTTCACCATAGCCCTCTATGGGCTTCCAAATATCCCTTTGCCAATTCCACAAGAACAGCCTTAGTGCAACACTTCTTGAAGGGAAAGATGTAACTCTGTGAGATGAATTAACAGAACACAGAGCAGTTTCTCAGAAAGCTTCTTTCCAGTTTTGAACGGAAGATATTTCCTTTTTCACCATAGCCCTCTATGGGCTTCCAAATATCCCGTTGCCAATTCCACAAGAACAGCCTTAGCGAAAGGCTTCTTGAAGGGAAGGATGTAACTCTGTGACATGAATTAACAGAACACAGAGCAGTTTCTCTGAAAGCTTCTTTCCAGTTTTGAACGGAAGATATTTCCTTTTTCACCATAGCCCTCTATGGGCTTCGAAATATCCCGTTGCCAATTCCACAAGAACAGCCTTAGCGAAAGGCTTCTTGAAGGGAAGGATGTAACTCTGTGAGATGAATTAACAGAACACAGAGCAGTTTCTCAGAAAGCTTCTTTCCAGTTTGGAACGGAAGATATTTCCTTTTTCACCGTAGCCCTCTATGGGCTTCCAAATATCCCTTTGCCAATTCCACAAGAACAGCCTTAGCGAAGGGATTCTTGAAGGGAAAGATGTAACTCTGTGAGATGAATTAACAGAACACAGAGCAGTTTCTCAGAAAGCTTCTTTCCAGTTTTGAACGGAAGATATTTCCCTTTTCACCATAGCCCTCTATGGGCTTCCAAATATCCCTTTGCCAATTCCACAAGAACAGCCTTAGCGAAGGGCTTCTTGGAGGGAAAGATGTAACTCTGTGAGATGAATTAACAGAACACAGAGCAGTTTCTCAGAAAGCTTCTTTCCAGTTTTGAACGGAAGATATTTCCTTTTTCACCATAGCCCTCTATGGGCTTCCAAATATCCCTTTGCCAATTCCGCAAGAACAGCCTTAGCAAAAGGCTTCTTGAAGGGAAAGATGTAACTCTGTGAGATGAATTAACAGAACACAGAGCAGTTTCTCAGAAAGCTTCTTTCCAGTTTTGAAGGGAAGATATTTCCTTTTTCACCATAGCCCTCTATGGGCTTCCAAATATCCCTTTGCCAATTCCACAAGAACAGCCTTAGCGAATGGCTTCTTGAAGGGAAAGATGTAACTCTGTGAGATGAATTAACAGAACACAAAGCCGTTTCTCAGAAAGCTTCTTTCCAGTTTTGAACGGAAGATATTTCCTTTTTCACCATAGCCCTCTATGTGCTTCCAAATATCCCTTTGCCAATTCCACAAGAACAGCCTTAGCGAAAGGCTTCTTGAAGGGAAAGATGTAACTCTGTGAGATGAATTAACAGAACACAGAGCAGTTTCTCAGAAAGCTTCTTTCCAGTTTTGAACGGAAGATATTTCCTTTTTCACCATAGCCCTCTATGGGCTTCCAAATATCCTTTTGCCAATTCCACAAGAACAGCCTTAGCGAAAGGCTTCTTGAAGGGAAAGATGTAACTCTGTGAGCTTAATTAAGAGAACACAGAGCAGTTTCTCAGAAAGCTTCTTTCCAGTTTTGAACGGAAGATATTTCCTTTTTCACCATAGCCCTCTATGGGCTTCCAAATATCCCTTTGCCAATTCCCCACGAACAGCCTTAGCGAAAGGCTTCTGGAAGGGAAAGATGTAACTCTGTGAGATGAATTAACAGAACACAGAGCAGTTTCTCAGAAAGCTTCTTTCCAGTTTTGAACGGAAGATATTTCCTTTTTCACCATAGCCCTCTATGGGCTTCCAAATATCCCTTTGCCAATTCCACAAGAACAGCCTTAGATAAAGGCTTCTCGAAGGGAAAGATGTAACTCTGTGAGATGAATTAGGAGAACACAGAGCAATTTCTCAGAAAGCTTCTTTCCAATTTTGAACTGAAGATATTTCCTTTTTCACCATAGCCCTCTATGGGCTTCCAAATATCCCTTTGCCAATTCCACAAGAACAGCCTTAGCGAAAGGCTTCTTGAAGGGAAAGATGTAACTCTGTGAGATGAATTCACAGAACACAGAGCAGTTTCTCAGAAAGCTTCTTTCCAGTTTTGAACGGAAGATATTTCCTTTTTCACCATAGCCCTCTATGGGCTTCCAAATATCCCTTTGCCAATTCCACAAGAACAGCCTTAGAGAAAGGCTTCTTGAAGGGAAAGATGTAACTCTGTGAGATGAATTTACAGAACACAGAGCAGTTTCTCAGAAAGCTTCTTTCCAGTTTTGAACGGAAGATATTTCCTTTTTCACCATAGCCCTCTATGGGCTTCCAAATATCCCTTTGCCAATTCCACAAGAACAGCTTTAGCGAAAGGCTTCTTGAAGGGAAAGATGTAACTCTGTGAGATGAATTAACAGAACACAGAGCAGTTTCTCAGGACGCTTCTTTCCAGTTTTGAACGGAAGATATTTCCTTTTTCACCATAGCCCTCTATGGACTTCCAAATATCCCTTCGCCAATTCCACAAGAACAGCCTTAGCGAAAGGCTTCTTGAAGGGAAAGATGTAACTCTGTGAGATGAATTAACAGAACACAGAGCAGTTTCTCAGAAAGCTTCTTTCCAGTTTTGAAAGGAAGATATTTCCTTTTTCACCGTAGCCCTCTATGGGCTTCCAAATATCCCTTTGCCAATTCCACAAGAACAGGTTTAGCGAAAGGCTTGTTGAAGGTAAAGATGTAACTCTGTGAGATGAATTAACTGAACACAGAGCAGTTTCTCAGAACGCTTCTTTCCAGTTTTGAACGGAAGATATTTCCTTTTTCACCATATCCTTCTATGGGCTTCCAAATATCCCTTTGCCAATTCCACAAGAACAGCCTTAGCGAAAGGCTTCTTGAACGGAAAGATGTAACACTGTGAGATGAACTAACAGAACACAGAGCAGTTTCTCAGAAAACTTCTTTCCAGTTTTGAACGGAAGATATTTCCTTTTTCACCATAGCCCTCTATGGGCTTCCAAATATCCCTTTGCCAATGCCACAAGAACAGCCTTAGCGAGAGGATTCCTTAAGGGAAAGATGTAACTCTGTGAGATGAATTAACAGAACACAGAGCAGTTTCTCAGAACGCTTCTTTCCAGTCTTGAACGGAATATATTTCCTTTTTCACCATAGCCCTCTATGGGCTTCCAAATATCCTTTGCCAATTCCACAAGAACAGCCTTAGCGAAAGGCTTCTTGAAGGGAAAGATGTAACTCTGTGAGATGAATTAACAAAACACAGAGCAGTTTCTCAGAAAGCTTCTTTCCAGTTTTGAACAGAAGATATTTCCTTTTTAACTATAGCCCTCTATGGGCTTCCAAATATCCCTTTGCCAATTCCACAAGAACAGCCTTATCGAAAGGATTCTTGAAGGGAAAGATGTAACTCTGTGAGATGAATTAACAGAACACAGAGCAGTTTCTCAGAAAGCTTCTTTCCAGTTTTGAACGGAAGATATTTCCTTTTTCACCATAGCCCTCTATGGGCTTCCAAATATCCCTTTGCAAATTCCAGAACAACAGCCTTAGCGAAAGGTTTCTTGAAGGGAAAGATGTAACTCTGTTAGATGAATTAAGAGAACACAGAGCAGTTTCTCAGAAAGCTTCTTTCCAGTTTTGAACGGAAGATATTTCCTTTTTCACCATAGCCCTCTCTGGGCTTCCAAATATCCCTTTGCCAATGCCCCAAGAAGAGTCTTAGCGAAAGGCTCCTTGAAGGGAAAGATGTAACTCTGTGAGATGAATTAACAGAACACAGAGCAGTTTCTCAGGACGCTTCTTTCCAGTTTTGAACGGAAGATATTTCCTTTTTCACCATAGCCCTCTATGGACTTCCAAATATCCCTTTGCCAATTCCACAAGAACAGCCTTAGCGAAAGGCTTCTTGAAGGGAAAGATATAACACTGTGAGATGAATTAACAGAACACCGAACAGTTTCTCAGAAAGTTTCTTTCCAGTTTTGAACGGACGGTATTTCCTTTTTCACCATAGCCCTCTATGCGATTCCAAATATCACTTTGCCAATTCCACAAGAACAGTCTTAGCGAAAGGCTTCTTGAAGGGAAAGATGTAACTCTGTGAGATGAATTAACAGAACACAGAGCAGTTTCTCAGAAAGCTTCTTTCCAGTTTTGAACGGAAGATATTTCCTTTTTCCCCATAGACCTCTATGGGCTTCCAAATATCCCTTTGCCAATTCCACAAGAACAGCCTTAGCGAAAGGCTTCTTGAACGGAAAGATGTAACACTGTGAGATGAACTAACAGAACACAGAGCAGTTTCTCAGAAAGCTTCTTTCCAGTTTTGAACGTTAGATATTTCCTTTTTCACCATAGCCCTCTATGGGCTTCCAAATATCCCTTTGCCAATGCCACAAGAACAGCCTTAGCGAAAGGCTTCTTGAAGGGAAAGATGTAACTCTGTGAGATGAATTAACAGAACACAGAGCAGTTTCTCAGAAAGCTTCTTTCCAGTTTTGAACGGAAGATATTTCCTTTTTCACCATAGCCCTCTATGGGCTTCCAAATATCCCTTTGCCAATTCCACAAGAACAGCCTTAGCGAAAGTCTTCTTGAAGGGAAAGATGTAACACTGTGAGATGAATTCACAGAACACAGAGCAGTTTCTCAGAAAGCTTCTTTCCAGTTTTGAACGGAAGATATTTCCTTTTTCACCATAGCCCTCTATGGGCTTCCAAATATCCCTTTGCCAATTCCACAAGAACAGCCTTAGCGAAAGGCTTCTTGAAGGGAAAGATGTAACTCTGTGAGATGAATTAACAGAACACAGAGCAGTTTCTCAGAAAGCTTCTTTCCAGTTTTGAACGGAAGATATTTAGTTTTTCACCATAGCCCTCTATGGGCTTCCAAATATCCTTTTGCCAATTCCAAAAGAACAGCCTTAGCGAAAGGCTTCTGAAGGGAAAGATGTAACTCTGTGAGCTTAATTAAGATAACACAGAGCAGTTTCTCAGAAAGCTTCTTTCCAGTTTTGAACGGAAGATATTTCCTTTTTCACCATAGCCCTCTATGGGCTTCCAAATATCCCTTTGCCAATTCCACAAGAACAGACTTAGCGAAAGGCTTCTTGAAGGGAAAGATGTAACTCTGTGAGACGAATTAACAGAACACAGAGCAGTTTCTCAGAAAGCTTCTTTCCAGTTTTGAACGGAAGATATTTCCTTTTTCACCATAGCCCTCTATGGGCTTCCAAATATCCCTTTGCCATTTCCAGAAGAACAGCCTTAGCGAAAGGATTCTTGAAGGGAAAGATGTAACTCTGTGAGATGAATTAACAGAACACAGAGCAGTTTCTCAGAAAGCTTCTTTCCAGTTTTGAACAGAAGATATTTCCTTTTTCACCGTAGCCCTCTATGGTCTTCCAAATATCCTTTTGCCAACTCCACAAGAACAGCCTTATCGAAAGGCTTCTTGAAGGGAAAGATGTAACTCAGTGAGCTTAATTAAGAGAACACAGAGCAGTTTCTCAGAAAGCTTCTTTCCAGTTTTGAACGGAAGATATTTTCTTTTTCACCATAGACCTCTATGGGCTTCCAAATATCCCTTTGCCAATTCCCCAAGAACAGCCTTAGCGAAAGGCTTCTGGAAGGCAAAGATGTAACTCTGTGAGATGAATTAACAGAACACAGAGCAGTTTCTCAGAAAGCTTCTTTCCAGTTTTGAACGGAAGATATTTCCTTTTTCACCATAGCCCTCTATGGGCTTCCAAATATCCCTTTGCCAATTCCACAAGAACAGCCTTAGCGAAAGGCTTCTTGAAGGGAAAGATGTAACTCTGTGAGATGAATTAACAGAACACAGAGCAGTTTCTCAGAAAGCTTCTTTCCAGTTTTGAACGGAAGATATTTCCTTTTTCACCATAGCCCTCTATGGGCTTCCAAATATCCCTTTGCCAATTCCACAAGAACAGCCTTAGCGAAAGTCTTCTTGAAGGGAAAGATGTAACTCTGTGAGATGAATTAACAGAACACAGAGCAGTTTCTCAGAAAGCTTCTTTCCAGTTTTGAACGGAAGATATTTCCTTTTTCACCATAGCCCTCTATGGGCTTCCAAATATCCCTTTGCCAATTCCACAAGAACAGCCTTAGCGAAAGGCTTCTTGAAGGGAAAGATGTAACTCTGTGAGATGAATTAACAGAACACAAAGCAGTTTCTAAGAAAGCTTCTTTCCAGTTTTGAACGGAAGATATTTCGTTTTTCACCATAGTCCTCTAAGGGCTTCCAAATATCCCTTTGCCAATTCCACAAGAACAGCCTTAGCGAAAGGCTTCTTGAAGGGAAAGATGTAACTCTGTGAGATGAATTAACAGAACACAGAGCAGTTTCTCAGAAAGCTTCTTTCCAGTTTTGAACGGAAGATATTTCCTTTTTCACCATAGCCCTCTATGGGCTTCCAAATATCCCGTTGCCAATTCCACAAGAACAGCCTTAGCGAAAGGCTTCTTGAAGGGAAAGATGTAACTCTGTGAGATGAATTAACAGAACACAGAGCAGTTTCTCAGAAAGCTTCTTTCCAGTTTTGAACGGAAGATATTTCCTTTTACACCATAGCCCTCTATGGGCTTCCAAATATCCCTCTGCCAATTCCACAAGAACAGCCTTAGCGAAAGTCTTCTTGAAGGGAAAGAAGTAACTCTGTGAGATGAATGAACAGAACACAGAGCAGTTTCTCAGAAAGCTTCTTTCCAGTTTTGAACGGAAGATATTTCCTTTTTCACCATAGCCCTCTAGGGGCTTCCAAATATCCCTTTGCTAATTCCACAAGAACAGCCTTAGCGAAGGGATTCTTGAAGGGAAAGATGTAACTCTGTGAGATGAATTAACAGAACACAGAGCAGTTTCTCAGAAAGCTTCTTTCCAGTTTTGAACGGAAGATATTTCCTTTTTCACCATAGCCCTCTATGGGCTTCCAAATATCCCTTTGCCAATTCCACAAGAACAGCCTTAGCGAAAGGCTTCTTGAAGGGAAAGATGTAACTCTGTGAGATGAATGAACAGAACACAGAGCAGTTTCTCAGAAAGCTTCTTTCCGGTTTTGAACGGAAGATATTTCCTTTTTCACCATAGCCCTCTATGGGCTTCCAAATATCCCTTTGCCAATTCCACAAGAACAGCCTTAGCGAAAGGCTTCTTGAAGGGAAAGATGTAACTCTGTGAGATGAATTAACGGAACACAAAGCAGTTTCTTAGAAAGCTTCTTTCCAGTTTTGAACGGAAGATATTTCCTTTTTCACCATAGCCCTTTATGGGCTTCCAAATATCCCTTTGCCAATTCCACAAGAACAGCCTTAGCGAAAGGCTTCTTGAAGGGAAAGATGTAACTCAGTGAGATGAATGAACAGAACACAGAGCAGTTTCTCAGTAAGCTTCTTTCCAGTTTTGAACGGAAGATATTTCCTTTTTCACCATAGCCCTCTATGGGCTTCCAAATATCCCTTTGCCAATTCCACAAGAACAGCCTTAGCGAAAGGCTTCTTGAAGGGAAAGATGTAACTCTGTGAGATGAATTAACAGAACACAGAGCAGTTTCTCAGAAAGCTTCTTTCCAGTTTTGAACGGAAGATATTTCCTTTTTCACCATAGCCCTCTATGGGCTTCCAAATATCCCTTTGCCAATTCCCCAAGAACAGCTTTAGCGAAAGGCTTCTGGAAGGGAAAGATGTAACTCTGTGAGATGAATTAACAGAACACAGAGCAGTTTCTCAGAAAGCTTCTTTCCAGTTTTGAACGGAAGATATTTCCTTTTTCACCATAGCCCTCTATGGGCTTCCAAATATCCCTTTGCCAATTCCACAAGAACAGCCTTAGCGAAAGGCTTCTTGAAGGGAAAGATGTAACTCTGTGAGATGAATTAACAGAACACAGAGCAGTTTCTCAGAAAGCTTCTTTCCAGTTTTGAACGGAAGATATTTCCTTTTTCACCATAGCCCTCTATGGGCTTCCAAATATCCTTTTGCCAATTCCACAAGAACAGCCTTAGCGAAAGGTTTCTTGAAGGGAAAGATGTAACTCTGTGAGATGAATTAACAGAACACAGAGCAGTTTCTCAGAAAGCTTCCTTCCAGTTTTGAACGAAAGATATTTCCTTTTTCACCATAGCCCTCTATGGGCTTCCAAATATCCCTTTGCCAATTCCACAAGAACAGCCTAGCGAAAGGCTTCTTCAAGGGAATGATGTAACTCTGTGAGATGAATTAACAGAACACAGAGCAGTTTCTCAGAAAGCTTCTTTCCAGTTTTGAACGGAAGATATTTCCTTTTTCACCATAGCCCTCTATGGGCTTCCAAATATCCCTTTGCCAATTCCACAAGAACAGCTTTAGCGAAAGGCTTCTTGAAGGGAAAGATGTAACTCTGTGAGATGAATTAACAGAACACAGAGCAGTTTCTCAGAAGGCTTCTTTCCAGTTTTGAACGGAAGATATTTTCTTTTTCACCATAGCCCTCTATGGGCTTCCAAATATCCCTTTGCCAATTCCACAAGAACAGCCTTAGCGAAAGGATTCTTGAAGGGAAAGATGTAACTCTGTGAGATGAATTAACAGAACACAGAGCAGTTTCTGAGAAAGCTTCTTTCCAATTTTGAAGGAAAGATATTTCCTTTTTCACCATCGCCCTCTATGCCCTTCCAAATATCCCTTTGCCAATTCCACAAGAACAGCCTTAGCGAAACGCTTCTTGAAGGGAAAGATGTAACTCTGTGAGATGAAATAACAGAACACAGAGCAGTTTCTCAGAAAGCTTCTTTCCAGTTTTGAACGGAAGATATTTCCTTTTTCACCATAGCCCTCTATGGGCTTCCAAATATCCCTTTGCCAATTCCACAAGAACAGCCTTAGCGAAAGGCTTCTTGAAGGGAAAGATGTAACTCTGTGAGATGAATTAACAGAACACAGAGCAGTTTCTCAGAAAGCTTCTTTCCAGTTTTGAACGGAAGATATTTCCTTTTTCACCATAGCCCTCTATGGGCTTCCAAATATCCCTTTGCCAATTCCACAAGAACAGCCTTAGCGAAAGTCTTCTTGAAGGGAAAGATGTAACTCTGTGAGATGAATGAACAGAACACAGAGCAGTTTCTCAGAATGTTTCTTTCCAGTTTTGAACGGAAGATATTTCCTTTTTCACCATAGCCCTCTATGGGCTTCCAAATATCCCTTTGCCAATTCCCCAAGAACAGCCTTAGCGCAACACTTCTTGAAGGGAAAGATGTAACTCTGTGAGATGAATTAACAGAACACAGAGCAGTTTCTCAGAAAGCTTCTTTCCAGTTTTGAACGGAAGATATTTCCTTTTTCACCATAGCCCTCTATGGGCTTCCAAATATCCCGTTGCCAATTCCACAAGAACAGCCTTAGCGAAAGGCTTCTTGAAGGGAAAGATGTAACTCTGTGAGATGAATTAACAGAACACAGAGCAGTTTCTCAGAAAGCTTCTTTCCAGTTTTGAACGGAAGATATTTCCTTTTTCACCATAGCCCTCTATGGGCTTCCAAATATCCCTTTCCCAATTCCACAAGAACAGCCTTAGCGAAAGGCTTCTTGAAGGGAAAGATGTAACTCTGTGAGATGAATTAACAGAACACCGAGCAGTTTCTCAGAAAGCTTCTTTCCAGTTTTGAACGGAAGATATTTCCTTTTTCACCATAGCCCTCTATGGGCTTCCAAATATCCCTTTGCCAATTCCACAAGAACAGCCTTAGCGAAAGGCTTCTTGAAGGGAAAGATGTAACTCTGTGAGATGAATGAACAGAACACAGAGCAGTTTCTCAGAAAGCTTCTTTCCAGTTTTGAACGGAAGATATTTCCTTTTTCACCATAGCCCTCTATGGGCTTCCAAATATCCCTTTGCCAATTCCACAAGAACAGCCTTAGCGAAAGGCTTCTTGAAGGGAAAGATGTAACTCTGTGAGATGAATTAACAGAACACAGAGCTGTTTCTCAGAAAGCTTCTTTCCAGTTTTGAACGGAAGATATTTCCTTTTTCACCATAGCCCTCTAAGGGCTTCCAAATATCCCTTTGCCAATTCCACAAGAACAGCCTTAGCGAAAGGCTTCTTGAAGGGAAAGATGTAACTCTGTGAGATGAATTAACAGAACACAAAGCAGTTTCTAAGAAAGCTTCTTTCCAGTTTTGAACGGAAGATATTTCCTTTTTCACCATAGCCCTCTATGGGCTTCCAAATATCCCTTTGCCAATTCCAGAAGAACAGCCTTAGCGAAAGGATTCTTGAAGGGAAAGATGTAACTCTGTGAGATGAATTAACAGAACACAGAGCAGTTTCTCAGAAGGCTTCTTTCCAGTTTTGAACAGAAGATATTTCCTTTTTCACCGTAGCCCTCTATGGTCTTCCAAATATCCTTTTGCCAATTCCACAAGAACAGCCTTATCGAAAGGCTTCTTGAAGGGAAAGATGTAACTCAGTGAGCTTAATTAAGAGAACACAGAGCAGTTTCTCAGAAAGCTTCTTTCCAGTTTTGAACGGAAGATATTTTCTTTTTCACCATAGCCCTCTATGGGCTTCCAAATATCCCTTTGCCAATTCCCCAAGAACAGCCTTAGCGAAAGGCTTCTGGAAGGCAAAGATGTAACTCTGTGAGATGAATTAACAGAACACAGAGCAGTTTCTCAGAAAGCTTCTTTCCAGTTTTGAACGGAAGATATTTCCTTTTTCACCATATCCTTCTATGGGCTTCCAAATATCCCTTTGCCAATTCCACAAGAACAGCCTTAGCGAAAGGCTTCTTGAAGGGAAAGATGTAACTCTGTGAGATGAATTAACAGAACACAGAGCAGTTTCTCAGAAAGCTTCTTTCCAGTTTTGAACGGAAGATATTTCCTTTTTCACCATAGCCCTCTATGGGCTTCCAAATATCCCTTTGCCAATTCCACAAGAACAGCCTTAGCGAAAGTCTTCTTGAAGGGAAAGATGTAACTCTGTGAGATGAATTAACAGAACACAGAGCAGTTTCTCAGAAAGCTTCTTTCCAGTTTTGAACGGAAGATATTTCCTTTTTCACCATAGCCCTCTATGGGCTTCCAAATATCCCTTTGCCAATTCCACAAGAACAGCCTTAGCGAAAGGCTTCTTGAAGGGAAAGCTGTAACTCTGTGAGATGAATTAACAGAACACAGAGCAGTTTCTCAGAAAGGTTCATTCCAGTTTTGAAGGAAAGATATTTCCTTTTTCACCATAGCCCTCTATGGGCTTCCAAATATCCCTTTGCCAATTCCACAAGAACAGCCTTAGCGAAAGGCTTCTTGAAGGGAAAGATGTAACTCTGTGAGATGAATTAACAGAACACAGAGCAGTTTCTCAGAAAGCTTCTTTCCAGTTTTGAACGGAAGATATTTCCTTTTTCACCATAGCCCTCTATGGGCTTCCAAATATCCCTTTGCCAATTCCACAAGAACAGCCTTAGCGAAAGGCTTCTTGAAGGGAAAGATATAACTCTGTGAGATGAATTAACAGAACACAGAGCAGTTTCTCAGAAAGCTTCTTTCCAGTTTTGAACGGAAGATATTTCCTTTTTCACCATAGCCCTCTATGGGCTTCCAAATATCCCTTTGCCAATTCCACAAGAACAGCCTTAGCGAAAGTCTTCTTGAAGGGAAAGATGTAAATCTGTGAGATGAATTAACAGAACACAGAGCAGTTTCTCAGAAAGCTTCTTTCCAGTTTTGAACGGAAGATATTTCCTTTTTCACCATAGACCTCTATGGGCTTCCAAATATCCCTTTGCCAATTCCACAAGAACAGCCTTAGCGAAAGGTTTCTTGAAGGGAAAGATGTAACTCTGTGAGATGAATGAGCAGAACACAGAGCAGTTTCTCAGAAAGCTTCTTTCCAGTTTTGAACGGAAGATATTTCCTTTTTCACCATAGCCCTCTATGGGCTTCCAAATATCCCTTTGCCAATTCCACAAGAACAGCCTTAGCGAAAGGCTTCTTGAAGGGAAAGATGTAACTCTGTGAGATGAATGAACAGAACACAGAGCAGTTTCTCAGAAAGCTTCTTTCCAGTTTTGGACGGAAGATATTTCCTTTTTCACCATAGCCCTCTATGGGCTTCCAAATATCCCTTTGCCAATTCCACAAGAACAGCTTTAGCGAAAGGCTTCTTAAAGGCAAAGATGTAACTCTGTGAGATGAATTAACAGAACACAGAGCAGTTTCTCAGAAAGCTTCTTTCCAGTTTTGAACGGAAGATAGTTTCTTTTTCACCATAGCCCTCTATGGGCTTCCAAATATCCCTTTGCCCATTCCACAAGAACAGCCTTAGCGAAAGGATTCTTGAACGGAAAGATGTAACTCTGTGAGATGAATTAACAGAACACAGAGCAGTTTCTCAGAAAGCTTCTTTCCAGTTTTGAACGGAAGATATTTCCTTTTTCACCATAGCCCTCTATGGGCTTCCAAATATCCCTTTGCCAATTCCACAAGAACAGCCTTAGCGAAAGGCTTCTTGAAGGGAAAGATGTAACTCTGTGAGATGAATTAACAGAACACAGAGCAGTTTCTCAGAAAGCTTCTTTCCAGTTTTGAACGGAAGATATTTCCTTTTACACCATAGCCCTCTATGGGCTTCCAAATATCCCTCTGCCAATTCCACAAGAACAGCCTTAGCGAAAGTCTTCTTGAAGGGAAAGATGTAACTCTGTGAGATGAATGAACAGAACACAGAGCAGTTTCTCAGAAAGCTTCTTTCCAGTTTTGAACGGAAGATATTTCCTTTTTCACCATAGCCCTCTATGGGCTTCCAAATATCCCTTTGCCAATTCCACAAGAACAGCCTTAGCGAAGGGATTCTTGAAGGGAAAGATGTAACTCTGTGAGATGAATTAACAGAACACAGAGCAGTTTCTCAGAAAGCTTCTTTCCAGTTTTGAACGGAAGATATTTCCTTTTTCACCATAGCCCTCTATGGGCTTCCAAATATCCCTTTGCCAATTCCACAAAAACAGCCTTAGCGAAAGGCTTCTTGAAGGGAAAGATGTAACTCTGTGAGATGAATTAACAGAACACAGAGCAGTTTCTCAGAAAGCTTCTTTCCAGTATTGAACGGAAGATATTTCCTTTTTCACCATAGCCCTCTATGGGCTTCCAAATATCCCTTTGCCAATTCCACAAGAACAGCCTTAGCGAAAGGCTTCTTGAAGGGAAAGATGTAACTCTGTGAGATGAATTAACAGAACACAAAGCAGTTTCTAAGAAAGCTTCTTTCCAGTTTTGAACGGAAGATATTTCGTTTTTCACCATAGCCCTCTATGGGCTTCCAAATATCCCTTTGCCAATTCCACAAGAACAGCCTTAGCGAAAGCCTTCTTGAAGGGAAAGATGTAACTCTGTGAGATGAATTAACAGAACACAGAGCAGTTTCTCAGAAAGCTTCTTTCCAGTTTTGAACGGAAGATATTTCCTTTTTCACCATAGCCCTCTATGGGCTTCCAAATATCCCTTTGCCAATTCCACAAGAACAGCTTTACCGAAAGACTTCTTGAAGGGAAAGATGTAACTCTGTGAGATGAATTAACAGAACACAGAGCAGTTTCTCAGAAAGCTTCTTTCCAGTTTTGAACGGAAGATATTTCCTTTTTCACCATAGCCCTCTATGGGCTTCCAAATATCCCGTTGCCAATTCCACAAGAACAGCCTTAGCGAAAGGCTTCTTGAAGGGAAAGATGTAACTCTGTGAGATGAATTAACAGAACACAGAGCAGTTTCTCAGAAAGCTTCTTTCCAGTTTTGAACGGAAGATATTTCCTTTTACACCATAGCCCTCTATGGGCTTCCAAATATCCCTCTGCCAATTCCACAAGAACAGCCTTAGCGAAAGTCTTCTTGAAGGGAAAGATGTAACTCTGTGAGATGAATGAACAGAACACAGAGCAGTTTCTCAGAAAGCTTCTTTCGAGTTTTGAACGGAAGATATTTCCTTTTTCACCATAGCCCTCTAGGGGCTTCCAAATATCCCTTTGCCAATTCCACAAGAACAGCCTTAGCGAAGGGATTCTTGAAGGGAAAGATGTAACTCTGTGAGATGAATTAACAGAACACAGAGCAGTTTCTCAGAAAGCTTCTTTCCAGTTTTGAACGGAAGATATTTCCTTTTTCACCATAGCCCTCTATGGGCTTCCAAATATCCCTTTGCCAATTCCACAAGAACAGCCTTAGCGAAAGGCTTCTTGAAGGGAAAGATGTAACTCTGTGAGATGAATGAACAGAACACAGAGCAGTTTCTCAGAAAGCTTCTTTCCGGTTTTGAACGGAAGATATTTCCTTTTTCACCATAGCCCTCTATGGGCTTCCAAATATCCCTTTGCCAATTCCACAAGAACAGCCTTAGCGAAAGGCTTCTTGAAGGGAAAGATGTAACTCTGTGAGATGAATTAACGGAACAGAAAGCAGTTTCTTAAAAGCTTCTTTCCAGTTTTGAACGGAAGATATTTCCTTTTTCACCATACCCCTCTATGGGCTTCCAAATATCCCTTTGCCAATTCCACAAGAACAGCCTTAGCGAAAGGCTTCTTGAAGGGAAAGATGTAACTCTGTGAGATGAATGAACAGAACACAGAGCAGTTTCTCAGAAAGCTTCTTTCCAGTTTTGAACGGAAGATATTTCCTTTTTCACCATAGCCCTCTATGGGCTTCCAAATATCCCTTTGCCAATTCCACAAGAACAGCCTTAGCGAAAGGCTTCTTGAAGGGAAAGATGTAACTCTGTGAGATGAATTAACAGAACACAGAGCAGTTTCTCAGAAAGCTTCTTTCCAGTTTTGAACGGAAGATATTTCCTTTTTCACCATAGCCCTCTATGGGCTTCCAAATATCCCTTTGCCAATTCCCCAAGAACAGCTTTAGCGAAAGGCTTCTGGAAGGGAAAGATGTAACTCTGTGAGATGAATTAACAGAACACAGAGCAGTTTCTCAGAAAGCTTCTTTCCAGTTTTGAACGGAAGATATTTCCTTTTTCACCATAGCCCTCTATGGGCTTCCAAATATCCCTTTGCCAATTCCACAAGAACAGCCTTAGCGAAAGGCTTCTTGAAGGGAAAGATGTAACTCTGTGAGATGAATTAACAGAACACAGAGCAGTTTCTCAGAAAGCTTCTTTCCAGTTTTGAACGGAAGATATTTCCTTTTTCACCATAGCCCTCTATGGGCTTCCAAATATCCTTTTGCCAATTCCACAAGAACAGCCTTAGCGAAAGGTTTCTTGAAGGGAAAGATGTAACTCTGTGAGATGAATTAACAGAACACAGAGCAGTTTCTCAGAAAGCTTCCTTCCAGTTTTGAACGAAAGATATTTCCTTTTTCACCATAGCCCTCTATGGGCTTCCAAATATCCCTTTGCCAATTCCACAAGAACAGCCCTAGCGAAAGGCTTCTTCAAGGGAAAGATGTAACTCTGTGAGATGAATTAACAGAACACAGAGCAGTTTCTCAGAAAGCTTCTTTCCAGTTTTGAACGGAAGATATTTCCTTTTTCACCATAGCCCTCTATGGGCTTCCAAATATCCCTTTGCCAATTCCACAAGAACAGCTTTAGCGAAAGGCTTCTTGAAGGGAAAGATGTAACTCTGTGAGATGAATTAACAGAACACAGAGCAGTTTCTCAGAAGGCTTCTTTCCAGTTTTGAACGGAAGATATTTTCTTTTTCACCATAGCCCTCTATGGGCTTCCAAATATCCCTTTGCCAATTCCACAAGAACAGCCTTAGCGAAGGGATTCTTGAAGGGAAAGATGTAACTCTGTGAGATGAATTAACAGAACACAGAGCAGTTTCTGAGAAAGCTTCTTTCCAATTTTGAAGGAAAGATATTTCCTTTTTCACCATCGCCATCTATGCCCTTCCAAATATCCCTTTGCCAATTCCACAAGAACAGCCTTAGCGAAACGCTTCTTGAAGGGAAAGATGTAACTCTGTGAGATGAAATAACAGAACACAGAGCAGTTTCTCAGAAAGCTTCTTTCCAGTTTTGAACGGAAGATATTTCCTTTTTCACCATAGCCCTCTATGGGCTTCCAAATATCCCTTTGCCAATTCCACAAGAACAGCCTTAGCGAAAGGCTTCTTGAAGGGAAAGAAGTAACTCTGTGAGATGAATTAACAGAACACAGAGCAGTTTCTCAGAAAGCTTCTTTCCAGTTTTGAACGGAAGATATTTCCTTTTTCACCATAGCCCTCTATGGGCTTCCAAATATCCCTTTGCCAATTCCACAAGAACAGCCTTAGCGAAAGGCTTCTTGAAGGGAAAGATGTAACTCTGTGAGATGAATGAACAGAACACAGAGCAGTTTCTCAGAATGTTTCTTTCCAGTTTTGAACGGAAGATATTTCCTTTTTCACCATAGCCCTCTATGGGCTTCCAAATATCCCTTTGCCAATTCCACAAGAACAGCCTTAGCGCAACACTTCTTGAAGGGAAAGATGTAACTCTGTGAGATGAATTAACAGAACACAGAGCAGTTTCTCAGAAAGCTTCTTTCCAGTTTTGAACGGAAGATATTTCCTTTTTCACCATAGCCCTCTATGGGCTTCCAAATATCCCGTTGCCAATTCCACAAGAACAGCCTTAGCGAAAGGCTTCTTGAAGGGAAGGATGTAACTCTGTGACATGAATTAACAGAACTCAGAGCAGTTTCTCTGAAAGCTTCTTTCCAGTTTTGAACGGAAGATATTTCCTTTTTCACCATAGCCCTCTATGGGCTTCGAAATATCCCGTTGCCAATTCCACAAGAACAGCCTTAGCGAAAGGCTTCTTGAAGGGAAGGATGTAACTCTGTGAGATGAATTAACAGAACACAGAGCAGTTTCTCAGAAAGCTTCTTTCCAGTTTGGAACGGAAGATATTTCCTTTTTCACCGTAGCCCTCTATCGGCTTCCAAATATCCCTTTGCCAATTCCACAAGAACAGCCTTAGCGAAGGGATTCTTGAAGGGAAAGATGTAACTCTGTGAGATGAATTAACAGAACACAGAGCAGTTTCTCAGAAAGCTTCTTTCCAGTTTTGAACGGAAGATATTTCCCTTTTCACCATAGCCCTCTATGGGCTTCCAAATATCCCTTTGCCAATTCCACAAGAACAGCCTTAGCGAAGGGCTTCTTGGAGGGAAAGATGTAACTCTGTGAGATGAATTAACAGAACACAGAGCAGTTTCTCAGAAAGCTTCTTTACAGTTTTGAACGGAAGATATTTCCCTTTTCACCATAGCCCTCTATGGGCTTCCAAATATCCCTTTGCCAATTCCACAAGAACAGCCTTAGCGAAAGGCTTCTTGAAGGGAAAGATGTAACTCTGTGAGATGAATTAACAGAACACAGAGCAGTTTCTCAGAAAGCTTCTTTCCAGTTTTGAAGGGAAGATATTTCCTTTTTCACCATAGCCCTCTATGGGCTTCCAAATATCCCTTTGCCAATTCCACAAGAACAGCCTTAGCGAATGGCTTCTTGAAGGGAAAGATGTAACTCTGTGAGATGAATTAACAGAACACAAAGCCGTTTCTCAGAAAGCTTCTTTCCAGTTTTGAACGGAAGATATTTCCTTTTTCACCATAGCCCTCTATGTGCTTCCAAATATCCCTTTGCCAATTCCACAAGAACAGCCTTAGCGAAAGGCTTCTTGAAGGGAAAGATGTAACTCTGTGAGATGAATTAACAGAACACAGAGCAGTTTCTCAGAAAGCTTCTTTCCAGTTTTGAACGGAAGATATTTCCTTTTTCACCATAGCCCTCTATGGGCTTCCAAATATCCTTTTGCCAATTCCACAAGAACAGCCTTAGCGAAAGGCTTCTTGAAGGGAAAGATGTAACTCTGTGAGCTTAATTAAGAGAACACAGAGCAGTTTCTCAGAAAGCTTCTTTCCAGTTTTGAACGGAAGATATTTCCTTTTTCACCATAGCCCTCTATGGGCTTCCAAATATCCCTTTGCCAATTCCCCACGAACAGCCTTAGCGAAAGGCTTCTGGAAGGGAAAGATGTAACTCTGTGAGATGAATTAACAGAACACAGAGCAGTTTCTCAGAAAGCTTCTTTCCAGTTTTGAACGGAAGATATTTCCTTTTTCACCATAGCCCTCTATGGGCTTCCAAATATCCCTTTGCCAATTCCACAAGAACAGCCTTAGATAAAGGCTTCTCGAAGGGAAAGATGTAACTCTGTGAGATGAATTAGGAGAACACAGAGCAATTTCTCAGAAAGCTTCTTTCCAATTTTGAACGGAAGATATTTCCTTTTTCACCATAGCCCTCTATGGGCTTCCAAATATCCCTTTGCCAATTCCACAAGAACAGCCTTAGCGAAAGGCTTCTTGAAGGGAAAGATGTAACTCTGTGAGATGAATTAACAGAACACAGAGCAGTTTCTCAGAAAGCTTCTTTCCAGTTTTGAACGGAAGATATTTCCTTTTTCACCATAGCCCTCTATGGGCTTCCAAATATCCCTTTGCCAATTCCACAAGAACAGCCTTAGCGAAAGGCTTCTTGAAGGGAAAGATGTAACTCTGTGAGATGAATTTACAGAACACAGAGCAGTTTCTCAGAAAGCTTCTTTCCAGTTTTGAACGGAAGATATTTCCTTTTTAACCATAGCCCTCTATGGGCTTCCAAATATCCCTTTGCCAATTCCACAAGAACAGCTTTAGCGAAAGGCTTCTTGAAGGGAAAGATGTAACTCTGTGAGATGAATTAACAGAACACAGAGCAGTTTCTCAGGACGCTTCTTTCCAGTTTTGAACGGAAGATATTTCCTTTTTCACCATAGCCCTCTATGGACTTCCAAATATCCCTTCGCCAATTCCACAAGAACAGCCTTAGCGAAAGGCTTCTTGAAGGGAAAGATGTAACTCTGTGAGATGAATTAACAGAACACAGAGCAGTTTCTCAGAAAGCTTCTTTCCAGTTTTGAACGGAAGATATTTCATTTTTCACCGTAGCCCTCTATGGGCTTCCAAATATCCCTTTGTCAATTCCACAAGAACAGGTTTAGCGAAAGGCTTGTTGAAGGTAAAGATGTAACTCTGTGAGATGAATTAACTGAACACAGAGCAGTTTCTCAGAACGCTTCTTTCCAGTTTTGAACGGAAGATATTTCCTTTTTCACCATATCCTTCTATGGGCTTCCAAATATCCCTTTGCCAATTCCACAAGAACAGCCTTAGCGAAAGGCTTCTTGAACGGAAAGATGTAACACTGTGTGATGAACTAACAGAACACAGAGCAGTTTCTCAGAAAACTTCTTTCCAGTTTTGAACGGAAGATATTTCCTTTTTCACCATAGCCCTCTATGGGCTTCCAAATATCCCTTTGCCAATGCCACAAGAACAGCCTTAGCGAGAGGATTCCTTAAGGGAAAGATGTAACTCTGTGAGATGAATTAACAGAACACAGAGCAGTTTCTCAGAACGCTTCTTTCCAGTCTTGAACGGAATATATTTCCTTTTTCACCATAGCCCTCTATGGGCTTCCAAATATCCTTTGCCAATTCCACAAGAACAGCCTTAGCGAAAGGCTTCTTGAAGGGAAAGATGTAACTCTGTGAGATGAATTAACAAAACACAGAGCAGTTTCTCAGAAAGCTTCTTTCCAGTTTTGAACAGAAGATATTTCCTTTTTAACTATAGCCCTCTATGGGCTTCCAAATATCCCTTTGCCAATTCCACAAGAACAGCCTTATCGAAAGGATTCTTGAAGGGAAAGATGTAACTCTGTGAGATGAATTAACAGAACACAGAGCAGTTTCTCAGAAAGCTTCTTTCCAGTTTTGAACGGAAGATATTTCCTTTTTCACCATAGCCCTCTATGGGCTTCCAAATATCCCTTTGCAAATTCCAGAACAACAGCCTTAGCGAAAGGTTTCTTGAAGGGAAAGATGTAACTCTGTTAGATGAATTAAGAGAACACAGAGCAGTTTCTCAGAAAGCTTCTTTCCAGTTTTGAACGGAAGATATTTCCTTTTTCACCATAGCCCTCTCTGGGCTTCCAAATATCCCTTTGCCAATGCCCCAAGAAGAGTCTTAGCGAAAGGCTCCTTGAAGGGAAAGATGTAACTCTGTGAGATGAATTAACAGAACACAGAGCAGTTTCTCAGGACGCTTCTTTCCAGTTTTGAACGGAAGATATTTCCTTTTTCACCATAGCCCTCTATGGACTTCCAAATATCCCTTTGCCAATTCCACAAGAACAGCCTTATCGAAAGGCTTCTTGAAGGGAAAGATATAACACTGTGAGATGAATTAACAGAACACCGAACAGTTTCTCAGAAAGTTTCTTTCCAGTTTTGAACGGACGGTATTTCCTTTTTCACCGTAGCCCTCTATGCGATTCCAAATATCACTTTGCCAATTCCACAAGAACAGTCTTAGCGAAAGGCTTCTTGAAGGGAAAGATGTAACTCTGTGAGATGAATTAACAGAACACAGAGCAGTTTCTCAGAAAGCTTCTTTCCAGTTTTGAACGGAAGATATTTCCTTTTTCCCCATAGACCTCTATGGGCTTCCAAATATCCCTTTGCCAATTCCACAAGAACAGCCTTAGCGAAAGGCTTCTTGAACGGAAAGATGTAACACTGTGAGATGAACTAACAGAACACAGAGCAGTTTCTCAGAAAGCTTCTTTCCAGTTTTGAACGGAAGATATTTCCTTTTTCACCATAGCCCTCTATGGGCTTCCAAATATCCCGTTGCCAATTCCACAAGAACAGCCTTAGCGAAAGTCTTCTTGAAGGGAAAGATGTAACACTGTGAGATGAATTCACAGAACACAGAGCAGTTTCTCAGAAAGCTTCTTTCCAGTTTTGAACGGAAGATATTTCCTTTTTCACCATAGCCCTCTATGGGCTTCCAAATATCCCTTTGCCAATTCCACAAGAACAGCCTTAGCGAAAGGCTTCTTGAAGGGAAAGATGTAACTCTGTGAGATGAATTAACAGAACACAGAGCAGTTTCTCAGAAAGCTTCTTTCCAGTTTTGAACGGAAGATATTTCCTTTTTCACCATAGCCCTCTATGGGCTTCCAAATATCCCTTTGCCAATTCCACAAGAACAGCCTTAGCGAAAGTCTTCTTGAAGGGAAAGATGTAACTCTGTGAGATGAATTAACAGAACACAGAGCAGTTTCTCAGAAAGCTTCTTTCCAGTTTTGAACGGAAGATATTTCCTTTTTCACCATAGCCCTCTATGGGCTTCCAAATATCCCTTTGCCAATTCCACAAGAACAGCCTTAGCGAAAGGCTTCTTGAAGGGAAAGCTGTAACTCTGTGAGATGAATTAACAGAACACAGAGCAGTTTCTCAGAAAGGTTCATTCCAGTTTTGAAGGAAAGATATTTCCTTTTTCACCATAGCCCTCTATGGGCTTCCAAATATCCCTTTGCCAATTCCACAAGAACAGCCTTAGCGAAAGGCTTCTTGAAGGGAAAGATGTAACTCTGTGAGATGAATTAACAGAACACAGAGCAGTTTCTCAGAAAGCTTCTTTCCAGTTTTGAACGGAAGATATTTCCTTTTTCACCATAGCCCTCTATGGGCTTCCAAATATCCCTTTGCCAATTCCACAAGAACAGCCTTAGCGAAAGGCTTCTTGAAGGGAAAGATATAACTCTGTGAGATGAATTAACAGAACACAGAGCAGTTTCTCAGAAAGCTTCTTTCCAGTATTGAACGGAAGATATTTCCTTTTTCACCATAGCCCTCTATGGGCTTCCAAATATCCCTTTGCCAATTCCACAAGAACAGCCTTAGCGAAAGGCTTCTTGAAGGGAAAGATGTAACTCTGTGAGATGAATTAACAGAACACAAAGCAGTTTCTAAGAAAGCTTCTTTCCAGTTTTGAACGGAAGATATTTCGTTTTTCACCATAGTCCTCTAAGGGCTTCCAAATATCCCTTTGCCAATTCCACAAGAACAGCCTTAGCGAAAGGCTTCTTGAAGGGAAAGATGTAACTCTGTGAGATGAATTAACAGAACACAGAGCAGTTTCTCAGAAAGCTTCTTTCCAGTTTTGAACGGAAGATATTTCCTTTTTCACCATAGCCCTCTATGGGCTTCCAAATATCCCGTTGCCAATTCCACAAGAACAGCCTTAGCGAAAGGCTTCTTGAAGGGAAAGATGTAACTCTGTGAGATGAATTAACAGAACACAGAGCAGTTTCTCAGAAAGCTTCTTTCCAGTTTTGAACGGAAGATATTTCCTTTTACACCATAGCCCTCTATGGGCTTCCAAATATCCCTCTGCCAATTCCACAAGAACAGCCTTAGCGAAAGTCTTCTTGAAGGGAAAGATGTAACTCTGTGAGATGAATGAACAGAACACAGAGCAGTTTCTCAGAAAGCTTCTTTCCAGTTTTGAACGGAAGATATTTCCTTTTTCACCATAGCCCTCTAGGGGCTTCCAAATATCCCTTTGCCAATTCCACAAGAACAGCCTTAGCGAAGGGATTCTTGAAGGGAAAGATGTAACTCTGTGAGATGAATTAACAGAACACAGAGCAGTTTCTCAGAAAGCTTCTTTCCAGTTTTGAACGGAAGATATTTCCTTTTTCACCATAGCCCTCTATGGGCTTCCAAATATCCCTTTGCCAATTCCACAAGAACAGCCTTAGCGAAAGGCTTCTTGAAGGGAAAGATGTAACTCTGTGAGATGAATGAACAGAACACAGAGCAGTTTCTCAGAAAGCTTCTTTCCGGTTTTGAACGGAAGATATTTCCTTTTTCACCATAGCCCTCTATGGGCTTCCAAATATCCCTTTGCCAATTCCACAAGAACAGCCCTAGCGAAAGGCTTCTTCAAGGGAAAGATGTAACTCTGTGAGATGAATTAACAGAACACAGAGCAGTTTCTCAGAAAGCTTCTTTCCAGTTTTGAACGGAAGATATTTCCTTTTTCACCATAGCCCTCTATGGGCTTCCAAATATCCCTTTGCCAATTCCACAAGAACAGCTTTAGCGAAAGGCTTCTTGAAGGGAAAGATGTAACTCTGTGAGATGAATTAACAGAACACAGAGCAGTTTCTCAGAAGGCTTCTTTCCAGTTTTGAACGGAAGATATTTTCTTTTTCACCATAGCCCTCTATGGGCTTCCAAATATCCCTTTGCCAATTCCACAAGAACAGCCTTAGCGAAAGGATTCTTGAAGGGAAAGATGTAACTCTGTGAGATGAATTAACAGAACACAGAGCAGTTTCTGAGAAAGCTTCTTTCCAATTTTGAAGGAAAGATATTTCCTTTTTCACCATCGCCCTCTATGCCCTTCCAAATATCCCTTTGCCAATTCCACAAGAACAGCCTTAGCGAAACGCTTCTTGAAGGGAAAGATGTAACTCTGTGAGATGAAATAACAGAACACAGAGCAGTTTCTCAGAAAGCTTCTTTCCAGTTTTGAACGGAAGATATTTCCTTTTTCACCATAGCCCTCTATGGGCTTCCAAATATCCCTTTGCCAATTCCACAAGAACAGCCTTAGCGAAAGGCTTCTTGAAGGGAAAGATGTAACTCTGTGAGATGAATTAAGAGAACACAGAGCAGTTTCTCAGAAAGCTTCTTTCCAGTTTTGAACGGAAGATATTTCCTTTTTCACCATAGCCCTCTATGGGCTTCCAAATATCCCTTTGCCAATTCCACAAGAACAGCCTTAGCGAAAGTCTTCTTGAAGGGAAAGATGTAACTCTGTGAGATGAATGAACAGAACACAGAGCAGTTTCTCAGAATGTTTCTTTCCAGTTTTGAACGGAAGATATTTCCTTTTTCACCATAGCCCTCTATGGGCTTCCAAATATCCCTTTGCCAATTCCCCAAGAACAGCCTTAGCGCAACACTTCTTGAAGGGAAAGATGTAACTCTGTGAGATGAATTAACAGAACACAGAGCAGTTTCTCAGAAAGCTTCTTTCCAGTTTTGAACGGAAGATATTTCCTTTTTCACCATAGCCCTCTATGGGCTTCCAAATATCCCGTTGCCAATTCCACAAGAACAGCCTTAGCGAAAGGCTTCTTGAAGGGAAGGATGTAACTCTGTGACATGAATTAACAGAACACAGAGCAGTTTCTCTGAAAGCTTCTTTCCAGTTTTGAACGGAAGATATTTCCTTTTTCACCATAGCCCTCTATGGGCTTCGAAACATCCCGTTGCCAATTCCACAAGAACAGCCTTAGCGAAAGGCTTCTTGAAGGGAAGGATGTAACTCTGTGAGATGAATTAACAGAACACAGAGCAGTTTCTCAGAAAGCTTCTTTCCAGTTTGGAACGGAAGATATTTCCTTTTTCACCGTAGCCCTCTATGGGCTTCCAAATATCCCTTTGCCAATTCCACAAGAACAGCCTTAGCGAAGGGCTTCTTGGAGGGAAAGATGTAACTCTGTGAGATGAATTAACAGAACACAGAGCAGTTTCTCAGAAAGCTTCTTTCCAGTTTTGAACGGAAGATATTTCCTTTTTCACCATAGCCCTCTATGGGCTTCCAAATATCCCTTTGCCAATTCCACAAGAACAGCCTTAGCGAAAGGCTTCTTGAAGGGAAAGATGTAACTCTGTGAGATGAATTAACAGAACACAGAGCAGTTTCTCAGAAAGCTTCTTTCCAGTTTTGAACGGAAGATATTTCCTTTTTCACCATAGCCCTCTATGGGCTTCCAAATATCCCTTTGCCAATTCCCCACGAACAGCCTTAGCGAAAGGCTTCTGGAAGGGAAAGATGTAACTCTGTGAGATGAATTAACAGAACACAGAGCAGTTTCTCAGAAAGCTTCTTTCCAGTTTTGAACGGAAGATATTTCCTTTTTCACCATAGCCCTCTATGGGCTTCCAAATATCCCTTTGCCAATTCCACAAGAACAGCCTTAGATAAAGGCTTCTCGAAGGGAAAGATGTAACTCTGTGAGATGAATTAGGAGAACACAGAGCAATTTCTCAGAAAGCTTCTTTCCAGTTTTGAACGGAAGATATTTCCTTTTTCACCATAGCCCTCTATGGGCTTCCAAATATCCCTTTGCCAATTCCACAAGAACAGCCTTAGCGAAAGGCTTCTTGAAGGGAAAGATGTAACTCTGTGAGATGAATTAACAGAACACAGAGCAGTTTCTCAGAAAGCTTCTTTCCAGTTTTGAACGGAAGATATTTCCTTTTTCACCATAGCCCTCTATGGGCTTCCAAATATCCCTTTGCCAATTCCACAAGAACAGCCTTAGCGAAAGGCTTCTTGAAGGGAAAGATGTAACTCTGTGAGATGAATTTACAGAACACAGAGCAGTTTCTCAGAAAGCTTCTTTCCAGTTTTGAACGGAAGATATTTCCTTTTTCACCATAGCCCTCTATGGGCTTCCAAATATCCCTTTGCCAATTCCACAAGAACAGCTTTAGCGAAAGGCTTCTTGAAGGGAAAGATGTAACTCTGTGAGATGAATTAACAGAACACAGAGCAGTTTCTCAGGACGCTTCTTTCCAGTTTTGAACGGAAGATATTTCCTTTTTCACCATAGCCCTCTATGGACTTCCAAATATCCCTTCGCCAATTCCACAAGAACAGCCTTAGCGAAAGGCTTCTTGAAGGAAAAGATGTAACTCTGTGAGATGAATTAACAGAACACAGAGCAGTTTCTCAGAAAGCTTCTTTCCAGTTTTGAAAGGAAGATATTTCCTTTTTCTCTGTAGCCCTCTATGGGCTTCCAAATATCCCTTTGCCAATTCCACAAGAACAGCCTTATCGAAAGGCTTCTTGAAGGGAAAGATATAACACTGTGAGATGAATTAACAGAACACCGAGCAGTTTCTCAGAAAGCTTCTTTCCAGTTTTGAACGGACGGTATTTCCTTTTTCACCATAGCCCTCTATGCGATTCCAAATATCACTTTGCCAATTCCACAAGAACAGTCTTAGCGAAAGGCTTCTTGAAGGGAAAGATGTAACTCTGTGAGATGAATTAACAGAACACAGAGCAGTTTCTCAGAAAGCTTCTTTCCAGTTTTGAAGGAAAGATATTTCCTTTTTCACCATAGCCCTCTATGTGCTTCCAAATATCCCTTTGCCAATTCCACAAGAACAGCCTTAGCGAAAGGCTTCTTGAAGGGAAAGATGTAACTCTGTGAGATGAATTAACAGAACACAGAGCAGTTTCTCAGAAAGCTTCTTTCCAGTTTTGAACGGAAGATATTTCCTTTTTCACCATAGCCCTCTATGGGCTTCCAAATATCCTTTTGCCAATTCCACAAGAACAGCCTTAGCGAAAGGCTTCTTGAAGGGAAAGATGTAACTCTGTGAGCTTAATTAAGAGAACACAGAGCAGTTTCTCAGAAAGCTTCTTTCCAGTTTTGAACGGAAGATATTTCCTTTTTCACCATAGCCCTCTATGGGCTTCCAAATATCCCTTTGCCAATTCCCCACGAACAGCCTTAGCGAAAGGCTTCTGGAAGGGAAAGATGTAACTCTGTGAGATGAATTAACAGAACACAGAGCAGTTTCTCAGAAAGCTTCTTTCCAGTTTTGAACGGAAGATATTTCCTTTTTCACCATAGCCCTCTATGGGCTTCCAAATATCCCTTTGCCAATTCCACAAGAACAGCCTTAGATAAAGGCTTCTCGAAGGGAAAGATGTAACTCTGTCAGATGAATTAGGAGAACACAGAGCAATTTCTCAGAAAGCTTCTTTCCAATTTTGAACGGAAGATATTTCCTTTTTCACCATAGCCCTCTATGGGCTTCCAAATATCCCTTTGCCAATTCCACAAGAACAGCCTTAGCGAAAGGCTTCTTGAAGGGAAAGATGTAACTCTGTGAGATGAATTAACAGAACACAGAGCAGTTTCTCAGAAAGCTTCTTTCCAGTTTTGAACGGAAGATATTTCCTTTTTCACCATAGCCCTCTATGGGCTTCCAAATATCCCTTTGCCAATTCCACAAGAACAGCCTTAGCGAAAGGCTTCTTGAAGGGAAAGATGTAACTCTGTGAGATGAATTTACAGAACACAGAGCAGTTTCTCAGAAAGCTTCTTTCCAGTTTTGAACGGAAGATATTTCCTTTTTCACCATAGCCCTCTATGGGCTTCCAAATATCCCTTTGCCAATTCCACAAGAACAGCTTTAGCGAAAGGCTTCTTGAAGGGAAAGATGTAACTCTGTGAGATGAATTAACAGAACACAGAGCAGTTTCTCAGGACGCTTCTTTCCAGTTTTGAACGGAAGATATTTCCTTTTTCACCATAGCCCTCTATGGACTTCCAAATATCCCTTCGCCAATTCCACAAGAACAGCCTTAGCGAAAGGCTTCTTGAAGGGAAAGATGTAACTCTGTGAGATGAATTAACAGAACACAGAGCAGTTTCTCAGAAAGCTTCTTTCCAGTTTTGAACGGAAGATATTTCCTTTTTCACCGTAGCCCTCTATGGGCTTCCAAATATCCCTTTGCCAATTCCACAAGAACAGGATTAGCGAAAGGCTTGTTGAAGGTAAAGATGTAACTCTGTGAGATGAATTAACTGAACACAGAGCAGTTTCTCAGAACGCTTCTTTCCAGTTTTGAACGGAAGATATTTCCTTTTTCACCATATCCTTCTATGGGCTTCCAAATATCCCTTTGCCAATTCCACAAGAACAGCCTTAGCGAAAGGCTTCTTGAACGGAAAGATTTAACACTGTGTGATGAACTAACAGAACACAGAGCAGTTTCTCAGAAAACTTCTTTCCAGTTTTGAACGGAAGATATTTCCTTTTTCACCATAGCCCTCTATGGGCTTCCAAATATCCCTTTGCCAATGCCACAAGAACAGCCTTAGCGAAAGGCTTCTTGAAGGGAAAGATGTAACTCTGTGAGATGAATTAACAGAACACAGAGCAGTTTCTCAGAAAGCTTCTTTCCAGTTTTGAACGGAAGATATTTCCTTTTTCACCATAGCCCTCTATGGGCTTCCAAATATCCCTTTGCCAATTCCAGAAGAACAGCCTTATCGAAAGGATTCTTGAAGGGAAAGATGTAACTCTGTGAGATGAATTAACAGAACACAGAGCAGTTTCTCAGAAAGCTTCTTTCCAGTTTTGAACGGAAGATATTTCCTTTTTCACCATAGCCCTCTCTGGGCTTCCAAATATCCCTTTGCCAATGCCCCAAGAAGAGTCTTAGCGAAAGGCTCCTTGAAGGGAAAGATGTAACTCTGTGAGATGAATTAACAGAACACAGAGCAGTTTCTCAGGACGCTTCTTTCCAGTTTTGAACGGAAGATATTTCCTTTTTCACCATAGCCCTCTATGGACTTCCAAATATCCCTTTGCCAATTCCACAAGAACAGCCTTATCGAAAGGCTTCTTGAAGGGAAAGATATAACACTGTGAGATGAATTAACAGAACACCGAACAGTTTCTCAGAAAGTTTCTTTCCAGTTTTGAACGGACGGTATTTCCTTTTTCACCGTAGCCCTCTATGCGATTCCAAATATCACTTTGCCAATTCCACAAGAACAGTCTTAGCGAAAGGCTTCTTGAAGGGAAAGATGTAACTCTGTGAGATGAATTAACAGAACACAGAGCAGTTTCTCAGAAAGCTTCTTTCCAGTTTTGAACGGAAGATATTTCCTTTTTCCCCATAGACCTCTATGGGCTTCCAAATATCCCTTTGCCAATTCCACAAGAACAGCCTTAGCGAAAGGCTTCTTGAACGGAAAGATGTAACACTGTGAGATGAACTAACAGAACACAGAGCAGTTTCTCAGAAAGCTTCTTTCCAGTTTTGAACGGAAGATATTTCCTTTTTCACCATAGCCCTCTATGGGCTTCCAAATATCCCTTTGCCAATTCCACAAGAACAGCCTTAGCTAAAGTCTTCTTGAAGGGAAAGATGTAACACTGTGAGATGAATTCACAGAACACAGAGCAGTTTCTCAGAAAGCTTCTTTCCAGTTTTGAACGGAAGATATTTCCTTTTTCACCATAGCCCTCTATGGGCTTCCAAATATCCCTTTGCCAATTCCACAAGAACAGCCTTAGCGAAAGGCTTCTTGAAGGGAAAGATGTAACTCTGTGAGATGAATTAACAGAACACAGAGCAGTTTCTCAGAAAGCTTCTTTCCAGTTTTGAACGGAAGATATTTAGTTTTTCACCATAGACCTCTATGGGCTTCCAAATATCCTTTTGCCAATTCCAAAAGAACAGCCTTAGCGAAAGGCTTCTGAAGGGAAAGATGTAACTCTGTGAGCTTAATTAAGATAACACAGAGCAGTTTCTCAGAAAGCTTCTTTCCAGTTTTGAACGGAAGATATTTCCTTTTTCACCATAGCCCTCTATGGGCTTCCAAATATCCCTTTGCCAATTCCACAAGAACAGCCTTAGCGAAAGGCTTCTTGAAGGGAAAGATGTAACTCTGTGAGATGAATTAACAGAACACAGAGCAGTTTCTCAGAAAGCTTCTTTCCAGTTTTGAACGGAAGATATTTCCTTTTTCACCATAGCCCTCTATGGGCTTCCAAATATCCCTTTGCCAATTCCAGAAGAACAGCCTTAGCGAAAGGATTCTTGAAGGGAAAGATGTAACTCTGTGAGATGAATTAACAGAACACAGAGCAGTTTCTCAGAAAGCTTCTTTCCAGTTTTGAACAGAAGATATTTCCTTTTTCACCGTAGCCCTCTATGGTCTTCCAAATATCCTTTTGCCAACTCCACAAGAACAGCCTTATCGAAAGGCTTCTTGAAGGGAAAGATGTAACTCAGTGAGCTTAATTAAGAGAACACAGAGCAGTTTCTCAGAAAGCTTCTTTCCAGTTATGAACGGAAGATATTTCCTTTTTCACCATAGCCCTCTATGGGCTTCCAAATATCCCTTTGCCAATTCCACAAGAACAGCCTTAGCGAAAGGCTTCTTGAAGGGAAAGATGTAACTCTGTGAGATGAATTAACAGAACACAGAGCAGTTTCTCAGAAAGCTTCTTTCCAGTTTTGAACGGAAGATATTTCCTTTTTCACCATAGCCCTCTATGGGCTTCCAAATATCCCTTTGCCAATTCCACAAGAACAGCCTTAGGGAAAGTCTTCTTGAAGGGAAAGATGTAACTCTGTGAGATGAATTAACAGAACACAGAGCAGTTTCTCAGAAAGCTTCTTTCCAGTTTTGAACGGAAGATATTTCCTTTTTCACCATAGCCCTCTATGGGCTTCCAAATATCCCTTTGCCAATTCCACAAGAACAGCCTTAGCGAAAGGCTTCTTGAAGGGAAAGCTGTAACTCTGTGAGATGAATTAACAGAACACAGAGCAGTTTCTCAGAAAGGTTCATTCCAGTTTTGAAGGAAAGATATTTCCTTTTTCACCATAGCCCTCTATGGGCTTCCAAATATCCCTTTGCCAATTCCACAAGAACAGCCTTAGCGAAAGGCTTCTTGAAGGGAAAGATGTAACTCTGTGAGATGAATTAACAGAACACAGAGCAGTTTCTCAGAAAGCTTCTTTCCAGTTTTGAACGGAAGATATTTCCTTTTTCACCATAGCCCTCTATGGGCTTCCAAATATCCCTTTGCCAATTCCACAAGAACAGCCTTAGCGAAAGGCTTCTTGAAGGGAAAGATATAACTCTGTGAGATGAATTAACAGAACACAGAGCAGTTTCTCAGAAAGCTTCTTTCCAGTATTGAACGGAAGATATTTCCTTTTTCACCATAGCCCTCTATGGGCTTCCAAATATCCCTTTGCCAATTCCACAAGAACAGCCTTAGCGAAAGGCTTCTTGAAGGGAAAGATGTAACTCTGTGAGATGAATTAACAGAACACAAAGCAGTTTCTAAGAAAGCTTCTTTCCAGTTTTGAACGGAAGATATTTCGTTTTTCACCATAGTCCTCTAAGGGCTTCCAAATATCCCTTTGCCAATTCCACAAGAACAGCCTTAGCGAAAGGCTTCTTGAAGGGAAAGATGTAACTCTGTGAGATGAATTAACAGAACACAGAGCAGTTTCTCAGAAAGCTTCTTTCCAGTTTTGAACGGAAGATATTTCCTTTTTCACCATAGCCCTCTATGGGCTTCCAAATATCCCGTTGCCAATTCCACAAGAACAGCCTTAGCGAAAGGCTTCTTGAAGGGAAAGATGTAACTCTGTGAGATGAATTAACAGAACACAGAGCAGTTTCTCAGAAAGCTTCTTTCCAGTTTTGAACGGAAGATATTTCCTTTTACACCATAGACCTCTATGGGCTTCCAAATATCCCTCTGCCAATTCCACAAGAACAGCCTTAGCGAAAGTCTTCTTGAAGGGAAAGATGTAACTCTGTGAGATGAATGAACAGAACACAGAGCAGTTTCTCAGAAAGCTTCTTTCCAGTTTTGAACGGAAGATATTTCCTTTTTCACCATAGCCCTCTAGGGGCTTCCAAATATCCCTTTGCCAATTCCACAAGAACAGCCTTAGCGAAGGGATTCTTGAAGGGAAAGATGTAACTCTGTGAGATGAATTAACAGAACACAGAGCAGTTTCTCAGAAAGCTTCTTTCCAGTTTTGAACGGAAGATATTTCCTTTTTCACCATAGCCCTCTATGGGCTTCCAAATATCCCTTTGCCAATTCCACAAGAACAGCCTTAGCGAAAGGCTTCTTGAAGGGAAAGATGTAACTCTGTGAGATGAATGAACAGAACACAGAGCAGTTTCTCAGAAAGCTTCTTTCCGGTTTTGAACGGAAGATATTTCCTTTTTCACCATAGCCCTCTATGGGCTTCCAAATATCCCTTTGCCAATTCCACAAGAACAGCCTTAGCGAAAGGCTTCTTGAAGGGAAAGATGTAACTCTGTGAGATGAATTAACGGAACACAAAGCAGTTTCTTAGAAAGCTTCTTTCCAGTTTTGAACGGAAGATATTTCCTTTTTCACCATAGCCCTCTATGGGCTTCCAAATATCCCTTTGCCAATTACACAAGAACAGCCTTAGCGAAAGGCTTCTTGAAGGGAAAGATGTAACTCAGTGAGATGAATGAACAGAACACAGAGCAGTTTCTCAGTAAGCTTCTTTCCAGTTTTGAACGGAAGATATTTCCTTTTTCACCATAGCCCTCTATGGGCTTCCAAATATCCCTTTGCCAATTCCACAAGAACAGCCTTAGCGAAAGGCTTCTTGAAGGGAAAGCTGTAACTCTGTGAGATGAATTAACAGAACACAGAGCAGTTTCTCAGAAAGCTTCTTTCCAGTTTTGAACGGAAGATATTTCCTTTTTCACCATAGCCCTCTATGGGCTTCCAAATATCCCTTTGCCAATTCCCCAAGAACAGCTTTAGCGAAAGGCTTCTGGAAGGGAAAGATGTAACTCTGTGAGATGAATTAACAGAACACAGAGCAGTTTCTCAGAAAGCTTCTTTCCAGTTTTGAACGGAAGATATTTCCTTTTTCACCATAGCCCTCTATGGGCTTCCAAATATCCCTTTGCCAATTCCACAAGAACAGCCTTAGCGAAAGGCTTCTTGAAGGGAAAGATGTAACTCTGTGAGATGAATTAACAGAACACAGAGCAGTTTCTCAGAAAGCTTCTTTCCAGTTTTGAACGGAAGATATTTCCTTTTTCACCATAGCCCTCTATGGGCTTCCAAATATCCTTTTGCCAATTCCACAAGAACAGCCTTAGCGAAAGGTTTCTTGAAGGGAAAGATGTAACTCTGTGAGATGAATTAACAGAACACAGAGCAGTTTCTCAGAAAGCTTCCTTCCAGTTTTGAACGAAAGATATTTCCTTTTTCACCATAGCCCTCTATGGGCTTCCAAATATCCCTTTGCCAATTCCACAAGAACAGCCCTAGCGAAAGGCTTCTTCAAGGGAAAGATGTAACTCTGTGAGATGAATTAACAGAACACAGAGCAGTTTCTCAGAAAGCTTCTTTCCAGTTTTGAACGGAAGATATTTCCTTTTTCACCATAGCCCTCTAAGGGCTTCCAAATATCCCTTTGCCAATTCCACAAGAACAGCTTTAGCGAAAGGCTTCTTGAAGGGAAAGATGTAACTCTGTGAGATGAATTAACAGAACACAGAGCAGTTTCTCAGAAGGCTTCTTTCCAGTTTTGAACGGAAGATATTTTCTTTTTCACCATAGCCCTCTATGGGCTTCCAAATATCCCTTTGCCAATTCCACAAGAACAGCCTTAGCGAAAGGATTCTTGAAGGGAAAGATGTAACTCTGTGAGATGAATTAACAGAACACAGAGCAGTTTCTGAGAAAGCTTCTTTCCAATTTTGAAGGAAAGATATTTCCTTTTTCACCATCGCCCTCTATGCCCTTCCAAATATCCCTTTGCCAATTCCACAAGAACAGCCTTAGCGAAACGCTTCTTGAAGGGAAAGATGTAACTCTGTGAGATGAAATAACAGAACACAGAGCAGTTTCTCAGAAAGCTTCTTTCCAGTTTTGAACGGAAGATATTTCCTTTTTCACCATAGCCCTCTATGGGCTTCCAAATATCCCTTTGCCAATTCCACAAGAACAGCCTTAGCGAAAGGCTTCTTGAAGGGAAAGATGTAACTCTGTGAGATGAATTAACAGAACACAGAGCAGTTTCTCAGAAGGCTTCTTTCCAGTTTTGAACGGAAGATATTTCCTTTTTCACCATAGCCCTCTATGGGCTTCCAAATATCCCTTTGCCAATTCCACAAGAACAGCTGTAGCGAAAGTCTTCTTGAAGGGAAAGATGTAAGTCTGTGAGATGAATGAACAGAACACAGAGCAGTTTCTCAGAATGTTTCTTTCCAGTTTTGAACGGAAGATATTTCCTTTTTCACCATAGCCCTCTATGGGCTTCCAAATATCCCTTTGCCAATTCCCCAAGAACAGCCTTAGCGCAACACTTCTTGAAGGGAAAGATGTAACTCTGTGAGATGAATTAACAGAACACAGAGCAGTTTCTCAGAAAGCTTCTTTCCAGTTTTGAACGGAAGATATTTCCTTTTTCACCATAGCCCTCTATGGGCTTCCAAATATCCCGTTGCCAATTCCACAAGAACAGCCTTAGCGAAAGGCTTCTTGAAGGGAAGGATGTAACTCTGTGACATGAATTAACAGAACACAGAGCAGTTTCTCTGAAAGCTTCTTTCCAGTTTTGAACGGAAGATATTTCCTTTTTCACCATAGCCCTCTATGGGCTTCGAAACATCCCGTTGCCAATTCCACAAGAACAGCCTTAGCGAAAGGCTTCTTGAAGGGAAGGATGTAACTCTGTGAGATGAATTAACAGAACACAGAGCAGTTTCTCAGAAAGCTTCTTTCCAGTTTGGAACGGAAGATATTTCCTTTTTCACCGTAGCCCTCTATGGGCTTCCAAATATCCCTTTGCCAATTCCACAAGAACAGCCTTAGCGAAGGGCTTCTTGGAGGGAAAGATGTAACTCTGTGAGATGAATTAACAGAACACAGAGCAGTTTCTCAGAAAGCTTCTTTCCAGTTTTGAACGGAAGATATTTCCTTTTTCACCATAGCCCTCTATGGGCTTCCAAATATCCCTTTGCCAATTCCACAAGAACAGCCTTAGCGAAAGGCTTCTTGAAGGGAAAGATGTAACTCTGTGAGATGAATTAACAGAACACAGAGCAGTTTCTCAGAAAGCTTCTTTCCAGTTTTGAACGGAAGATATTTCCTTTTTCACCATAGCCCTCTATGGGCTTCCAAATATCCCTTTGCCAATTCCACAAGAACAGCCTTAGCGAAAGGCTTCTTGAAGGGAAAGATGTAACTCTGTGAGATGAATTAACAGAACACAAAGCCGTTTCTCAGAAAGCTTCTTTCCAGTTTTGAACGGAAGATATTTCCTTTTTCACCATAGCCCTCTATGTGCTTCCAAATATCCCTTTGCCAATTCCACAAGAACAGCCTTATCGAAAGGCTTCTTGAAGGGAAAGATGTAACTCTGTGAGATGAATTAACAGAACACAGAGCAGTTTCTCAGAAAGCTTCTTTCCAGTTTTGAACGGAAGATATTTCCTTTTTCACCATAGCCCTCTATGGGCTTCCAAATATCCCTTTGCCAATTCCCCACGAACAGCCTTAGCGAAAGGCTTCTGGAAGGGAAAGATGTAACTCTGTGAGATGAATTAACAGAACACAGAGCAGTTTCTCAGAAAGCTTCTTTCCAGTTTTGAACGGAAGATATTTCCTTTTTCACCATAGCCCTCTATGGGCTTCCAAATATCCCTTTGCCAATTCCACAAGAACAGCCTTAGATAAAGGCTTCTCGAAGGGAAAGATGTAACTCTGTGAGATGAATTAGGAGAACACAGAGCAATTTCTCAGAAAGCTTCTTTCCAGTTTTGAACGGAAGATATTTCCTTTTTCACCATAGCCCTCTATGGGCTTCCAAATATCCCTTTGCCAATTCCACAAGAACAGCCTTAGCGAAAGGCTTCTTGAAGGGAAAGATGTAACTCTGTGAGATGAATTAACAGAACACAGAGCAGTTTCTCAGAAAGCTTCTTTCCAGTTTTGAACGGAAGATATTTCCTTTTTCACCATAGCCCTCTATGGGCTTCCAAATATCCCTTTGCCAATTCCACAAGAACAGCCTTAGCGAAAGGCTTCTTGAAGGGAAAGATGTAACTCTGTGAGATGAATTTACAGAACACAGAGCAGTTTCTCAGAAAGCTTCTTTCCAGTTTTGAACGGAAGATATTTCCTTTTTCACCATAGCCCTCTATGGGCTTCCAAATATCCCTTTGCCAATTCCCCACGAACAGCCTTAGCGAAAGGCTTCTGGAAGGGAAAGATGTAACTCTGTGAGATGAATTAACAGAACACAGAGCAGTTTCTCAGAAAGCTTCTTTCCAGTTTTGAAAGGAAGATATTTCCTTTTTCTCTGTAGCCCTCTATGGGCTTCCAAATATCCCTTTGCCAATTCCACAAGAACAGCCTTATCGAAAGGCTTCTTGAAGGGAAAGATATAACACTGTGAGATGAATTAACAGAACACCGAGCAGTTTCTCAGAAAGCTTCTTTCCAGTTTTGAACGGACGGTATTTCCTTTTTCACCATAGCCCTCTATGCGATTCCAAATATCACTTTGCCAATTCCACAAGAACAGTCTTAGCGAAAGGCTTCTTGAAGGGAAAGATGTAACTCTGTGAGATGAATTAACAGAACACAGAGCAGTTTCTCAGAAAGCTTCTTTCCAGTTTTGAACGGAAGATATTTCCTTTTTCCCCATAGACCTCTATGGGCTTCCAAATATCCCTTTGCCAATTCCACAACAACAGCCTTAGCGAAAGGCTTCTTGAAGGGAAAGATGTAACTCTGTGAGATAAATTTAGAGAACACAGAGCAGTTTCTCAGAAAGCTTCTTTCCAGTTTTGACCGTAAGATATTTCCTTTATCACCATAGCCCTCTACGGGCTTCCAAATATCCCTTTGCCAATTCCACAAGAACAGCCTTAGCGAAAGGATTCTTGAAGGGAAAGATGTAACTCTGTGAGATGAATTAACAGAACACAGAGCAGTTTCTCAGAAACCTTCTTTCCAGTTTTGAACGGAAGATATTTCCTTTTTCACCATAGCAGTCTATGGGCTTCCACATATCCCTTTGCCAATTCCACAAGAACAGCCTTAGCGAAAGGCTTCTTGAAGGGAAAGATGTAACTCTGTGAGATGAATTAACAGAACACCGAGCAGTTTCTCAGAAAGCTTCTTTCCAGTTTTGAACGGAAGATATTTCCTTTTTCACCATAGCCCTCTATGCGATTCCAAATATCACTTTGCCAATTCCACAAGAACAGCCTTAGCGAAAGGCTTCTTGAAGGGAAAGATGTAACTCTGTGAGATGAATTAGCAAAACACAGAGCAGTTTCTCAGAAAGCTTCTTTCGAGTTTTGAACGGAAGATATTTCCTTTTCACCATAGCCCTCTATGGGTTTCCAAATATCCCTTTGCCAATTACACAAGAACAGCCTTAGCGAAAGGCTTCTTGAAGGGAAAGATGTAACTCTGTGAGATGAATTAGCAGAACACAGAGCAGTTTCTCAGAAAGCTTCTTTCCAGTTTTGAACGGAAGATATTTCCTTTTTCACCATAGCCCTCTATGGGCTTCCAAATATCCCTTTGCCAATTCCACAAGAACAGCCTTAGCGAAAGGCTTCTTGAAGGGAAAGATGTAACTCTGTGAGATGAATTAACAGAACACAGAGCAGTTTCTCAGAAAGCTTCTTTCCAGTTTTGAACGGAAGATATTTCCTTTTTCACCATAGCCCTCTATGGGCTTCCAAATATCCCTTTGCCAATTCCCCACGAACAGCCTTAGCGAAAGGCTTCTGGAAGGGAAAGATGTAACTCTGTGAGATGAATTAACAGAACACAGAGCAGTTTCTCAGAAAGCTTCTTTCCAGTTTTGAACGGAAGATATTTCCTTTTTCACCATAGCACTCTATGGGCTTCCAAATATCCCTTTGCCAATTCCACAAGAACAGCCTTAGATAAAGGCTTCTCGAAGGGAAAGATGTAACTCTGTGAGATGAATTAGGAGAACACAGAGCAATTTCTCAGAAAGCTTCTTTCCAGTTTTGAACGGAAGATATTTCCTTTTTCACCATAGCCCTCTATGGGCTTCCAAATATCCCTTTGCCAATTCCACAAGAACAGCCTTAGCGAAAGGCTTCTTGAAGGGAAAGATGTAACTCTGTGAGATGAATTAACAGAACACAGAGCAGTTTCTCAGAAAGCTTCTTTCCAGTTTTGAACGGAAGATATTTCCTTTTTCACCATAGCCCTCTATGGGCTTCCAAATATCCCTTTGCCAATTCCACAAGAACAGCCTTAGCGAAAGGCTTCTTGAAGGGAAAGATGTAACTCTGTGAGATGAATTTACAGAACACAGAGCAGTTTCTCAGAAAGCTTCTTTCCAGTTTTGAACGGAAGATATTTCCTTTTTCACCATAGCCCTCTATGGGCTTCCAAATATCCCTTTGCCAATTCCACAAGAACAGCTTTAGCGAAAGGCTTCTTGAAGGGAAAGATGTAACTCTGTGAGATGAATTAACAGAACACAGAGCAGTTTCTCAGGACGCTTCTTTCCAGTTTTGAACGGAAGATATTTCCTTTTTCACCATAGCCCTCTATGGACTTCCAAATATCCCTTCGCCAATTCCACAAGAACAGCCTTAGCGAAAGGCTTCTTGAAGGAAAAGATGTAACTCTGTGAGATGAATTAACAGAACACAGAGCAGTTTCTCAGAAAGCTTCTTTCCAGTTTTGAAAGGAAGATATTTCCTTTTTCTCTGTAGCCCTCTATGGGCTTCCAAATATCCCTTTGCCAATTCCACAAGAACAGCCTTATCGAAAGGCTTCTTGAAGGGAAAGATATAACACTGTGAGATGAATTAACAGAACACCGAGCAGTTTCTCAGAAAGCTTCTTTCCAGTTTTGAACGGACGGTATTTCCTTTTTCACCATAGCCCTCTATGCGATTCCAAATATCACTTTGCCAATTCCACAAGAACAGTCTTAGCGAAAGGCTTCTTGAAGGGAAAGATGTAACTCTGTGAGATGAATTAACAGAACACAGAGCAGTTTCTCAGAAAGCTTCTTTCCAGTTTTGAACGGAAGATATTTCCTTTTTCCCCATAGACCTCTATGGGCTTCCAAATATCCCTTTGCCAATTCCACAACAACAGCCTTAGCGAAAGGCTTCTTGAAGGGAAAGATGTAACTCTGTGAGATAAATTTAGAGAACACAGAGCAGTTTCTCAGAAAGCTTCTTTCCAGTTTTGACCGTAAGATATTTCCTTTATCACCATAGCCCTCTACGGGCTTCCAAATATCCCTTTGCCAATTCCACAAGAACAGCCTTAGCGAAAGGATTCTTGAAGGGAAAGATGTAACTCTGTGAGATGAATTAACAGAACACAGAGCAGTTTCTCAGAAACCTTCTTTCCAGTTTTGAACGGAAGATATTTCCTTTTTCAAAATAGCAGTCTATGGGCTTCCACATATCCCTTTGCCAATTCCACAAGAACAGCCTTAGCGAAAGGCTTCTTGAAGGGAAAGATGTAACTCTGTGAGATGAATTAACAGAACACCGAGCAGTTTCTCAGAAAGCTTCTTTCCAGTTTTGAACGGAAGATATTTCCTTTTTCACCATAGCCCTCTATGCGATTCCAAATATCACTTTGCCAATTCCACAAGAACAGCCTTAGCGAAAGGCTTCTTGAAGGGAAAGATGTAACTCTGTGAGATGAATTAGCAAAACACAGAGCAGTTTCTCAGAAAGCTTCTTTCGAGTTTTGAACGGAAGATATTTCCTTTTCACCATAGCCCTCTATGGGTTTCCAAATATCCCTTTGCCAATTACACAAGAACAGCCTTAGCGAAAGGCTTCTTGAAGGGAAAGATGTAACTCTGTGAGATGAATTAACAGAACACAGAGCAGTTTCTCAGAACGCTTCTTTCCAGTTTTGAACGGAAGATATTTCTTTTTTCACCGTAGCCCTCTATGGGCTTCCAAATATCCCTTTGCCAATTCCACAAGAAAAGCCTTAGCGAAAGGCTTCTTGAAGGGAAAGATGTAACTCTGTGAGATTAATTAACAGAACACAGAGAAGTTTCTCACAAAGCTTCTTTCCAGTTTTGAACAGAAGATATTTCCTTTTTCACTATAGCCCTCTATGGGCCTCCAAATATCCCTTTGCCAATTAAACAAGAACAGCCTTATCAAAAGGCTTCTTGAAGGGAAAGATGTAACTCTGTGAGATGAATTAACAGAACACAGAGAAGTTTCTCAGAAAGCATCTTTCCAGTTTTGAACGGAAGATATTTCCTTTTTCACCGTAGCCCTCTATGGGCTTCCAAATATCCCTTTGCCAATTCCACAAGAACAGGTTTAGCGAAAGGCTTGTTGAAGGTAAAGATGTAACTCTGTGAGATGAATTAACTGAACACAGAGCAGTTTCTCAGAACGCTTCTTTCCAGTTTTGAACGGAAGATATTTCCTTTTTCACCATATCCTTCTATGGGCTTCCAAATATCCCTTTGCCAATTCCACAAGAACAGCCTTAGCGAAAGGCTTCTTGAACGGAAAGATGTAACACTGTGAGATGAACTAACAGAACACAGAGCAGTTTCTCAGAAAACTTCTTTCCAGTTTTGAACGGAAGATATTTCCTTTTTCACCATAGCCCTCTATGGGCTTCCAAATACCCCTTTGCCAATGCCACAAGAACAGCCTTAGCGAGAGGATTCCTTAAGGGAAAGATGTAACTCTGTGAGATGAATTAACAGAACACAGAGCAGTTTCTCAGAACGCTTCTTTCCAGTCTTGAACGGAATATATTTCCTTTTTCACCATAGCCCTCTAGGGGCTTCCAAATATCCTTTGCCAATTCCACAAGAACAGCCTTAGCGAAAGGCTTCTTGAAGGGAAAGATGTAACTCTGTGAGATGAATTAACAAAACACAGAGCAGTTTCTCAGAAAGCTTCTTTCCAGTTTTGAACAGAAGATATTTCCTTTTTAACTATAGCCCTCTATGGGCTTCCAAATATCCCTTTGCCAATTCCACAAGAACAGCCTTATCGAAAGGATTCTTGAAGGGAAAGATGTAACTCTGTGAGATGAATTAACAGAACACAGAGCAGTTTCTCAGAAAGCTTCTTTCCAGTTTTGAACGGAAGATATTTCCTTTTTCACCATAGCCCTCTATGGGCTTCCAAATATCCCTTTGCAAATTCCAGAACAACAGCCTTAGCGAAAGGTTTCTTGAAGGGAAAGATGTAACTCTGTTAGATGAATTAAGAGAACACAGAGCAGTTTCTCAGAAAGCTTCTTTCCAGTTTTGAACGGAAGATATTTCCTTTTTCACCATAGCTCTCTATGGGCTTCCAAATATCCCTTTGCCAATGCCCCAAGAAGAGTCTTAGCGAAAGGCTCCTTGAAGGGAAAGATGTAACTCTGTGAGATGAATTAACAGAACACAGAGCAGTTTCTCAGGACGCTTCTTTCCAGTTTTGAACGGAAGATATTTCCTTTTTCACCATAGCCCTCTATGGACTTCCAAATATCCCTTTGCCAATTCCACAAGAACAGCCTTATCGAAAGGCTTCTTGAAGGGAAAGATATAACACTGTGAGATGAATTAACAGAACACCGAACAGTTTCTCAGAAAGCTTCTTTCCAGTTTTGAACGGACGGTATTTCCTTTTTCACCATAGCCCTCTATGCGATTCCAAATATCACTTTGCCAATTCCACAAGAACAGTCTTAGCGAAAGGCTTCTTGAAGGGAAAGATGTAACTCTGTGAGATGAATTAACAGAACACAGAGCAGTTTCTCAGAAAGCTTCTTTCCAGTTTTGAACGGAAGATATTTCCTTTTTCCCCATAGACCTCTATGGGCTTCCAAATATCCCTTTGCCAATTCCACAAGAACAGCCTTAGCGAAAGGCTTCTTGAACGGAAAGATGTAACACTGTGAGATGAACTAACAGAACACAGAGCAGTTTCTCAGAAAGCTTCTTTCCAGTTTTGAACGTTAGATATTTCCTTTTTCACCATAGCCCTCTATGGGCTTCCAAATATCCCTTTGCCAATGCCACAAGAACAGCCTTAGCGAGAGGATTCCTGAAGGGAAAGATGTAACTCTGTGAGATGAATTAACAGAACACAGAGCAGTTTCTCAGAACGCTTCTTTCCAGTTTTGAACGGAAGATATTTCCTTTTTCACCATAGCCCTCTATGGGCTTCCAAATATCCCTTTGCCAATTCCACAAAAACAGCCTTAGCGAAAGGCTTCTTGAAGGGCATGATGTAACTCTGTGAGATGAATTAACAGAACACAGAGCAGTTTCTCAGAAAGCTTCTTTCCAGTTTTGAACAGAAGATATTTCCTTTTTCACTATAGCCCTCTATGGGCTTCCAAATATCCCGTTGCCAATTCCACAAGAACAGCCTTATCAAAAGGATTCTTGAAGGGAAAGATGTAACTCTGTGAGATGAATTAACTGAACACAGAGCAGTTTCTCAGAAAGCTTCTTTCCAGTTTTGAACGGAAGATATTTCCTTTTTCACCAGAGCCCTCTATGGGCTTCCAAATATCCCTTAGCAAATTCCAGAACAACAGCCTTAGCGAAAGGTTTCTTGAAGGGAAAGATGTAATTCTGTTAGATGAATTAAGAGAACACAGAGCAGTTTCTCAGAAAGCTTCTTTCCGGTTTTGAACGGAAGATATTTCCTTTTTCACCATAGCCCTCGATGGGCTTCCAAATATCCCTTTGCCAATTCCACAAGAACAGCCTTATCGAAAGGCTTCTTGAAGGGAAAGATGTAACTCTGTGAGATAAATTAAGAGAACACAGAGCAGTTTCTCAGAAACCTTCTTTCCAGTTTTGACCGTAAGATATTTCCTTTTTCACCATCGCCCTCTATGTGCTTCCAAATATCCCTTTGCCAATTCCACAAGAACAGCCTTAGCGAAAGGCTTCTTGAAGGGAAAGATGTAACTCTGTGAGATGAACTAACAGAACACAGAGCAGTTTCTCAGAAAGCTTCTTTCCAGTTTTGAACGGAAGATATTTCCTTTTTCACCATAGCCCTCTATGGGCTTCCAAATATCCCTTTGCCAATGCCCCAAGAAGAGTCTTAGCGAAAGGCTTCTTGAAGGGAAAGATGTAACTCTGTGAGATGAATTAACAGAACACAGAGCAGTTTCTCAGGACGCTTCTTTCCAGTTTTGAACGGAAGATATTTCCTTCTTCACCATAGCCCTCTATGGACTTCCAAATATCCCTTTGCCAATTCCACAAGAACAGCCTTATCGCAAGGCTTCTTGAAGGGAAAGATGTAACTCTGTGAGATGAATTAACAGAACACAGAGCAGTTTCTCAAAAAGCTTCTTTCCAGTTTTGAACGGAAGATATTTCCTTTTTCACCATAGCCCTCTATGGGCTTCCAAATATCCCTTTGCCAATTCCACAAGAACAGTCTTCGCGAAAGGCTTCTTGAAGGAAAGATGTAACTCTGTGAGTTGAATTAACAGAACACAGAGCAGTTTCTCACAAAGCTTCTTTCCAGTTTTGAACAGAAGATATTTCCTTTTTCACTATAGCCCTCTATGGGCCTCCAAATATCCCTTTGCCAATTCCACAAGAACAGCCTTCTCAAAAGGCTTCTTGAAGGGAAAGATGTAACTCTGTGAGATGAATTAACAGAAAACAGAGCAGTTTCTCAGAAAGCTTCTTTCCAGTTTTGAACGGAAGATATTTCCTTTTTCACCGTAGCCCTCAATGGGCTTCCAAATATCCCTTTGCCAATTCCACAAGAACAGCCTTAGCGAAAGGCTTGTTGAAGGTAAAGATGTAACTCTGTGAGATGAATTAAATGAACACAGAGCAGTTTCTCAGAAGGCGTCTTTAAAGTTTTGAACGGAAGATATATCCTTTTTCACCATATCCTTCTATGGGCTTCCAAATATCCCTTTGCCAATTCCACAAGAACAGCCTTAGCGAAAGGCATCTTGAAGGGAAAGATGTAACTCTGTGAGATGAACTAACAGAACACAGAGCAGTTTCTCAGAAAGCTTCTTTCCAGTTTGAAAGTAAGATATTTCCTTTTTCACCATAGCCCTCTATGGGCTTCCAAATATCCCTTTGCCAATGCCACAAGAACAGCCTTAGCGAAAGGCGTCCTGAAGGGAAAGATGTAACTCTGTGAGATGAATTAACAGAACACAGAGCAGTTTCTCAGAACGTTTCTTTCCAGTTTTGAACGTAAGATATTTCCTTTTTCACCATAGCCCTCTACGGGCTTCCAATATCCCTTTGCCAATTCCACAAGAACAGCCTTAGCGAAAGGCTTCTTGAAGGGAAAGATGTAACTCTGTGAGATGAATTAACAGAACACAGAGCAGTTTCTCAGAAAGCTTCTTTCCAGTTTTGAACGGAAGATATTTCCTTTTTCACCATAGCCCTCTATGGGCTTCCAAATATCCCTTTGCCAATTCCACAAGAATAGCCTTAGAAAAGGCTTCTTGAAGGGAAAGATGTAACTCTGTGAGATGAACTAACGGAACCCAGAGCAGTTTCTCAGAAAGCTTCATTCCAGTTTTGAACGGAAGATATTTCCTTTTTCACCATAGCCCTCTATGGGCTTCCAAATATCCCTTTGCCAATGCCACAAGAACAGCCTTAGCGAAAGGCTTCTTGAAGGGAAAGATGTAACTCTGTGAGATGAATTAACAGAACACAGAGCAGTTTCTCACAAAGCTTCTTTCCAGTTTTGAACAGAAGATATTTCCTTTTTCACTATAGCCCTCTAAGGGCCTCCAAATATCCCTTTGCCAATTCCACAAGAACAGCCTTATCAAAAGGCTTCTTGAAGGGAAAGATGTAACTCTGTGAGATGAATTAACAGAACACAGAGCAGTTTCTCAGAAAGCTTCTTTCCAGTTTTGAACGGAAGATATTTCCTTTTTCACCATAGCCCTCTATGGGCTTCCAAATATCCCTTTGCGAATGCCACAAGAACAGCCTTAGCGAAAGCCTTCCTGAAGGGAAAGATGTAACTCTGTGAGATGAATGAACAGAACACAGAGCAGTTTCTCAGGACGCTTCTTTCCAGTTTTGAACGGAAGATATTTCCTTTTTCACCATAGCCCTCTATGTGCTTCCAAATATCCCTTTGCCAATTCCACAAGAACAGCCTTAGCGAAAGGCTTCTTGAAGGGAAAGATGTAACTCTGTGAGATGAATTAACAGAACACAGAGCAGTTTCTATGAAAGCTTCTTTCCAGTTTTGAAAGGAAGATATTTCCTTTTTCTCCGTAGCCCTCTATGGGCTTCCAAATATCCCGTTGCCAATTCCACAAAAACAGCCTTATCGAAAGGCTTCTTGAAGGGAAAGATGTAACACTGTGAGATGAATTAACAGAACACCGAGCAGTTTCTCAGAAAGCTTCTTTCCAGTTTTGAACGGACGTTATTTCCTTTTTCACCATAGCCCTCTATGCGATTCCAAATATCACTTTGCCAATTCCACAAGAACAGTCTTAGCGAAAGGCTTCTTGAAGGGAAAGATGTAACTCTGTGAGATGAATTAACAGAACACAGAGCAGTTTCTCAGAAAGCTTCTTTCCAGTTTTGAACGGAAGATATTTCCTTTTTCCCCATAGACCTCTATGGGCTTCCAAATATCCCTTTGCCAATTCCACAAGAACAGCCTTAGCGAAAGGCTTCTTGAAGGGAAAGATGTAACTCTGTGAGATAAATTAAGAGAACACAGAGCAGTTTCTCAGAAAGCTTCTTTCCAGTTTTGACCGTAAGATATTTCTTTTATCACCATAGCCCTCTATGGGCTTCCAAATATCCCTTTGCCAATTCCACAAGAACAGCCTTAGAGAAAGGCTTCTTGAAGGGAAAGATGTAACTCTGTGAGATGAATTAACTGAACACGGAGCAGTTTCTCAGAACGCTTCTTTCCAGTTTTGAACGGAAGATATTTCCTTTTTCACCATATCCTTCTATTTGCTTCCAAATATCCCTTTGCTAATTCCACAAGAACAGTCTTAGCGAAAGGCTTCTTGAACGGAAAGATGTAACACTGTGAGATGAACTAACAGAACACAGAGCAGTTTCTCAGAAAGCTTCTTTCCAGTTTTGAACGGAAGATATTTCCTTTTTCACCATAGCCCTCTATGGGCTTCCATATATCCCTTTGCCAATGCCACAAGAACAGCCTTAGCGAGAGGATTCCTGAAGGGAAAGATGTAACTCTGTGAGATGAATTAACAGAACACAGAGCAGTTTCTCAGAACGCTTCTTTCCAGTTTTGAACGGAATATATTTCCTTTTTCACCATAGCCCTCTATGGGCTTCCAAATATCCCTTTGCCAATTCCACAAGAACAGCCTTAGCGAAAGGCTTCTTGAAGTCAAAGATGTAACTCTGTGAGATGAATTAACAGAACACAGAGCAGTTTCTCAGAAAGCTTCTTTCCAGTTTTGAACAGAAGATATTTCCTTTTTCACTATAGCCCTCTATGGGCTTCCAAATATCCCTTTGCCAATTCCACAAGAACAGCCTTAGCGAAAGGATTCTTGAAGGGAAAGATGTAACTCTGTGAGATGAATTAACTGAACACAGAGCAGTTTCTCAGAAAGCTTCTTTCCAGTTTTGAACGGAAGATATTTCCTTTTTCACCATAGTCCTCTATGGGCTTCCAAATATCCCTTTGCAAATTCCAGAACAACAGCCTTAGCGAAAGGTTTCTTGAAGGGAAAGATGTAACTCTGTTAGATGAATTAAGAGAACACAGAGCAGTTTCTCAGAAAGCTTCTTTCCAGTTTTGAACGGAAGATATTTCCTTTTTCACCATAGCCCTCTATGGGCTTCCAAATATCCCTTTGCCAATTCCACAAGAACAGCCTTATCGAAAGGCTTCTTGAAGGGAAACATGTAACTCTGTGAGATAAATTAAGAGAACACAGAGCAGTTTCTCAGAAACCTTCTTTCCAGTTTTGAACGGAAGATATTTCCTTTTTCACCATCGCCCTCTATGTGCTTCCAAATATCCCTTTGCCAATTCCACAAGAACAGCCTTAGCGAAAGGCTTCTTGAAGGGAAAGATGTAACTCTGTGAGATGAACTAACAGAACACAGAGCAGTTTCTCAGAAAGCTTCTTTCCAGTTTTGAACGGAAGATATTTCCTTCTTCTCCATAGCCCTCTATGGGCTTCCAAATATCCCTTTGCCAATGCCACAAGAACAGCCTTAGCGAAAGGCTTCTTGAAGGGAAAGATGTAACTCTGTGAGATGAATTAACAGAACACAGAGTAGTTTCTCAGAACGCTTCTTTCCAGTTTTGAACGGAAGATATTTCTTTTTTCACCATAGCCCTCTATGGGCTTCCAAATATCCCTTTGCCAATTCCACAAGAACAGCCTTAGCGAAAGGCTTCTTGAAGGGAAAGATGTAACTCTGTGAGTTGAATTAACAGAACACAGAGCAGTTTCTCACAAAGCTTCTTTCCAGTTTTGAAGAGAAGATATTTCCTTTTTCACTATAGCCCTCTACGGGCCTCCAAATATCCCTTTGCCAATTCCACAAGAACAGCCTTATCAAAAGGCTTCTTGAAGGGAAAGATGTAACTCTGTGAGATGAATTAACAGAAAACAGAGCAGTTTCTCAGAAAGCTTCTTTCCAGTTTTGAACGGAAGATATTTCCTTTTTCACCGTAGCCCTCTATGGGCTTCCAAATATCCCTTTGCCAATTCCACAAGAACAGCCTTAGCGAAAGGCTTCTTGAAGGGAAAGATGTAACTCTGTGAGATAAATTTAGAGAACACAGAGCAGTTTCTCAGAAAGCTTCTTTCCAGTTTTGACCGTAAGATATTTCCTTTATCACCATAGCCCTCTACGGGCTTCCAAATATCCCTTTGCCAATTCCACAAGAACAGCCTTAGCGAAAGGATTCTTGAAGGGAAAGATGTAACTCTGTGAGATGAATTAACAGAACACAGAGCAGTTTCTCAGAAACCTTCTTTCCAGTTTTGAACGGAAGATATTTCCTTTTTCACCATAGCAGTCTATGGGCTTCCACATATCCCTTTGCCAATTCCACAAGAACAGCCTTAGCGAAAGGCTTCTTGAAGGGAAAGATGTAACTCTGTGAGATGAATTAACAGAACACCGAGCAGTTTCTCAGAAAGCTTCTTTCCAGTTTTGAACGGAAGATATTTCCTTTTTCACCATAGCCCTCTATGCGATTCCAAATATCACTTTGCCAATTCCACAAGAACAGCCTTAGCGAAAGGCTTCTTGAAGGGAAAGATGTAACTCTGTGAGATGAATTAGCAAATCACAGAGCAGTTTCTCAGAAAGCTTCTTTCGAGTTTTGAACGGAAGATATTTCCTTTTCACCATAGCCCTCTATGGGTTTCCAAATATCCCTTTGCCAATTACACAAGAACAGCCTTAGCGAAAGGCTTCTTGAAGGGAAAGATGTAACTCTGTGAGATGAATTAACAGAACACAGAGCAGTTTCTCAGAACGCTTCTTTCCAGTTTTGAACGGAAGATATTTCTTTTTTCACCGTAGCCCTCTATGGGCTTCCAAATATCCCTTTGCCAATTCCACAAGAAAAGCCTTAGCGAAAGGCTTCTTGAAGGGAAAGATGTAACTCTGTGAGATTAATTAACAGAACACAGAGAAGTTTCTCACAAAGCTTCTTTCCAGTTTTGAACAGAAGATATTTCCTTTTTCACTATAGCCCTCTATGGGCCTCCAAATATCCCTTTGCCAATTAAACAAGAACAGCCTTATCAAAAGGCTTCTTGAAGGGAAAGATGTAACTCTGTGAGATGAATTAACAGAACACAGAGCAGTTTCTCAGAAAGCATCTTTCCAGTTTTGAACGGAAGATATTTCCTTTTTCACCGTAGCCCTCTATGGGCTTCCAAATATCCCTTTGCCAATTCCACAAGAACAGGTTTAGCGAAAGGCTTGTTGAAGGTAAAGATGTAACTCTGTGAGATGAATTAACTGAACACAGAGCAGTTTCTCAGAACGCTTCTTTCCAGTTTTGAACGGAAGATATTTCCTTTTTCACCATATCCTTCTATGGGCTTCCAAATATCCCTTTGCCAATTCCACAAGAACAGCCTTAGCGAAAGGCTTCTTGAACGGAAAGATGTAACACTGTGAGATGAACTAACAGAACACAGAGCAGTTTCTCAGAAAACTTCTTTCCAGTTTTGAACGGAAGATATTTCCTTTTTCACCATAGCCCTCTATGGGCTTCCAAATACCCCTTTGCCAATGCCACAAGAACAGCCTTAGCGAGAGGATTCCTTAAGGGAAAGATGTAACTCTGTGAGATGAATTAACAGAACACAGAGCAGTTTCTCAGAACGCTTCTTTCCAGTCTTGAACGGAATATATTTCCTTTTTCACCATAGCCCTCTAGGGGCTTCCAAATATCCTTTGCCAATTCCACAAGAACAGCCTTAGCGAAAGGCTTCTTGAAGGGAAAGATGTAACTCTGTGAGATGAATTAACAAAACACAGAGCAGTTTCTCAGAAAGCTTCTTTCCAGTTTTGAACAGAAGATATTTCCTTTTTAACTATAGCCCTCTATGGGCTTCCAAATATCCCTTTGCCAATTCCACAAGAACAGCCTTATCGAAAGGATTCTTGAAGGGAAAGATGTAACTCTGTGAGATGAATTAACAGAACACAGAGCAGTTTCTCAGAAAGCTTCTTTCCAGTTTTGAACGGAAGATATTTCCTTTTTCACCATAGCCCTCTATGGGCTTCCAAATATCCCTTTGCAAATTCCAGAACAACAGCCTTAGCGAAAGGTTTCTTGAAGGGAAAGATGTAACTCTGTTAGATGAATTAAGAGAACACAGAGCAGTTTCTCAGAAAGCTTCTTTCCAGTTTTGAACGGAAGATATTTCCTTTTTCACCATAGCCCTCTATGGGCTTCCAAATATCCCTTTGCCAATGCCCCAAGAAGAGTCTTAGCGAAAGGCTCCTTGAAGGGAAAGATGTAACTCTGTGAGATGAATTAACAGAACACAGAGCAGTTTCTCAGGACGCTTCTTTCCAGTTTTGAACGGAAGATATTTCCTTTTTCACCATAGCCCTCTATGGACTTCCAAATATCCCTTTGCCAATTCCACAAGAACAGCCTTATCGAAAGGCTTCTTGAAGGGAAAGATATAACACTGTGAGATGAATTAACAGAACACCGAACAGTTTCTCAGAAAGCTTCTTTCCAGTTTTGAACGGACGGTATTTCCTTTTTCACCATAGCCCTCTATGCGATTCCAAATATCACTTTGCCAATTCCACAAGAACAGTCTTAGCGAAAGGCTTCTTGAAGGGAAAGATGTAACTCTGTGAGATGAATTAACAGAACACAGAGCAGTTTCTCAGAAAGCTTCTTTCCAGTTTTGAACGGAAGATATTTCCTTTTTCCCCATAGACCTCTATGGGCTTCCAAATATCCCTTTGCCAATTCCACAAGAACAGCCTTAGCGAAAGGCTTCTTGAACGGAAAGATGTAACACTGTGAGATGAACTAACAGAACACAGAGCAGTTTCTCAGAAAGCTTCTTTCCAGTTTTGAACGTTAGATATTTCCTTTTTCACCATAGCCCTCTATGGGCTTCCAAATATCCCTTTGCCAATGCCACAAGAACAGCCTTAGCGAGAGGATTCCTGAAGGGAAAGATGTAACTCTGTGAGATGAATTAACAGAACACAGAGCAGTTTCTCAGAACGCTTCTTTCCAGTTTTGAACGGAAGATATTTCCTTTTTCACCATAGCCCTCTATGGGCTTCCAAATATCCCTTTGCCAATTCCACAAAAACAGCCTTAGCGAAAGGCTTCTTGAAGGGCATGATGTAACTCTGTGAGATGAATTAACAGAACACAGAGCAGTTTCTCAGAAAGCTTCTTTCCAGTTTTGAACAGAAGATATTTCCTTTTTCACTATAGCCCTCTATGGGCTTCCAAATATCCCTTTGCCAATTCCACAAGAACAGCCTTATCAAAAGGATTCTTGAAGGGAAAGATGTAACTCTGTGAGATGAATTAACTGAACACAGAGCAGTTTCTCAGAAAGCTTCTTTCCAGTTTTGAACGGAAGATATTTCCTTTTTCACCATAGCCCTCTATGGGCTTCCAAATATCCCTTAGCAAATTCCAGAACAACAGCCTTAGCGAAAGGTTTCTTGAAGGGAAAGATGTAATTCTGTTAGATGAATTAAGAGAACACAGAGCAGTTTCTCAGAAAGCTTCTTTCCGGTTTTGAACGGAAGATATTTCCTTTTTCACCATAGCCCTCGATGGGCTTCCAAATATCCCTTTGCCAATTCCACAAGAACAGCCTTATCGAAAGGCTTCTTGAAGGGAAAGATGTAACTCTGTGAGATAAATTAAGAGAACACAGAGCAGTTTCTCAGAAACCTTCTTTCCAGTTTTGACCGTAAGATATTTCCTTTTTCACCATCGCCCTCTATGTGCTTCCAAATATCCCTTTGCCAATTCCACAAGAACAGCCTTAGCGAAAGGCTTCTTGAAGGGAAAGATGTAACTCTGTGAGATGAACTAACAGAACACAGAGCAGTTTCTCAGAAAGCTTCTTTCCAGTTTTGAACGGAAGATATTTCCTTTTTCACCATAGCCCTCTATGGGCTTCCAAATATCCCTTTGCCAATGCCCCAAGAAGAGTCTTAGCGAAAGGCTTCTTGAAGGGAAAGATGTAACTCTGTGAGATGAATTAACAGAACACAGAGCAGTTTCTCAGGACGCTTCTTTCCAGTTTTGAACGGAAGATATTTCCTTCTTCACCATAGCCCTCTATGGACTTCCAAATATCCCTTTGCCAATTCCACAAGAACAGCCTTATCGCAAGGCTTCTTGAAGGGAAAGATGTAACTCTGTGAGATGAATTAACAGAACACAGAGCAGTTTCTCAAAAAGCTTCTTTCCAGTTTTGAACGGAAGATATTTCCTTTTTCACCATAGCCCTCTATGGGCTTCCAAATATCCCTTTGCCAATTCCACAAGAACAGTCTTCGCGAAAGGCTTCTTGAAGGAAAGATGTAACTCTGTGAGTTGAATTAACAGAACACAGAGCAGTTTCTCACAAAGCTTCTTTCCAGTTTTGAACAGAAGATATTTCCTTTTTCACTATAGCCCTCTATGGGCCTCCAAATATCCCTTTGCCAATTCCACAAGAACAGCCTTCTCAAAAGGCTTCTTGAAGGGAAAGATGTAACTCTGTGAGATGAATTAACAGAAAACAGAGCAGTTTCTCAGAAAGCTTCTTTCCAGTTTTGAACGGAAGATATTTCCTTTTTCACCGTAGCCCTCAATGGGCTTCCAAATATCCCTTTGCCAATTCCAAAAGAACAGCCTTAGCGAAAGGATTGTTGAAGGTAAAGATGTAACTCTGTGAGATGAATTAAATGAACACAGAGCAGTTTCTCAGAAGGCGTCTTTAAAGTTTTGAACGGAAGATATATCCTTTTTCACCATATCCTTCTATGGGCTTCCAAATATCCCTTTGCCAATTCCACAAGAACAGCCTTAGCGAAAGGCATCTTGAAGGGAAAGATGTAACTCTGTGAGATGAACTAACAGAACACAGAGCAGTTTCTCAGAAAGCTTCTTTCCAGTTTGAAAGTAAGATATTTCCTTTTTCACCATAGCCCTCTATGGGCTTCCAAATATCCCTTTGCCAATGCCACAAGAACAGCCTTAGCGAAAGGCGTCCTGAAGGGAAAGATGTAACTCTGTGAGATGAATTAACAGAACACAGAGCAGTTTCTCAGAACGTTTCTTTCCAGTTTTGAACGTAAGATATTTCCTTTTTCACCATAGCCCTCTACGGGCTTCCAATATCCCTTTGCCAAATCCACAAGAACAGCCTTAGCGAAAGGCTTCTTGAAGGGAAAGATGTAACTCTGTGAGATGAATTAACAGAACACAGAGCAGTTTCTCAGAAAGCTTCTTTCCAGTTTTGAACGGAAGATATTTCCTTTTTCACCATAGCCCTCTATGGGCTTCCAAATATCCCTTTGCCAATTCCACAAGAATAGCCTTAGAAAAGGCTTCTTGAAGGGAAAGATGTAACTCTGTGAGATGAACTAACGGAACCCAGAGCAGTTTCTCAGAAAGCTTCATTCCAGTTTTGAACGGAAGATATTTCCTTTTTCACCATAGCCCTCTATGGGCTTCCAAATATCCCTTTGCCAATGCCACAAGAACAGCCTTAGCGAAAGGCTTCTTGAAGGGAAAGATGTAACTCTGTGAGATGAATTAACAGAACACAGAGCAGTATCTCAGCACGCTTCTTTCCAGTTTTGAACGGAAGATATTACTTTTTTCACCATAGCCCTCTATGGGCTTCCAAATATCCCTTTGCCAATTCCACAAGAACAGCCTTAGCGAAAGGCTTCTTGAAGGGAAAGATGTAACTCTGTGAGTTGAATTAACAGAACACAGAGCAGTTTCTCACAAAGCTTCTTTCCACTTTTGAACAGAAGATATTTCCTTTTTCACTATAGCCCTCTATGGGCCTCCTAATATCCCTTTGCCAATTCCACAAGAACAGCCTTATCGAAAGGCTTCTTGACGGGAAAGATGTAACTCTGTGAGATGAATTAACAGAACACAGAGCAGTTTCTCAGAAAGCTTCTTTCCAGTTTTGAACGGAAGATATTTCCTTTTTCACCGTAGCCCTCTATGGGCTTCCAAATATCCCTTTGCCAATTCCACAAGAACAGCCTTAGCGAAAGGCTTGTTGAAGGTAAAGATGTAACTCTGTGAGATGAATTAACTGAACACAGAACAGTTTCTCAGAAGGCTTCTTTCCAGTTTTGAACGGAAGATATTTCCTTTTTCACCATATCCTTCTATGGGCTTCCAAATATCCCTTTGCCAATTCCACAAGAACAGCCTTAGCGAAAGGCTTCTTGAAGGTAAAGATGTAACTCTGTGAGATGAACTAACAGAACACAGAGCAGTTTCTCAGAAAGCTTCTTTCCAGTTTGAACGGAAGATATTTCCTTTTTCACCATAGCCCTCTAAGGGCTTCCAAATATCCCTTTGCCAATTACACAAGAACAGCCTTAGCGAAAGGCTTCTTGAAGGGAAAGATGTAACTCTGTGAGATGAATTAGCAGAACACAGAGCAGTTTCTCAGAAAGCTTCTTTCCAGTTTTGAACGGAAGATATTTCTTTTTTCACCGTAGCCCTCTATGGGCTTCCAAATATCCCTTTGCCAATGCCACAAGAACAGCCTTAGCGAAAGGTTCTTGAAGGGAAAGATGTAACTCTGTGAGATGAATTAACAGAACACAGAGCAGTTTCTCACAAAGCTTCTTTCCAGTTTTGAACAGAAGATATTTCCTTTTTCACTATAGCCCTCTAAGGGCCTCCAAATATCCCTTTGCCAATTCCACAAGAACAGCCTTATCAAAAGGCTTCTTGAAGGGAAAGATGTAACTCTGTGAGATGAATTAACAGAACACAGAGCAGTTTCTCAGAAAGCTTCTTTCCAGTTTTGAACGGAAGATATTTCCTTTTTCACCGTAGCCCTCTATGGGCTTCCAAATATCCCTTTGCCAATGCCACAAGAACAGCCTTAGCGAAAGGCTTCTTGAAGGGAAAGATGTAACTCTGTGAGATGAATTAACAGAACACAGAGCAGTTTCTCAGAAAGCTTCTTTCCAGTTTTGAACGGAAGATATTTCCTTTTTCACCATAGCCCTCTATGGGCTTCCAAATATCCCTTTGCGAATGCCACAAGAACAGCCTTAGCGAAAGCCTTCCTGAAGGGAAAGATGTAACTCTGTGAGATGAATTAACAGAACACAGAGCAGTTTCTCAGGACGCTTCTTTCCAGTTTTGAACGGAAGATATTTCCTTTTTCACCATAGCCCTCTATGTGCTTCCAAATATCCCTTTGCCAATTCCACAAGAACAGCCTTAGCGAAAGGCTTCTTGAAGGGAAAGATGTAACTCTGTGAGATGAATTAACAGAACACAGAGCAGTTTCTATGAAAGCTTCTTTCCAGTTTTGAAAGGAAGATATTTCCTTTTTCTCCGTAGCCCTCTATGGGCTTCCAAATATCCCGTTGCCAATTCCACAAAAACAGCCTTATCGAAAGGCTTCTTGAAGGGAAAGATGTAACACTGTGAGATGAATTAACAGAACACCGAGCAGTTTCTCAGAAAGCTTCTTTCCAGTCTTGAACGGACGTTATTTCCTTTTTCACCATAGCCCTCTATGCGATTCCAAATATCACTTTGCCAATTCCACAAGAACAGTCTTAGCGAAAGGCTTCTTGAAGGGAAAGATGTAACTCTGTGAGATGAATTAACAGAACACAGAGCAGTTTCTCAGAAAGCTTCTTTCCAGTTTTGAACGGAAGATATTTCCTTTTTCCCCATAGACCTCTATGGGCTTCCAAATATCCCTTTGCCAATTCCACAAGAACAGCCTTAGCGAAAGGCTTCTTGAAGGGAAAGATGTAACTCTGTGAGATAAATTAAGAGAACACAGAGCAGTTTCTCAGAAAGCTTCTTTCCAGTTTTGACCGTAAGATATTTCTTTTATCACCATAGCCCTCTATGGGCTTCCAAATATCCCTTTGCCAATTCCACAAGAACAGCCTTAGAGAAAGGCTTCTTGAAGGGAAAGATGTAACTCTGTGAGATGAATTAACTGAACACGGAGCAGTTTCTCAGAACGCTTCTTTCCAGTTTTGAACGGAAGATATTTCCTTTTTCACCATATCCTTCTATTTGCTTCCAAATATCCCTTTGCTAATTCCACAAGAACAGTCTTAGCGAAAGGCTTCTTGAACGGAAAGATGTAACACTGTGAGATGAACTAACAGAACACAGAGCAGTTTCTCAGAAAGCTTCTTTCCAGTTTTGAACGGAAGATATTTCCTTTTTCACCATAGCCCTCTATGGGCTTCCATATATCCCTTTGCCAATGCCACAAGAACAGCCTTAGCGAGAGGATTCCTGAAGGGAAAGATGTAACTCTGTGAGATGAATTAACAGAACACAGAGCAGTTTCTCAGAACGCTTCTTTCCAGTTTTGAACGGAATATATTTCCTTTTTCACCATAGCCCTCTATGGGCTTCCAAATATCCCTTTGCCAATTCCACAAGAACAGCCTTAGCGAAAGGCTTCTTGAAGTCAAAGATGTAACTCTGTGAGATGAATTAACAGAACACAGAGCAGTTTCTCAGAAAGCTTCTTTCCAGTTTTGAACAGAAGATATTTCCTTTTTCACTATAGCCCTCTATGGGCTTCCAAATATCCCTTTGCCAATTCCACAAGAACAGCCTTAGCGAAAGGATTCTTGAAGGGAAAGATGTAACTCTGTGAGATGAATTAACTGAACACAGAGCAGTTTCTCAGAAAGCTTCTTTCCAGTTTTGAACGGAAGATATTTCCTTTTTCACCATAGCCCTCTATGGGCTTCCAAATATCCCTTTGCAAATTCCAGAACAACAGCCTTAGCGAAAGGTTTCTTGAAGGGAAAGATGTAACTCTGTTAGATGAATTAAGAGAACACAGAGCAGTTTCTCAGAAAGCTTCTTTCCAGTTTTGAACGGAAGATATTTCCTTTTTCACCATAGCCCTCTATGGGCTTCCAAATATCCCTTTGCCAATTCCACAAGAACAGCCTTATCGAAAGGCTTCTTGAAGGGAAACATGTAACTCTGTGAGATAAATTAAGAGAACACAGAGCAGTTTCTCAGAAACCTTCTTTCCAGTTTTGAACGGAAGATATTTCCTTTTTCACCATCGCCCTCTATGTGCTTCCAAATATCCCTTTGCCAATTCCACAAGAACAGCCTTAGCGAAAGGCTTCTTGAAGGGAAAGATGTAACTCTCTGAGATGAACTAACAGAACACAGAGCAGTTTCTCAGAAAGCTTCTTTCCAGTTTGGAACGGAAGATATTTAATTTTTCACCATAGCCCTCTATGGGCTTCCAAATATCCCTTTGCCAATGCCCCAAGAAGAGTCTTAGCGAAAGGCTTCTTGAAGGGAAAGTTGTAACTCTGTGAGATGAATTAACAGAACACAGAGCAGTTTCTCAAAAAGCTTCTTTCCAGTTTTGAACGGAAGATATTTCCTTCTTCTCCATAGCCCTCTATGGGCTTCCAAATATCCCTTTGCCAATGCCACAAGAACAGCCTTAGCGAAAGGCTTCTTGAAGGGAAAGATGTAACTCTGTGAGATGAATTAACAGAACACAGAGTAGTTTCTCAGAACGCTTCTTTCCAGTTTTGAACGGAAGATATTTCTTTTTTCACCATAGCCCTCTATGGGCTTCCAAATATCCCTTTGCCAATTCCACAAGAACAGCCTTAGCGAAAGGCTTCTTGAAGGGAAAGATGTAACTCTGTGAGTTGAATTAACAGAACACAGAGCAGTTTCTCACAAAGCTTCTTTCCAGTTTTGAAGAGAAGATATTTCCTTTTTCACTATAGCCCTCTACGGGCCTCCAAATATCCCTTTGCCAATTCCACAAGAAGAGCCTTATCAAAAGGCTTCTTGAAGGGAAAGATGTAACTCTGTGAGATGAATTAACAGAAAACAGAGCAGTTTCTCAGAAAGCTTCTTTCCAGTTTTGAACGGAAGATATTTCCTTTTTCACCGTAGCCCTCTATGGGCTTCCAAATATCCCTTTGCCAATTCCACAAGAACAGCCTTAGCGAAAGGCTTCTTGAAGGGAAAGATGTAACTCTGTGAGATAAATTTAGAGAACACAGAGCAGTTTCTCAGAAAGCTTCTTTCCAGTTTTGACCGTAAGATATTTCCTTTATCACCATAGCCCTCTACGGGCTTCCAAATATCCCTTTGCCAATTCCACAAGAACAGCCTTAGCGAAAGGATTCTTGAAGGGAAAGATGTAACTCTGTGAGATGAATTAACAGAACACAGAGCAGTTTCTCAGAAACCTTCTTTCCAGTTTTGAACGGAAGATATTTCCTTTTTCACCATAGCAGTCTATGGGCTTCCACATATCCCTTTGCCAATTCCACAAGAACAGCCTTAGCGAAAGGCTTCTTGAAGGGAAAGATGTAACTCTGTGAGATGAATTAACAGAACACCGAGCAGTTTCTCAGAAAGCTTCTTTCCAGTTTTGAACGGAAGATATTTCCTTTTTCACCATAACCCTCTATGCGATTCCAAATATCACTTTGCCAATTCCACAAGAACAGCCTTAGCGAAAGGCTTCTTGAAGGGAAAGATGTAACTCTGTGAGATGAATTAGCAAAACACAGAGCAGTTTCTCAGAAAGCTTCTTTCGAGTTTTGAACGGAAGATATTTCCTTTTCACCATAGCCCTCTATGGGCTTCCAAATATCCCTTTGCCAATTACACAAGAACAGCCTTAGCGAAAGGCTTCTTGAAGGGAAAGATGTAACTCTGTGAGATGAATTAACAGAACACAGAGCAGTTTCTCAGAACGCTTCTTTCCAGTTTTGAACGGAAGATATTTCTTTTTTCACCGTAGCCCTCTAAGGGCTTCCAAATATCCCTTTGCCAATTCCACAAGAAAAGCCTTAGCGAAAGGCTTCTTGAAGGGAAAGATGTAACTCTGTGAGATTAATTAACAGAACACAGAGCAGTTTCTCACAAAGCTTCTTTCCAGTTTTGAACAGAAGATATTTCCTTTTTCACTATAGCCCTCTATGGGCCTCCAAATATCCCTTTGCCAATTAAACAAGAACAGCCTTATCAAAAGGCTTCTTGAAGGGAAAGATGTAACTCTGTGAGATGAATTAACAGAACACAGAGCAGTTTCTCAGAAAGCATCTTTCCAGTTTTGAACGGAAGATATTTCCTTTTTCACCGTAGCCCTCTATGGGCTTCCAAATATCCCTTTGCCAATTCCACAAGAACAGGTTTAGCGAAAGGCTTGTTGAAGGTAAAGATGTAACTCTGTGAGATGAATTAACTGAACACAGAGCAGTTTCTCAGAACGCTTCTTTCCAGTTTTGAACGGAAGATATTTCCTTTTTCACCATATCCTTCTATGGGCTTCCAAATATCCCTTTGCCAATTCCACAAGAACAGCCTTAGCGAAAGGCTTCTTGAACGGAAAGATGTAACACTGTGAGATGAACTAACAGAACACAGAGCAGTTTCTCAGAAAACTTCTTTCCAGTTTTGAACGGAAGATATTTCCTTTTTCACCATTGCCCTCTATGGGCTTCCAAATATCACTTTGCCAATGCCACAAGAACAGCCTTAGCGAGAGGATTCCTTAAGGGAAAGATGTAACTCTGTGAGATGAATTAACAGAACACACAGCAGTTTCTCAGAACGCTTCTTTCCAGTTTTGAACGGAATATATTTCCTTTTTCACCATAGCCCTCTATGGGCTTCCAAATATCCCTTTGCCAATTCCACAAGAACAGCCTTAGCGAAAGGCTTCTTGAAGGGAAAGATGTAACTCTGTGAGATGAATTAACGAAACACAGAGCAGTTTCTCAGAAAGCTTCTTTCCAGTTTTGAACAGAAGATATTTCCTTTTTAACTATAGCCCTCTATGGGCTTCCAAATATCCCTTTGCCAATTCCACAAGAACAGCCTTATCGAAAGGATTCTTGAAGGGAAAGATGTAACTCTGTGAGATGAATTAACAGAACACAGAGCAGTTTCTCAGAAAGCTTCTTTCCAGTTTTGAACGGAAGATATTTCCTTTTTCACCATAGCCCTCTATGGGCTTCCAAATATCCCTTTGCAAATTCCAGAACAACAGCCTAAGCGAAAGGTTTCTTGAAGGGAAAGATGTAACTCTGTTAGATGAATTAAGAGAACACAGAGCAGTTTCTCAGAAAGCTTCTTTCCAGTTTTGAACGGAAGATATTTCCTTTTTCACCATAGCCCTCTATGGGCTTCCAAATATCCCTTTGCCAATGACCCAAGAAGAGTCTTAGCGAAAGGCTCCTTGAAGGGAAAGATGTAACTCTGTGAGATGAATTAACAGAACACAGAGCAGTTTCTCAGGACGCTTCTTTCCAGTTTTGAACGGAAGATATTTCCTTTTTCACCATAGCCCTCTATGGACTTCCAAATATCCCTTTGCCAATTCCACAAGAACAGCCTTATCGAAAGGCTTCTTGAAGGGAAAGATATAACACTGTGAGATGAATTAACAGAACACCGAACAGTTTCTCAGAAAGCTTCTTTCCAGTTTTGAACGGACGGTATTTCCTTTTTCACCATAGCCCTCTATGCGATTCCAAATATCACTTTGCCAATTCCACAAGAACAGTCTTAGCGAAAGGCTTCTTGAAGGGAAAGATGTAACTCTGTGAGATGAATTAACAAAACACAGAGCAGTTTCTCAGAAAGCTTCTTTCGAGTTTTGAACGGAAGATATTTCCTTTTCACCATAGCCCTCTATGGGCTTCCAAATATCCCTTTGCCAATTACACAAGAACAGCCTTAGCGAAAGGCTTCTTGAAGGGAAAGATGTAACTCTGTGACATGAATTAACAGAACACAGAGCAGTTTCTCAGAACGCTTCTTTCCACTTTTGAACGGAAGATATTTCTTTTTTCACCGTAGCCCTCTATGGGCTTCCAAATATCCCTTTGCCAATTCCACAAGAACAGCCTTAACGAAAGGGTTCTTGAAGGTAAAGATGTAACTCTGTGAGATGAATTAACAGAACACAGAGCAGTTTCTCACAAAGCTTCTTTCCAGTTTTGAACAGAAGATATTTCCTTTTTCACTATAGCCTTCAATGGGCCTCCAAATATCCCTTTGCCAATTCCACAAGAACAGCCTTATCAAAAGGCTTCTTGAAGGGAAAGATGTAACTCTGTGAGATGAATTAATAGAACACAGGGCAGTTTCTCAGAAAGCTTCTTTCCAGTTTTGAACGGAAGATATTTCCTTTTCCACCGTAGCCCTATATGGGCTTCCAAATATCCCTTTGCCAATTCCACAAGAACAGCCTTAGCGAAAGGCTTCTTGAAGGTAAACATGTAACTCTGTGAGATGAATTAACTGAACACAGAGCAGTTTCTCAGAACGCTTCTTTCCAGTTTTGAACGGAAGATATTTCCTTTTTCACCATATCCTTCTATGGGCTTCAAAATATCCCTTTGCCAATTCCACAAGAACAGCCTTAGCGAAAGGCTCCTTGAACGGAAAGATGTAACACTGTGAGATGAACTAACAGAACACAGCGCAGTTTCTCAGAAAGCTTCTTTCCAGTTTTGAACGGAAGATATTTCCTTTTTCACCATAGCCCTCTATGGGCTTCCAAATATCCCTTTGCCAATGCCACAAGAACAGCCTTAGCGAGAGGATTCCTGAAGGGAAAGATGTAACTCTGTGAGATGAATTAACAGAACACAGAGTAGTTTCTCAGAACGCTTCTTTCCAGTTTCGAACGGAATATATTTCCTTTTTCACCATAGCCCTCTATGGGCTTCCAAATATCCCTTTGCCAATTCCACAAGAACAGCCTTAGCGAAAGGCTTCTTGAAGGGAAAGATGTAACTCTGTGAGATGAATTAACAGAACACCGAGGAGTTTCTCAGAAAGCTTCTTTCCAGTTTTGAACAGAAGATATTTCCTTTTTCACTATAGCCCTCTATGGGCTTCCAAATATCCCTTTGCCAATTCCACAAGAACAGCCTTATCAAAAGGCTTCTTGAAGGGAAAGATGTAACTCTGTGAGATGAATTAACAGAACACAGAGCAGTTTCTCAGAAAGCTTCTTTCCAGTTTTGAACGGAAGATATTTCCTTTTTCACCATAGCCCTCTATGGGCTTCCAAATATCCCTTTGCCAATGCCCCAAGAAGAGTCTTAGCAAAAGGCTTCTTGAAGGGAAAGATGTAAATCTGTGAGATGAATTAACAGAACACAGAGCAGTTTCTCAGGACGCTTCTTTCCAGTTTTGAACGGAAGATATTTCCTTTTTCACCATAGCCCTCTATGGGCTTCCAAATATCTCTTTGCCAATTCCACAAGAACAGCCTTAGCGAAAGGCTTCTTGAAGGGAAAGATGTAACTCTGTGAGATGAATTAACAGAACACAGAGCAGTTTCTCACAAAGCTTCTTTCCAGTTTTGAACAGAAGATATTTCCTTTTTCAGTATAGCCCTCTGTGGGCCTCCAAATATCCCTTTGCCAATTCCACAAGAACAGCCTTAGCGAAAGGCTTCTTGAAGGGAAAGATGTAACTCTGTGAGATGAATTAACAGAACACAGAGCAGTTTCTCAGAAAGCTTCTTTCCAGTTTTGAACGGAAGATATTTCCTTTTTCACCGTAGCCCTCAATGGGCTTCCAAATATCCCTTTGCCAAATCCACAAGAACAGCCTTAGCGAAAGGCTTGTTGAAGGTAAAGATGTAACTCTGTGAGATGAATTAACTGAACACAGAGCAGTTTCTCAGAAGGCTTCTTTAAAGTTTTGAAAGGAAGATATTTCCTTTTTCACCATATCCTTCTATGGCCTTCCAAATATCCCTTTGCCAATTCCACAAGAACAGCCTTAGCGAAAGGCTTCTTGAAGGGAAAGATGTAACTCTGTGAGATGAACTAACAGAACACAGAGCAGTTTCTCAGAAAGCTTCTTTCCAGTTTGAACGGAAGGTATTTCCTTTTTCACCATAGCCCTCTATGGGCTTCCAAATATCCCTTTGCCAATGCCAGAAGAACAGCCTTAGCGAAAGGCTTCCTGAAGGGAAAGATGTAACTCTGTGAGATGAATTAACAGAACACAGAGCAGTTTCTCAGAACGCTTCTTTCCAGTTTTGAACGGAAGATATTTCCTTTTTCACCATAGCCCTCTACGGGCTTCCAATATCCCTTTGCCAATTCCACAAGAACAGCCTTAGCGAAAGGCTTCTTGAAGGGAAAGATGTAACTCTGTGAGATGAATTAACAGAACACAGAGCAGTTTCTCAGAAAGCTTCTTTCCAGTTTTGAACGGAAGATATTTCCTTTTTCACCATAGCCCTCTATGGGCTTCCAAATATCCCTTTGCCAATTCCACAAGAACAGCCTTATCGAAAGGCTTCTTGAAGGGAAATGTGTAACTCTGTGAGATGAATTAAGAGAACACAGAGCAGTTTCTCAGAACCTTCTTTCCAGTTTTGACCGTAAGATATTTCCTTTTTCACCATAGCCCTCTATGTGCTTCCAAATATCCCTTTGCCAATTCCACAAGAACAGCCTTAGCGAAAGGCTTCTTGAACGGAAAGATGTAACTCGGTGAGATGAACTAACAGAACACAGAGCAGTTTCTCAGAAAGCTTCTTTCCAGTTTTGACCGGAAGATATTTCCTTTTTCACCCTAGCCCTCTATGTGCTTCCAAATATCCCTTTGCCAATTCCACAAGAACAGCCTTAGCGAAAGGCTTCTTGAAGGGAAAGATGTAACTCTGTGAGATGAACTAACAGAACACAGAGCAGTTTCTCAGAACGCTTCTTTCCAGTTTTGAACGGAAGATATTTCCTTTTTCACCATAGCCCTCTATGGGCTTCCAAATATCCCTTTGCCAATTCCACAAGAACAGCCTTAGCGAAAGGCTTCTTGAAGGGAAAGATGTAACTCTGTGAGATGAATTAACAGAACACCGAGCAGTTTCTCAGAAAGCTTCTTTCCAGTTTTGAACGGAAGATATTTCCTTTTTCACCATAGCCCTCTATGGGCTTCCAAATATCCCTTTGCCAATTCCACAAGAACAGCCTTAGCGAAAGGCTTCTTGAAGGGAAAGATGTAACTCTGTGAGATGAATTAACAGAACACAGAGCAGTTTCTCAGAAAGCTTCTTTCCAGTTTTGAACGGAAGATATTTCCTTTTTCACCATAGCCCTCTATGGGCTTCCAAATATCCCTTTGACAATTCCACAAGAACAGCCTTAGCGAAATGCTTGTTGAAGGTAAAAATGTAACTCTGTGAGATGAATTAACAGAACACAGAGCAGTTTCTCAGAAGGCTTCTTTCAAGTTTTGAACGGAAGATATTTCCTTTTTCACCATAGCCTTCTATGGGCTTGCAAATATCCCTTTGACAATTCCACAAAAACAGCCTTAGCGAAAGGCTTCTTGAAGGGAAAGATGTAACTCTGTGAGATGAATTAAGAGAACACAGAGCAGTTTCTCAGAAAGCTTCTTTCCAATTTTGAACGGAAGATATTTCCTTTTTCCCCATAGACCTCTATGGGCTTCCAAATATCTCTTTGCCCATTACACAAGAACAGCCTTAGCGAATTTCTTCTTGAAGGGAAAGATGTAACTCTGTGAGATGAACTAACAGAACACAGAGCAGTTTCTCAGAAAGCTTCTTTCCAGTTTTGAACGGAAGGTATTTCCTTTTTCACCATAGCCCTCTATGGGCTTCCAAATATCCCTTTGCCAATGCCACAAGAACAGCCTTAGCGAAAGGCTTCCTGAAGGGAAAGATGTAACTCTGTGAGATGAATTAACAGAACACAGAGCAGTTTCTCAGAAAGATTCTTTCCAGTTTTGAACGGAAGATATTTCCTTTTTCACCATAGCCCTCTATGGGCTTCCAAATATCCCTTTGCCAATTTCACAAGAACAGCCTTATCGAAAGGCTTCTTGAAGGGAAAGATGTAACTCTGTGAGATGAATTAACAGAACACAGAGCAGTTTATCAGAAAGCTTCTTTCCAGTTTTGAACAGAAGATATTTCCTTTTTCACTACAGCCCTCTATGGGCTTCCAAATATCCCTTTGCCAATTACACAAGAACAGCCTTATCGAAAGGATTCTTGAAGGGAAAGATGTAACTCTGTGAGATAAATTAAGAGAACACAGAGCAGTTTCTCAGAACCTTCTTTCCAGTTTTGACCGTAAGATATTTCCTTTTTCACCATAGCCCTCTATGTGCTTCCAAATATCCCTTTGCCAATTCCACAAGAACAGCCTTAGCGAAAGGCTTCTTGAAGGGAAAGATGTAACTCTGTGAGATAAACTAACAGAACACAGAGCAGTTTCTCAGAACGCTTCTTTCCAGTTTTGAACGGAAGATAATTCCTTTTTCACCATAGCCCTCTATGGGCTTCCAAATATCCCTTTGCCAATGCCACAAGAACAGCCTTAGCGAAAGGCTTCTTGAAGGGAAAGATGTAACTCTGTGAGATGAATTAACAGAACACAGAGCAGTTTCTCAGAACGCTTCTTTCCAGATTTGAACGGAAGGTATTTCCTTTTTCACCATAGCCCTCTATGGGCTTCCAAATATCCCTTTGCCAAAGCCACAAGAACAGCCTTAGCGAAAGGCTTCTTGAAGGGAAAGATGTAACTCTGTGAGATGAATTAACAGAACATAGAGGGGTTTCTCTGAAAGCTTCTTTCCAGTTTTGAACGGAAGATATTTCCTTTTTCAACATAGCCCTCTATGGGCTTCCAAACATCCCTTTGCCAATTCCACAAGAACAGCCTTAGCGAAAGGCTTGTTGAAGGTAAAGATGTAACTTTGTGAGATGAATTAACAGAACACAGAGCAGTTTCTCAGAAGGCTTCTTTCCAGTTTTCAACGGAAGATATTTCCTTTTTCACCATAGCCTTCTAATGGCTTCCAAGTATCCCCTTGCCAATTCCACAAGAACAGTCTTAGCGAAAGGCGTCTTGAAGGGAAAGATGTAACTCTGTGAGTTGAATTAACAGAACACAGAGCACTTTCTCAGAAAGCTACTTTCCAGTTTTGAACGGAAGATATTTAGTTTTTCACCATAGACCTCTATGAGCTTCCAAATATCCCTTTGCCAATTCCACAAGAACAGCCTTAGCGAAAGGCTTCTTGTAGGGAAAGATGTAACTCTGTGACATAAATTAAGAGAACACAGAGCAGTCTCTCAGAAAGCTTCTTTCCAGTTTTGAAGGAAAGATATTTCCTTTTTCACCAGAGCCCTCTATGGGCTTCCAAATATCCCTTTGCCAATGCCACAAGAACAGCCTTAGCGAAAGGCTTCTTGAAGGGAAAGATGTAACTCTGTGAGATGAATTAACAGGACACAGAGCAGTTTCTCAGAACGCTTCTTTCCAGATTTGAACGGAAGGTATTTCCTTTTTAACCGTAGCCGTCTATGGGCTTCCAAATATCCCTTTGCCAATTCCACAAGAACAGCCTTAGCGAAAGGCTTCCTGAAGGGAAAGATGTAACTCTGTGAGATGAATTAACAAAACACAGAGCAGTTTCTCAGAAAACTTCTTTCCAGTTTTGAACGGAAGATATTTCCTTTTTCACCATAGCCCTCTATGGGCTTCCAAATATCCCTTTGCCAATTCCACAAGAACAGCCTTAGCGAAAGGCTTCTTGAAGGGAAAGATGTAACTCAGTGAGGTGAATTAACAGAACACAGAGCAGTTTCTCAGAACGCTTCTTTCCAGTTTTGAACGGAGGAGATTTCCTTTTTCACCATAGCCTTCTATGGGCTTCCAAATATCCGTTTGCCAATTCCACAAGAACAGCCTTAGCGAAAGGCTTCTTGAAGAGAAAGATGTAACTCTGTGAGATGAATTAACAGAACACAGAGCAGTTTCTCAGAAAGCTTCTTTCCTGTTTTGAACGGAAGATATTTCCTTTTTCCCCATAGACCTCTATGGGCTTCCAAATATCCCTTTGCCAATTACACAAGAACAGCCTTAGCGAAAGGCTTCTTGAAGGGAAAGATGTAACTCTGTGAGATGAACTAACAGAACACAGAGCAGTTTCTCAGAAAGCTTCTTTCCAGTTTTGAAAGGAAGATATTTCCTTTTTAATCATAGCCCTCTATGGGCTTCCAAATATCCCTTTGCCAATGCCACAAGAACAGCCTTAGCGAAAGGCTTCTTGAAGGGAAAGATGTAACTCTGTGAGATGAATTAACAGAACACAGAGCAGTTTCTCAGAAGGCTTCTTTCCAGTTTTGAACGGAAGATATTTCCTTTTTCACCGTAGCCCTCTACGGGCTTCCAAATATCCCTTTGCCAATTCCACAAGAACAGCCATATCGAAAGGATTTTTGAAGGGAAAGATGTAACTCTGTGAGATGAATTAACAGAACACAGAGCAGTTTCTCAGAACGCTTCTTTCCAGTTTTGAACGGAAGATATTTTCTTTTTCACCATAGCCCTCTATGGGCTTCCAAATATCCCTTTGCAAATTCCAGAACAACAGCCTTAGCGAAAGGTTTCTTGAAGGGAAAGATGTAACTCTGTGAGATGAATTAAGAGAACACGGAGCAGTTTCTCAGAAAGCTTCTTTCCAGTTTTGAACGGAAGATATTTCCTTTTTCACCATAGCCCTCTATGGGCTTCCAAATATCCCTTTGCCAATTCCACAAGAACAGCCTTAGCGAAAGGCTTCTTGAAGGGAAAGATGTAACTCTGTGAGATAAATTAAGAGAACACAGAGCAGTTTCTCAGAAACCTTCTTTCCAGTTTCGACCGTAAGATATTTCCTTTTTCACCATAGCCCTCTATGTGCTTCCAAATATCCCTTTGCCAATTCCACAAGAACAGCCTTATCGAAAGAATTCTTGAAGGGAAAGATGTAACTTTGTGAGATGAATTAACAGAACACAGAGCAGTTTCTCAGAAAGCTTCTTTCCAGTTTTCAACGGAAGATATTTCCTTGTTCACCATAGAACTCTATGGGCTTCCAAATATCCCTTTGCAAATTCCAGAACAACAGCCTTAGCGAAAGGTTTCTTGAAGGGAAAGATGTAACTCTGTGAGATGAATTAACAGAACACAGAGCAGTTTCTCAGAAAGCTGCTTTCCAGTTTTGAACTGAAGATATTTCCTTTTTCACCATAGCCCTCTATGGGCTTCCAAATATCCCTTTGCCAATGCCACAAGAACAGCCTTAGCGAAAGGCTTCTTGAAGGGAAAGATGTAAGTCTGTGAGATGAATTAACAGAACACAGAGCAGTTTCTCAGAAACCTTCTTTCCAGTTTTGACCGTAAGATATTTGCTTTTTCACCGTAGCCCTCTATGGGCTTCCAAATATCCCTTTGCCAATTCCACAAGAACAGCCTTAGCGAAAGGCTTCTTGAAGGGAAAGATGTAACTCTGTGAGATGAACTAACAGAACACAGAGCAGTTTCTCAGAACGCTTCTTTCCAGTTTTGAAAGGAAGATATTTCCTTTTTCACCATAGCCCTCTATGTGCTTCCAAATATCCCTTTGCCAATTCCACAAGAACAGCCTTAGCGAAAGGCTTCTTGAAGGGAAAGATGTAACTCTGTGAGATGAACTAACAGAACACAGAGCAGTTTCTCAGAAAGCTTCTTTCCAGTTTTGAACGGAAGTTATTTCCTTTTTCACCGTAGCCTTCTAGGGGCTTCCAAATATCCCTTTTCCAATGCCACAAGAACAGCCTTAGCGAAAGGCTTCTTGAAGGGAAAGATGTAACTCTGTGAGATGAATTAACAGAACACAGAGCAGTTTCTCAGGACGCTTCTTTCCAGTTTTGAACGGAAGATATTTCCTTTTTCACCGTAGCCCTCTATGGGCTTCCAAATATCCCTTTGCCAATTCCACAAGAACAGCCTTAGCGAAAGGCTTGTTGAAGGTAAAGATGTAACTCTGTGAGATGAATTAACTGAACACAGAGCAGTTTCTCAGAAGGCTTCTTTCCAGTTTTGAACGGAAGATATTTCCTTTTTCACCATATCGTTCTATGATCTTCCAAATATCCCCTTGCCAATTCCACAAGAAAAGCCTTAGCGAAAGGCTTCTTGAAGGGAAAGATGTAACTCTGTGAGATGAACTAACACAACACAGAGCAGTTTCTCAGAACGCTTCTTTCCAGTTTTGAACGGAAGATATTTCCTTTTTCACCATAGCCCTCTATGGGCTTCCAAATATCCCTTTGCCAATGCCACAAGAACAGCCTTAGCTAAATTCTTCCGGAAGGGAAAGATGTAACTGTGTGAGATGAAATAACAGACCACAGAGCAGTTTCTCAAAACGCTTCTTTCCAGTTTTGAACGGAAGATATTTCCTTTTTCACCATAGCCCTCTATGGGCTTTCAAATATCCCTTTGCCAATTCCACAAGAACAGCCTTAGCGAAAGGCTTCTTGAAGGGAAAGATGTAACTCTGTGAGATGAATTAACAGAACACAGAGCAGTTTCTCAGAAAGCTTCTTTCCAGTTTTGAACCGAAGATATTTCCTTTTTCCCCATAGACCTCTATGAGCTTCCAAATATCCCTTTGCCAATTGCACAAGAACAGCCTTAGAGAAAGGCTTCTTGAAGGGAAAGATGTAACTCTGTGATTTAAATTAAGAGAACACAGAGCAGTTTCTCACAAAGCTTCTTTCCAGTTTTGAACGGAAGATATTTCCTTTTTCACCATAGCCCTCTATGGGCTTCCAAATATCCCTTTGCCAATTCCACAGGAACAGCCTTAGCGAAAGGCTTCTTGAAGGGAAAGATGTAACTCTGTGAGATGAATTAACAGAACACAGAGCAGTTTCTCAGAAAGATTCTTTCCAGTTTTGAACGGAAGATATTTCCTTTTTCACCATAGCCCTCTATGGGCTTCCAAATATCCCTTTGCAAATTCCAGAAAAACAGCCTTAGCGAATGGTTTCCTGAAGGGAAAGATGTAACTCTGTGAGATGAATTAACAGAACACAGAGCAGTTTCTCAGAAAGCTTCTTTCCAGTTTTGAACGGAAGATATTTCCTTTTTCACCATAGCCCTCTATGGGCTTCCAAATATACCTTTGCCAATTCCACAAGAACAGCCTTATCGAAAGGCATCTTGAAGGGAAAGATGTAATTCTGTGAGATAAATTAAGAGAACACAGAGCAGTTTCTCAGAACCTTCTTTCCAGTTTTGACCGTAAGATATTTCCTTTTTCACCATAGCCCTCTATGTGCTTCCAAATATCCCTTTGCCAATTCCACAAGAACAGCCTTAGCGAAAGGCTTCTTGAAGGGAAAGATGTAACTCTGTGAGATAAACTAACAGAACACAGAGCAGTTTCTCAGAAAGCTTCTTTCTAGTTTTGAACGGAAGATATTTCTTTTTTCACCATAGCCCTCTATGGGCTTCCAAATATCCCTTTGCCAATTCCACAAGAACAGCCTCAGCGAAAGGCTTCTTGAAGGGAAAGATGTAACTCTGTGAGATGAATTAACAGAACATAGAGCAGTTTCTCAGAAGCCTTCTTTCCAGTTTTGAACGGAAGATATTTCCTTTTTCACTATAGCCCTTTCTGGGCCTCCAAATATCCCTTTGCCAATTCCACAAGAACAGCCTTATCAAAAGGCTTCTTGAAGGGAAAGATGTAACTCTGTGAGATGAATTAACAGAACACAGAGCAGTTTCTCAGAAAGCTTCTTTCCAGTTTTGAACGGAAGATATCTCCTTTTTCACCGTAGCCCTCTATGGGCTTCCAGATATCCCCTTGCCAATTCCACAAGAACAGTCTTAGCGAAAGGCTTCTTGAAGGGAAAGATGTAACTCTGTGAGATGAATTAACAGAACACAGAGCAGTTTCTCAGAAAGCTTCTTTCCAATTTTGAACGGAAGATATTTCCTTTTTCACCGTAGCCTTCTCGGGGCTTCCAAATATCCCTTTGCCAATTCCACAAGAACAGCCTTAGCGAAAGGCTTGTTGAAGGTAAAGATGTAACTCTGTGAGATGAATTAACAGAACACAGAGCAGTTTCTCAGAAGGTTTCTTTCCAGTTTTGAACGGGAGATATTTCCTTTTTCACCATAGCCTTCTATGGGCTTCCAAATATCCCCTTGCCAATTCCACAAGAACAGTCTTAGCGAAAGGCTTCTTGAAGGGAAAGATGTAACTCTGTGAGATGAATTAACAGAACACAGAGAAGTTTCTCAGAAAGCTTCTTTCCAGTTTTGAACGGAAGATATTTCCTTTTTCCCCACAGACCTCTAGGAGCTTCCAAATATCCCTTTGCCAATTCCACAAGAACAGCCTTAGCGAAAGGCTTCTTGAAGGGAAAGATGTAACTCTGTGATATAAATTAAGAGAACACAGAGCAGTCTCTCAGAAACCTTCTTTCCAGTTTTGACCGTAAGATATTTCCTTTTTCATCATAGCCCTCTATGGGCTTCCAAATATCCCTTTGCCAATTCCACAAGAACAGCCTTAGAATAAGGCTTCTTGATGGGGAAGTTGTAACTCTGTGAGGTGAACTAACAGAACACTGAGCAGTTTCTCAGAAAGCTTCTTTCCAGTTTTGAACGGAAGATATTTCCTTTATCACCATAGCCCTCTAAGGGCTTCCAAATATCCCTTTGCCTATGCCACAAGAACAGCCTTAGCGAAAGGCTTCTTGAAGGGAAAGATGTAACTCTGTGAGATGAATTAACAGAACACAGAGCAGTTTCTCAGAACGCTTCTTTCCAGATTTGAACGGAAGGTATTTCCTTTTTCACCATAGCCCTCTATGGGCTTCCAAATATCCCTTTGCCAATTCCACAAGAACAGCCTTAGCGAAAGGCTTCTTGAAGGGAAAGATGTAACTCTGTGAGATGAATTAACAGAACATAGAGGGGTTTCTCTGAAAGCTTCTTTCCAGTTTTGAACGGAAGACATTTCCTTTTTCAACATAGCCCTCTATGGGCTTCCAAATATCCCTTTGCCAATTCCACAAGAACAGCCTTAGCGAAAGGCTTCTTGAAGGGAGAGATGTAACTCAGTGAGGTGAATTAACAGAACACAGAGCAGTTTCTCAGAACGCTTCTTTCCAGTTTTGAACGGAAGATATTTCCTTTTTCACCATAGCCTTCTATGGGCTTCCAAATATCCCTTTGCCAATTCCACAAGAACAGCCTTAGCGAAAGGCTTCTTGAAGGGAAAGATGTAACTCTGTGAGATGAATTAACAGAACACAGAGCAGTTTCTCAGAAAGCTTCTTTCCTGTTTTGAACGGAAGATATTTCCTTTTTCCCCGTAGACCTCTATGGGCTTCCAAATATCCCTTTGCCAATTACACAAGAACAGCCTTAGCGAAAGGCTTCTTGAAGGGAAAGATGTAACTCTGTGAGATGAACTAACAGAACACAGAGCAGTTTCTCAGAAAGCTTCTTTCCAGTTTTGAACGGAAGATATTTCCTTTTTAACCATAGCCCTCTATGGGCTTCCAAATATCCCTTTGCCAATGCCACAAGAACAGCCTTAGCGAAAGGCTTCTTGAAGGGAAAGACGTAACTCTGTGAGATGAATTAACAGAACACAGAGCAGTTTCTCAGAAGGCTTCTTTCCAGTTTTGAACGGAATATATTTCCTTTTTCACCATTGCCCTCTACGGGCTTCCAAATATCGCTTTGCCAATTCCACCAGAACAGCCATATCGAAAGGATTCTTGAAGGGAAAGATGTAACTCTGTGAGATGAATTAACAGAACACAGAGCAGTTTCTCAGAACGCTTCTTTCCAGTTTTCAGCGGAAGATATTTCCTTTTTCACCATAGCCCTCTACGGGCTTCCAAATATCCCTTTGCAAATTCCAGAACAACAGCCTTAGCGAAAGGTTTCTTGAAGGGAAAGATGTAACTCTGTGAGATGAATTAAGAGAACACGGAGCAGTTCCTCAGAAAGCTTCTTTCCAGTTTTGAACGGAAGATATTTCCTTTTTCCCCATAGACCTCTAGGAGCTTCCAAATATCCCTTTGCCAATTCCACAAGAACAGCCTTAGCGAAAGGCTTCTTGAAGGGAAAGATGTAACTCCGTGAGATGAAATAACAGAACATAGAGCAGTTTCTCAGAAGGCTTCTTTCCAGTTTTGATCGGAAGATATTTCCCTTTACACCATAGCCCTCTATGGGATTCCAAATATCCCTTTGCCAATTCCACAAGAACAGCCATATCGAAAAGACTTTTGAAGGGAAAGATGTAACTCGTGAGATGAATTAACAGAACACAGAGCAGTTTCTCAGAATGCTTCTTTCCAGTTTTGAACGGAAGATATTTCTTTTTTCACCATAGCCCTCTATGGGCTTCCAAATATCCCTTTGCCAATTCCACAAGAACAGCCTTAGCGAAAGGCTTCTTGAAGGGAAAGATGTAACTCTGTGAGATGAATAAACAGAACACAGAGCAGTTTCTCAGAAAGCTTCTTTCCAGTTTTGAACAGAAGATATTTCCTTTTTCACTATAGCCCTTTCTGGGCCTCCAAATATCCCTTTGCCAATTCCACAAGAACAGCCTTATCAAAAGGCTTCTTGAAAAGAAAGATGTAACTCTGTGAGATGAATTAACAGAACACAGAGCACTTTCTCAGAAAGCTTCTTTCCAGTTTTGAACGGAAGATATTTCCTTTTTCACCGTAGCCCTCTATGGGCTTCCAGATATACCCTTGCCAATTCCACAAGAACAGTCTTAGCGAAAGGCTTCTTGAAGGGAAAGATGTAACTCTGTGAGATGAATTAACAGAACACAGAGCAGTTTCTCAGAAAGCTTCTTTCCAGTTTTGAACGGAAGATATTTCCTTTTTCACCGTAGCCTTCTATGGGCTTCCAAATATCCCTTTGCCAATTCCACAATAACAGCCTTAGCGAAAGGCTTGTTGAAGGTAAAGATGTAACTCTGTGAGATGAATTAACAGAACACAGAGCAGTTTCTCAGAAGGCTTCTTTCCAGTTTTGAACGGAGGATATTTCCTTTTTCACCATAGCCTTCTATGGGCTTCCAAATATCCCCTTGCCAATTCCACAAGAACAGTCTTAGCGAAAGGCTTCTTGAAGGGAAAGATGTAACTCTGTGAGATGAATTAACAGAACACAGAGAAGTTTCTCAGAAAGCTTCTTTCCAGTTTTGAACGGAAGATATTTCCTTTTTCCCCATAGACCTCTAGGAGCTTCCAAATATCCCTTTGCCAATTCCACAAGAACAGCCTTAGCGAAAGGCTTCTTGAAGGGAAAGATGTAACTCTGTGAGATGAATTAACAGAACACAGAGCAGTTTCTCAGAACGCTTCTTTCCAGATTTGAACGGAAGGTATTTCCTTTTTCACCATAGCCCTCTATGGGCTTCCAAATATCCCTTTGCCAATTCCACAAGAACAGCCTTAGCGAAAGGCTTCTTGAAGGGAAAGATGTAACTCTGTGAGATGAATTAACAGAACATAGAGGGGTTTCTCTGAAAGCTTCTTTCCAGTTTTGAACGGAAGATATTTCCTTTTTCAACATAGCCCTCTATGGGCTTCCAAATATCCCTTTGCCAATTCCACAAGAACAGCCTTAGCGAAAGGCTTCTTGAAGGGAAAGATGTAACTCTGTGAGATGAATTAACAGAACATAGAGGGGTTTCTCTGAAAGCTTCTTTCCAGTTTTGAACGGAAGATATTTCCTTTTTCACCATAGCCCTCTATGGGCTTCCAAATATCCCTTTGCCAATGCCACAAGAACAGCCTTATCGAAAGGCTTCTTGAAGGGAAAGATGTAACTCTGTGAGATGAATTAACAGAACACAGAGCAGTTTCTCAGAAAGCTTCTTTCCAGTTTTGAACGGAAGATATTTCCTTTTTCACCATAGCCCTCTATGGGCTTCCAAATATCCCTTTGCCAATGCCACAAGAACAGCCTTAGCGAAAGGCTTCTTGAAGTGAAAGATGTAAGTCTGTGAGATGAATTAACAGAACACCGAGCAGTTTCTCAGAAAGCTTCTTTCCAGTTTTGAACGGAAGATATTTCCTTTTTCAGCGTAGCCCTCTATGGGCTTCCAAATATCCCTTTGCCAATTCCACAAGAACAGCCTTAGCGAAAGGCTCGTTGAAGGTAAAGATGTAACTCTGTGAGATGAATTAACAGAACACAGAGCAGTTTCTCAGAAAGCTTCTTTCCAGTTTTGAACGGAAGATATTTCCTTGTTCACCATAGAACTCTATGGGCTTCCAAATATCCCTTTGCAAATTCCAGAACAACAGCCTTAGCGAAAGGTTTCTTGAAGGGAAAGATGTAACTCTGTGAGATGAATTAACAGAACACAGAGCAGCTTCTCAGAAAGCTGCTTTCCAGTTTTGAACGGAAGATATTTCCTTTTTCACCATAGCCCTCTATGTGCTTCCAAATAACCCTTTGCCAATTCCCCAAGAACAGCCTTAGCGAAAGGCTTCTTGAAGGGAAAGATGTAACTCTGTGAGATGAACTAACAGAACACAGAGCAGTTTCTCAGAAAGCTTCTTTCCAGTTTTGAACGGAAGTTATTTCCTTTTTCACCGTAGCCCTCTAGGGGCTTCCAAATATCCCTTTGCCAATGCCACAAGAACAGCCTTAGCGAAAGGCTTCTTGAAGGGAAAGATGTAACTCTGTGACATAAATTAAGAGAACACAGAGCAGTCTCTCAGAAAGCTTCTTTCCAGTTTTGAAGGAAAGATATTTCCTTTTTCACCAGAGCCCTCTATGGGCTTCCAAATATCCCTTTGCCAATGCCACAAGAACAGCCTTAGCGAAAGGCTTCTTGAAGGGAAAGATGTAACTCTGTGAGATGAATTAACAGGACACAGAGCAGTTTCTCAGAACGCTTCTTTCCAGATTTGAACGGAAGGTATTTCCTTTTTAACCGTAGCCGTCTATGGGCTTCCAAATATCCCTTTGCCAATTCCACAAGAACAGCCTTAGCGAAAGGCTTCCTGAAGGGAAAGATGTAACTCTGTGAGATGAATTAACAAAACACAGAGCAGTTTCTCAGAAAACTTCTTTCCAGTTTTGAAGGGAAGATATTTCCTTTTTCACCATAGCCCTCTATGGGCTTCCAAATATCCCTTTGCCAATTCCACAAGAACAGCCTTAGCGAAAGGCTTCTTGAAGGGAAAGATGTAACTCAGTGAGGTGAATTAACAGAACACAGAGCAGTTTCTCAGAACGCTTCTTTCCAGTTTTGAACGGAGGAGATTTCCTTTTTCACCATAGCCTTCTATGGGCTTCCAAATATCCGTTTGCCAATTCCACAAGAACAGCCTTAGCGAAAGGCTTCTTGAAGAGAAAGATGTAACTCTGTGAGATGAATTAACAGAACACAGAGCAGTTTCTCAGAAAGCTTCTTTCCTGTTTTGAACGGAAGATATTTCCTTTTTCCCCATAGACCTCTATGGGCTTCCAAATATCCCTTTGCCAATTACACAAGAACAGCCTTAGCGAAAGGCTTCTTGAAGGGAAAGATGTAACTCTGTGAGATGAACTAACAGAACACAGAGCAGTTTCTCAGAAAGCTTCTTTCCAGTTTTGAAAGGAAGATATTTCCTTTTTAATCATAGCCCTCTATGGGCTTCCAAATATCCCTTTGCCAATGCCACAAGAACAGCCTTAGCGAAAGGCTTCTTGAAGGGAAAGATGTAACTCTGTGAGATGAATTAACAGAACACAGAGCAGTTTCTCAGAAGGCTTCTTTCCAGTTTTGAACGGAAGATATTTCCTTTTTCACCATAGCCCTCTACGGGCTTCCAAATATCCCTTTGCCAATTCCACAAGAACAGCCATATCGAAAGGATTTTTGAAGGGAAAGATGTAACTCTGTGAGATGAATTAACAGAACACAGAGCAGTTTCTCAGAACGCTTCTTTCCAGTTTTGAACGGAAGATATTTTCTTTTTCACCATAGCCCTCTATGGGCTTCCAAATATCCCTTTGCAAATTCCAGAACAACAGCCTTAGCGAAAGGTTTCTTGAAGGGAAAGATGTAACTCTGTGAGATGAATTAAGAGAACACGGAGCAGTTTCTCAGAAAGCTTCTTTCCAGTTTTGAACGGAAGATATTTCCTTTTTCACCATAGCCCTCTATGGGCTTCCAAATATCCCTTTGCCAATTCCACAAGAACAGCCTTAGCGAAAGGCTTCTTGAAGGGAAAGATGTAACTCTGTGAGATAAATTAAGAGAACACAGAGCAGTTTCTCAGAAACCTTCTTTCCAGTTTCGACCGTAAGATATTTCCTTTTTCACCATAGCCCTCTATGTGCTTCCAAATATCCCTTTGCCAATTCCACAAGAACAGCCTTAGCGAAAGGCTTCTTAAAGGGAAAGATGTAACTCTGTGAGATGAACTAACAGAACACAGAGCAGTTTCTCAGAAAGCTTCTTTCCAGTTTTCAACGGAAGATATTTCCTTTTTCACCATAGCCCACTATGGGCTTCTAAATATCCCTTTGCCAATGCCACAAGAACAGCCTTATCGAAAGGCTTCTTGAATGGAAAGATGTAACTCTGTGAGATGAATTAACAGAACACAGAGCAGTTTCTCAGAAAGCTTCTTTCCAGTTTTGAACTGAAGATATTTCCTTTTTCACCGTAGCCCTCTATGGGCTTCCAAATATCCCTTTGCCAATGCCACAAGAACAGCCTTAGCGAAAGGCTTCTTGAAGGGAAAGATGTAAGTCTGTGAGATGAATTAACAGAACACAGAGCAGTTTCTCAGAAAGCTTCTTTCCAGTTTTGAACGGAAGATATTTCCTTTTTCACCGTAGCCCTCTATGGGCTTCCAAATATCCCTTTGACAATTCCACAAGAACAGCCTTAGCGAAAGGCTTGTTGAATGTAAAGATGTAACTCTGTGAGATGAATTAACAGAACACAGAGCAGTTTCTCAGAAGGCTTCTTTCCAGTTTTGAACGGAAGATATTTCCTTTTTCACCATATCCTTCTATGCCTTCCAAATATCCCTTTGCCAATTCCACAAGAACAGCCTTAGCGAAAGGCTTCTTGAAGGGAAAGATGTAACTCTGTGAGATGAATTAACAGAACACAGAGCAGTTTCTCAGAAAGCTTCTTTCCAGTTTTGAACGGAAGATATTTCCCTTTTCACCATAGCCCTCTATGGGCTTCCAAATATCCCTTTGCCAATTCCACAAGAACAGCCTTAGCCAAAGGCTTCTTGAAGGGAAAGATGTAACTCTGTGAGATGAATTAACAGAACACAGAGCAGTTTCTCAGAAAGCTTCTTTCCAGGTTTGAACGGAAGATATTTCCTTTTTCACTATAGCCATCTATAGGCTTCCAAATATCCCTTTGCCAATTCCAGAAGAACAGCCTTATCGAAAGTATTCTTGAAGGGAAAGATGTAACTTTGTGAGATGAATTAACAGAACACAGAGCAGTTTCTCAGAAAGCTTCTTTCCAGTTTTGAACGGAAGATATTTCCTTGTTCACCATAGAACTCTATGGGCTTCCAAATATCCCTTTGCAAATTCCAGAACAACAGCCTTAGCGAAAGGTTTCTTGAAGGGAAAGATGTAACTCTGTGAGATGAATTAACAGAACACAGAGCAGTTTCTCAGAAAGCTGCTTTCCAGTTTTGAACGGAAGATATTTCCTTTTTCACCATAGCCCTCTATGGGCTTCCAAATATCCCTTTGCCAATTCCACAAGAACAGCCTTATCGAAAGGCTTCTTGAAGGGAAAGATGTAACTCCGTGAGATAAATTAAGAGAACACAGAGCAGTTTCTCAGAAACCTTCTTTCCAGTTTTGACCGTAAGATATTTGCTTTTTCACCATAGCCCTATATGTGCTTCCAAATATCCCTTTGCCAATTCCACAAGAACAGCCTTAGCGAAAGGCTTCTTGAAGGGAAAGATGTAACTCTGTGAGATGAACTAACAGAACACAGAGCAGTTTCTCAGAACGCTTCTTTCCAGTTTTGAAAGGAAGATATTTCCTTTTTCACCATAGCCCTCTATGTGCTTCCAAATATCCCTTTGCCAATTCCACAAGAACAGCCTTAGCGAAAGGCTTCTTGAAGGGAAAGATGTAACTCTGTGAGATGAACTAACAGAACACAGAGCAGTTTCTCAGAAAGCTTCTTTCCAGTTTTGAACGGAAGTTATTTCCTTTTTCACCGTAGCCTTCTAGGGGCTTCCAAATATCCCTTTTCCAATGCCACAAGAACAGCCTTAGCGAAAGGCTTCTTGAAGGGAAAGATGTAACTCTGTGAGATGAATTAACAGAACACAGAGCAGTTTCTCAGGACGCTTCTTTCCAGTTTTGAACGGAAGATATTTCCTTTTTCACCATAGCCCTCTATGGGCTTCCAAATATCCCTTTGCCAATTCCACAAGAACAGCCTTAGCGAAAGGCTTGTTGAAGGTAAAGATGTAACTCTGTGAGATGAATTAACTGAACACAGAGCAGTTTCTCAGAAGGCTTCTTTCCAGTTTTGAACGGAAGATATTTCCTTTTTCACCATATCGTTCTATGATCTTCCAAATATCCCCTTGCCAATTCCACAAGAAAAGCCTTAGCGAAAGGCTTCTTGAAGGGAAAGATGTAACTCTGTGAGATGAACTAACAGAACACAGAGCAGTTTCTCAGAACGCTTCTTTCCAGTTTTGAACGGAAGATATTTCCTTTTTCACCATAGCCCTCTATGGGCTTCCAAATATCCCTTTGCCAATGCCACAAGAACAGCCTTAGCGAAAGGCTTCTTGAAGGGAAAGATGTAACTCTGTGAGATGAATTAACAGAACACAGAGCAGTCTCTCAGAAAGCTTCTTTCCAGTTTTGAACCGAAGATATTTCCTTTTTCCCCATAGACCTCTATGAGCTTCCAAATATCCCTTTGCCAATTGCACAAGAACAGCCTTAGAGAAAGGCTTCTTGAAGGGAAAGATGTAACTCTGTGATTTAAATTAAGTGAACACAGAGCAGTTTCTCACAAAGCTTCTTTCCAGTTTTGAACGGAAGATATTTCCTTTTTCACCATAGCCCTCTATGGGCTTCCAAATATCCCTTTGCCAATTCCACAGGAACAGCCTTAGCGAAAGGCTTCTTGAAGGGAAAGATGTAACTCTGTGAGATGAATTAACAGAACACAGAGCAGTTTCTCAGAAAGATTCTTTCCAGTTTTGAACGGAAGATATTTCCTTTTTCACCATAGCCCTCTATGGGCTTCCAAATATCCCTTTGCAAATTCCAGAAAAACAGCCTTAGCGAATGGTTTCCTGAAGGGAAAGATGTAACTCTGTGAGATGAATTAACAGAACACAGAGCAGTTTCTCAGAAAGCTTCTTTCCAGTTTTGAACGGAAGATATTTCCTTTTTCACCATAGCCCTCTATGGGCTTCCAAATATACCTTTGCCAATTCCACAAGAACAGCCTTATCGAAAGGCATCTTGAAGGGAAAGATGTAATTCTGTGAGATAAATTAAGAGAACACAGAGCAGTTTCTCAGAACCTTCTTTCCAGTTTTGACCGTAAGATATTTCCTTTTTCACCATAGCCCTCTATGTGCTTCCAAATATCCCTTTGCCAATTCCACAAGAACAGCCTTAGCGAAAGGCTTCTTGAAGGGAAAGATGTAACTCTGTGAGATAAACTAACAGAACACAGAGCAGTTTCTCAGAAAGCTTCTTTCTAGTTTTGAACGGAAGATATTTCTTTTTTCACCATAGCCCTCTATGGGCTTCCAAATATCCCTTTGCCAATTCCACAAGAACAGCCTCAGCGAAAGGCTTCTTGAAGGGAAAGATGTAACTCTGTGAGATGAATTAACAGAACATAGAGCAGTTTCTCAGAAGCCTTCTTTCCAGTTTTGAACGGAAGATATTTCCTTTTTCACTATAGCCCTTTCTGGGCCTCCAAATATCCCTTTGCCAATTCCACAAGAACAGCCTTATCAAAAGGCTTCTTGAAGGGAAAGATGTAACTCTGTGAGATGAATTAACAGAACACAGAGCAGTTTCTCAGAAAGCTTCTTTCCAGTTTTGAACGGAAGATATCTCCTTTTTCACCGTAGCCCTCTATGGGCTTCCAGATATCCCCTTGCCAATTCCACAAGAACAGTCTTAGCGAAAGGCTTCTTGAAGGGAAAGATGTAACTCTGTGAGATGAATTAACAGAACACAGAGCAGTTTCTCAGAAAGCTTCTTTCCAATTTTGAACGGAAGATATTTCCTTTTTCACCGTAGCCTTCTCGGGGCTTCCAAATATCCCTTTGCCAATTCCACAAGAACAGCCTTAGCGAAAGGCTTGTTGAAGGTAAAGATGTAACTCTGTGAGATGAATTAACAGAACACAGAGCAGTTTCTCAGAAGGTTTCTTTCCAGTTTTGAACGGGAGATATTTCCTTTTTCACCATAGCCTTCTATGGGCTTCCAAATATCCCCTTGCCAATTCCACAAGAACAGTCTTAGCGAAAGGCTTCTTGAAGGGAAAGATGTAACTCTGTGAGATGAATTAACAGAACACAGAGAAGTTTCTCAGAAAGCTTCTTTCCAGTTTTGAACGGAAGATATTTCCTTTTTCCCCACAGACCTCTAGGAGCTTCCAAATATCCCTTTGCCAATTCCACAAGAACAGCCTTAGCGAAAGGCTTCTTGAAGGGAAAGATGTAACTCTGTGATATAAATTAAGAGAACACAGAGCAGTCTCTCAGAAACCTTCTTTCCAGTTTTGACCGTAAGATATTTCCTTTTTCATCATAGCCCTCTATGGGCTTCCAAATATCCCTTTGCCAATTCCACAAGAACAGCCTTAGAATAAGGCTTCTTGATGGGGAAGTTGTAACTCTGTGAGGTGAACTAACAGAACACTGAGCAGTTTCTCAGAAAGCTTCTTTCCAGTTTTGAACGGAAGATATTTCCTTTATCACCATAGCCCTCTAAGGGCTTCCAAATATCCCTTTGCCTATGCCACAAGAACAGCCTTAGCGAAAGGCTTCTTGAAGGGAAAGATGTAACTCTGTGAGATGAATTAACAGAACACAGAGCAGTTTCTCAGAACGCTTCTTTCCAGATTTGAACGGAAGGTATTTCCTTTTTCACCATAGCCCTCTATGGGCTTCCAAATATCCCTTTGCCAATTCCACAAGAACAGCCTTAGCGAAAGGCTTCTTGAAGGGAAAGATGTAACTCTGTGAGATGAATTAACAGAACATAGAGGGGTTTCTCTGAAAGCTTCTTTCCAGTTTTGAACGGAAGACATTTCCTTTTTCAACATAGCCCTCTATGGGCTTCCAAATATCCCTTTGCCAATTCCACAAGAACAGCCTTAGCGAAAGGCTTCTTGAAGGGAGAGATGTAACTCAGTGAGGTGAATTAACAGAACACAGAGCAGTTTCTCAGAACGCTTCTTTCCAGTTTTGAACGGAAGATATTTCCTTTTTCACCATAGCCTTCTATGGGCTTCCAAATATCCCTTTGCCAATTCCACAAGAACAGCCTTAGCGAAAGGCTTCTTGAAGGGAAAGATGTAACTCTGTGAGATGAATTAACAGAACACAGAGCAGTTTCTCAGAAAGCTTCTTTCCTGTTTTGAACGGAAGATATTTCCTTTTTCCCCGTAGACCTCTATGGGCTTCCAAATATCCCTTTGCCAATTACACAAGAACAGCCTTAGCGAAAGGCTTCTTGAAGGGAAAGATGTAACTCTGTGAGATGAACTAACAGAACACAGAGCAGTTTCTCAGAAAGCTTCTTTCCAGTTTTGAACGGAAGATATTTCCTTTTTAACCATAGCCCTCTATGGGCTTCCAAATATCCCTTTGCCAATGCCACAAGAACAGCCTTAGCGAAAGGCTTCTTGAAGGGAAAGACGTAACTCTGTGAGATGAATTAACAGAACACAGAGCAGTTTCTCAGAAGGCTTCTTTCCAGTTTTGAACGGAATATATTTCCTTTTTCACCATTGCCCTCTACGGGCTTCCAAATATCGCTTTGCCAATTCCACCAGAACAGCCATATCGAAAGGATTCTTGAAGGGAAAGATGTAACTCTGTGAGATGAATTAACAGAACACAGAGCAGTTTCTCAGAACGCTTCTTTCCAGTTTTCAGCGGAAGATATTTCCTTTTTCACCATAGCCCTCTACGGGCTTCCAAATATCCCTTTGCAAATTCCAGAACAACAGCCTTAGCGAAAGGTTTCTTGAAGGGAAAGATGTAACTCTGTGAGATGAATTAAGAGAACACGGAGCAGTTCCTCAGAAAGCTTCTTTCCAGTTTTGAACGGAAGATATTTCCTTTTTCCCCATAGACCTCTAGGAGCTTCCAAATATCCCTTTGCCAATTCCACAAGAACAGCCTTAGCGAAAGGCTTCTTGAAGGGAAAGATGTAACTCCGTGAGATGAAATAACAGAACATAGAGCAGTTTCTCAGAAGGCTTCTTTCCAGTTTTGATCGGAAGATATTTCCCTTTACACCATAGCCCTCTATGGGATTCCAAATATCCCTTTGCCAATTCCACAAGAACAGCCATATCGAAAAGACTTTTGAAGGGAAAGATGTAACTCGTGAGATGAATTAACAGAACACAGAGCAGTTTCTCAGAATGCTTCTTTCCAGTTTTGAACGGAAGATATTTCTTTTTTCACCATAGCCCTCTATGGGCTTCCAAATATCCCTTTGCCAATTCCACAAGAACAGCCTTAGCGAAAGGCTTCTTGAAGGGAAAGATGTAACTCTGTGAGATGAATAAACAGAACACAGAGCAGTTTCTCAGAAAGCTTCTTTCCAGTTTTGAACAGAAGATATTTCCTTTTTCACTATAGCCCTTTCTGGGCCTCCAAATATCCCTTTGCCAATTCCAAAAGAACAGCCTTATCAAAAGGCTTCTTGAAAAGAAAGATGTAACTCTGTGAGATGAATTAACAGAACACAGAGCACTTTCTCAGAAAGCTTCTTTCCAGTTTTGAACGGAAGATATTTCCTTTTTCACCGTAGCCCTCTATGGGCTTCCAGATATACCCTTGCCAATTCCACAAGAACAGTCTTAGCGAAAGGCTTCTTGAAGGGAAAGATGTAACTCTGTGAGATGAATTAACAGAACACAGAGCAGTTTCTCAGAAAGCTTCTTTCCAGTTTTGAACGGAAGATATTTCCTTTTTCACCGTAGCCTTCTATGGGCTTCCAAATATCCCTTTGCCAATTCCACAATAACAGCCTTAGCGAAAGGCTTGTTGAAGGTAAAGATGTAACTCTGTGAGATGAATTAACAGAACACAGAGCAGTTTCTCAGAAGGCTTCTTTCCAGTTTTGAACGGAGGATATTTCCTTTTTCACCATAGCCTTCTATGGGCTTCCAAATATCCCCTTGCCAATTCCACAAGAACAGTCTTAGCGAAAGGCTTCTTGAAGGGAAAGATGTAACTCTGTGAGATGAATTAACAGAACACAGAGAAGTTTCTCAGAAAGCTTCTTTCCAGTTTTGAACGGAAGATATTTCCTTTTTCCCCATAGACCTCTAGGAGCTTCCAAATATCCCTTTGCCAATTCCACAAGAACAGCCTTAGCGAAAGGCTTCTTGAAGGGAAAGATGTAACTCTGTGAGATGAATTAACAGAACACAGAGCAGTTTCTCAGAACGCTTCTTTCCAGATTTGAACGGAAGGTATTTCCTTTTTCACCATAGCCCTCTATGGGCTTCCAAATATCCCTTTGCCAATTCCACAAGAACAGCATTAGCGAAAGGCTTCTTGAAGGGAAAGATGTAACTCTGTGAGATGAATTAACAGAACATAGAGGGGTTTCTCTGAAAGCTTCTTTCCAGTTTTGAACGGAAGATATTTCCTTTTTCAACATAGCCCTCTATGGGCTTCCAAATATCCCTTTGCCAATTCCACAAGAACAGCCTTAGCGAAAGGCTTCTTGAAGGGAAAGATGTAACTCTGTGAGATGAATTAACAGAACATAGAGGGGTTTCTCTGAAAGCTTCTTTCCAGTTTTGAACGGAAGATATTTCCTTTTTCACCATAGCCCTCTATGGGCTTCCAAATATCCCTTTGCCAATGCCACAAGAACAGCCTTATCGAAAGGCTTCTTGAAGGGAAAGATGTAACTCTGTGAGATGAATTAACAGAACACAGAGCAGTTTCTCAGAAAGCTTCTTTCCAGTTTTGAACGGAAGATATTTCCTTTTTCACCATAGCCCTCTATGGGCTTCCAAATATCCCTTTGCCAATGCCACAAGAACAGCCTTAGCGAAAGGCTTCTTGAAGTGAAAGATGTAAGTCTGTGAGATGAATTAACAGAACACCGAGCAGTTTCTCAGAAAGCTTCTTTCCAGTTTTGAACGGAAGATATTTCCTTTTTCAGCGTAGCCCTCTATGGGCTTCCAAATATCCCTTTGCCAATTCCACAAGAACAGCCTTAGCGAAAGGCTCGTTGAAGGTAAAGATGTAACTCTGTGAGATGAATTAACAGAACACAGAGCAGTTTCTCAGAAAGCTTCTTTCCAGTTTTGAACGGAAGATATTTCCTTGTTCACCATAGAACTCTATGGGCTTCCAAATATCCCTTTGCAAATTCCAGAACAACAGCCTTAGCGAAAGGTTTCTTGAAGGGAAAGATGTAACTCTGTGAGATGAATTAACAGAACACAGAGCAGCTTCTCAGAAAGCTGCTTTCCAGTTTTGAACGGAAGATATTTCCTTTTTCACCATAGCCCTCTATGGGCTTCCAAATATCCCTTTGCCAATTCCACAAGAACAGCCTTATCGAAAGGCTTCTTGAAGAGAAAGATGTAACTCCGAGAGATAAATTAAGAGAACACAGAGCAGTTTCTCAGAAACCTTCTTTCCAATTTTGAACGGAAGATATTTCCTTTTTCACCATAGCCCTCTATGGGCTTCCAAATATCCCTTTGCCAATTCCACAAGAACAGCCTTAGCGAAAGGCTTCTTGAAGGGAAAGATGTAACTCTGTGAGATGAACTAACAGAACACAGAGCAGTTTCTCAGAACGCTTCTTTCCAGTTTTGAAAGGAAGATATTTCCTTTTTCACCATAGCCCTCTATGTGCTTCCAAATAACCCTTTGCCAATTCCCCAAGAACAGCCTTAGCGAAAGGCTTCTTGAAGGGAAAGATGTAACTCTGTGAGATGAACTAACAGAACACAGAGCAGTTTCTCAGAAAGCTTCTTTCCAGTTTTGAACGGAAGTTATTTCCTTTTTCACCGTAGCCCTCTAGGGGCTTCCAAATATCCCTTTGCCAATGCCACAAGAACAGCCTTAGCGAAAGGCTTCTTGAAGGGAAAGATGTAACTCTGTGAGATGAATTAACAGAACACAGACAGTTTCTCAGGACGCTTCTTTCCAGTTTTGAACGGCAGATATTTCCTTTTTCACCGTAGCCCTCTATGGGCTTCCAAATATCCCTTTGCCAATTCCACAAGAACAGCCTTAGCGAAAGGCTTCTTGAAGGGAAAGATGTAACTCTGTGAGATGAATTAACTGAACACAGAGCAGTTTCTCAGAAGGCTTCTTTCCAGTTTTGAACGGAAGATATTTCCTTTTTCACCATATCCTTCTATGGGCTTCCAAATATCCCCTTGCCAATTCCACAAGAACAGCCTTAGCGAAAGGCTTCTTGAAGGGAAAGATGTAACTCTGTGAGATGAACTAACAGAACACAGAGCAGTTTCTCAGAAAGCTTCTTTCCAGTTTTGAACGGAAGATATTTCCTTTTTCACCATAGTCCTCTATGGGCTTCCAAATATCCCTTTGCCAATGCCACAAGAACAGCCTTAGCTAAATTCTTCCTGAAGGGAAAGATGTAACTGTGTGAGATGAATTAACAGACCACAGAGCAGTTTCTCAAAACGCTTCTTTCCAGTTTTGAACGGAAGATATTTCCTTTTTCACCATAACCCTCTATGGGCTTCCAAATATCCCTTTGCCAATTCCACAAGAACAGCCTTAGCGAAAGGCTTCTTGAAGGGAAAGATGTTACACTGTGAGATGAATTAACAGAACACAGAGCAGTTTCTCAGAAAGCTTCTTTCCAGTTTTGAACGGAAGATATTTCCTTTTTCACCGTAGCCTTCTATGGGCTTCCAAATATCCCTTTGCCAATTCCACAAGAACAGCCTTAGCGAAAGGCTTGTTGAAGTTAAAGATGTAACTCTGTGAGATGAATTAACAGAACACAGAGCAGTTTCTCAGAAGGCTTCTTTCCAGTTTTGAACGGAAGATATTTCCTTTTTCACCATAGCCTTCTATGGCCTTCCATATATCCCCTTGCCAATTCCACAAGAACAGCCTTAGGGAAAGGCTTCTTGAAGGGAAAGATGTAACTCTGTGAGATGAATTAACAGAACACAGAGCAGTTTCTCAGAAAGCTTCTTTCCAGTTTTGAACCGAAGATATTTCCTTTTTCCCCATAGACCTCTATGAGCTTCCAAATATCCCTTTGTCAATTGCACAAGAACAGCCTTAGCGAAAGGCTTTTTGAAGGGAAAGATGTAACTCTGTGATTTAAATTAAGAGAACACAGAGCAGTTTCTCACAAAGCTTCTTTCCAGTTTTGAACGGAAGATATTTCCTTTTTCACCATAGCCCTCTATGGGCTTCGAAATATCCCTTTGCCAATTCCACAGGAACAGCCTTAGCGAAAGGCTTGTTGAAGGGAAAGATGTAACTCTGTGAGATGAATTAACAGAACACAGAGCAGTTTCTCAGAAAGATTCTTTCCAGTTTTGAACGGAAGATATTTCCTTTTTCACCATAGCCCTCTATGGGCTTCCAAATATCCCTTTGCCAATTCCACAAGAACAGCCTTATCGAAAGGCTTCTTGAAGGGAAAGATGTAATTCTGTGAGATAAATTAAGAGAACACAGAGCAGTTTCTCAGAACCTTCTTTCCAGTTTTGACCGTAAGATATTTCCTTTTTCACCATAGCCCTCTATGTGCTTCCAAATATCCCTTTGCCAATTCCACAAGAACAGCCTTAGGGAAAGGCTTCTTGAAGGGAAAGATGTAACTCTGTGAGATGAACTAACAGAACACAGAGCAGTTTCTCAGAAAGCTTCTTTCCAGTTTTGAACGGAAGATATTTCCTTTTTCACCATAGCCCTCTATGGGCTTCCAAATATCCCCTTGCCAATGCCACAAGAACAGCCTCAGCGAAAGGCTTCTTGAAGGGAAAGATGTAACTCTGTGAGATGAATTAACAGAACATAGATCAGTTTCTCAGAAGGCTTCTTTCCAGTTTTGAACGGAAGATATTTCCTTTTTCACCATAGCCCTCTATGGGATTCCAAATATCCCTTTGCCAATTCCACAAGAACAGCCATATCGAAAGGACTTTTGAAGGGAAAGATGTAACTCTGTGAGATGAATTCACAGAACACAGAGCAGTTTCTCAGAAAGCTTCTTTCCAGTTTTGAACAGAAGATATTTCCTTTTTCTCTATAGCCCTTTCTGGGCCTCCAAATATCCCTTTGCCAATTCCACAAGAACAGCCTTATCAAAAGGCTTCTTGTAGAGAAAGATGTAACTCTGTGAGATGAATTAACAGAACACAGAGCAGTTTCTCAGAAAGCTTCTTTCCAGTTTTGAACGGAAGATATTTCCTTTTTCACCGTAGCCCTCTATGGGCTTCCAGATATCCCCTTGCCAATTCCACAAGAACAGTCTTAGCGAAAGGCTTCTTGAAGGGAAAGATGTAAGTCTGTGAGATGAATTAACAGAACACAGAGCAGTTTCTCAGAAAGCTTCTTTCCAGTTTTGAACGGAAGATATTTCCTTTTTCACCGTAGCCTTCTATGGGCTTCCAAATATCCCTTTGCCAATTCCACAAGAACAGCCTTAGCGAAAGGCTTGTTGAAGGTAAAGATGTAACTCTGTGAGATGAATTAACAGAACACAGAGCAGTTTCTCAGAAGGCTTCTTTCCAGTTTTGAACGGAAGATATTTCCTTTTTCACCATAGCCTTCTATGGGCTTCCAAATATCCCCTTGCCAATTCCACAAGAACAATCTTAGCGAAAGGCTTCTTGAAGGGAAAGATGTAACTCTGTGAGATGAATTAACAGAACAGAGAGAAGTTTCTCAGAAAGCTTCTTTCCAGTTTTGAACGGAAGATATTTCCTGTTTCCCCATAGACCTCTAGGAGCTTCCAAATATCCCTTTGCCAATTCCACAAGAACAGCCTTAGCGAAAGGCTTCTTGAAGGGAAAGATGTAACTCTGTGATATAAATTAAGAGAACACAGAGCAGTCTCTCAGAAAGCTTCCTTCCAGTTTTGACCGTAAGATATTTCCTTTTTCACCATAGCCCTCTATGGGCTTCCAAATATCCCTTTGCCAATTCCACAAGAACAGCCTTAGAGTAAGGCTTCTTGAAGGGAAAGTTGTAACTCTGTGAGGTGAACTAACAGAACACTGAGCAGTTTCTCAGAAAGTTTCTTTCCTGTTTTGAACGGAAGATATTTCCTTTTTCACCATAGCCCTCTATGGGCTTCCAAATATCCCTTTGCCAATGCCACAAGAACAGCCTTAGCGAAAGGCTTCTTGAAGGGAAAGATGTAACTCTGTGAGATGAATTAACAGAACACAGAGCAGTTTCTCAGAACGCTTCTTTCCCGATTTGAACGGAAGGTATTTCCTTTTTCACCATAGCCCTCTATGGGCTTCCAAATATCCCTTTGCCAATTCCACAAGAACAGCCTTAGCGAAAGGCTTCTTGAAGGGAAAGATGTAACTCTGTGAGATGAATTAACAGAACATAGAGGGGTTTCTCTGAAAGCTTCTTTCAAGTTTTGAACGGAAGATATTTCCTTTTTCAACATAGCCCTCTATGGGCTTCCAAATATCCCTTTGCCAATTCCACAAGAACAGCCTTAGCGAAAGTCTTGTTGAAGGTAAAGATGTAACTCTGTGAGTTGAATTAACAGAACACAGAGCAGTTTCTCAGAAGGCTTCTTTCCAGTTTTGAACGGAAGATATTTCCTTTTTCCCCATAGACCTCTATGGGCTTCCAAATATCCCTTTGCCAATTACACAAGAACAGCCTTAGCGAAAGGCTTCTTGATGGGAAAGATGTAACTCTGTGAGATGAACTAACAGAACACAGAGAAGTTTCTCAGAAAGCTTCTTTCCAGTTTTGAACGGAAGATATTTCCTTTTTCACCATAGCCCTCTATGGGCTTCAAAATATCCCCTTGCCAATGCCACAAGAACAGCGTTAGCGAAAGGCTTCTTGAAGGGAAAGATGTAACTCTGTGAGATGAATTAACAGAACACAGAGCAGTTTCTCAGAAGGCTTCTTTCCAGTTTTGAACGGAAGATATTTCCTTTTTCACCATAGCCCTCTATGGGCTTCCAAATATCCCTTTGCCAATTCCACAAGAACAGCCATATCGAAAGGATTCTTGAAGGGAAAGATGTAACTCTGTGAGATGAATTAACAGAACACAGAGCAGTTTTTCAGAAAGATTCTTTCCAGTTTTGAACGGAAGATATTTCCTTTTTCACCATAGCCCTCTATGGGCTTCCAAATATCCCTTTGCCAATTTCACAAGAACAGTCTTAGCGAAAGGCTTCTTGAAGGGAAATATGTAACTCTGTGAGATGAACTAACAGAACACAGAGCAGTTTCTCAGAAAGCTTCTTTGCAGTTTTGAACGTAAGATATTTCCTTTTTCACCATAGCCCTCTATGGGCTTCCAAATATCCCTTTGCCAATGCCACAAGAACAGCCTTAGCGAAAGGCTTCTTGAAGGGAAAGATGTAACTCTGTGAGATGAATTAACAGAACACAGAGCAGTTTCTCAGAAAGCTTCTTTCCTGTTTTGAACGGAAGATATTTCCTTTTTCCCCATAGACCTCTATGGGCTTGCAAATATCCCTTTGCCAATTACACAAGAACAGCCTTAGCGAAAGGCTTCTTGAAGGGAAAGATGTAACTCTGTGAGACGAACTAACAGAACACAGAGCAGTTTCTCAGAACGCTTCTTTCCAGTTTTGAACGGAAGATATTTCCTTTTTCACCATAGCCCTCTATGGGCTTCCAAATATCCCTTTGCAAATTCCAGAACAACAGCCTTAGCGAAAGGTTTCTTGTAGGGAAAGATGTAACTCTGTGAGATGAATTAAGAGAAAACGGAGCAGTTTCTCAGAAAGCTTCTTTCCAGTTTTGAACGGAAGATATTTCCTTTTTCACCATAGCCCTCTATGGGCTTCCAAATATCCCTTTGACAATTCCACAAGAACAGCCTTAGCGAAAGGCTTCTTGAAGGGAAATATGTAACTCTGTGAGATAAATTAAGAGAACACAGAGCAGTTTCTCAGAAACCTTCTTTCCAGTTTCAACTGAAAGATATTTCCTTTTTCACCATAGCCCTCTATGTGCTTCCAAATATCCCTTTGCCAATTCCACAAGAACAGCCTAAGCGAAAGGCTTCTTGAAGGGAAAGATGTAAATCTGTGAGATGAACTAACAAAACACAGAGCAGTTTCTCAGAAAGCTTCTTTCCAGTTTTGAACGGAAGATATTTCCTATTTCACCATAGCCCTCTATGGGCTTCCAAATATCCCTTTGCCAATGCCACAAGAACAGCCTTAGCGAAAGGCTTCTTGAAGGGAAAGATGTAAGTCTGTGAGATGAATTAACAGAACACAGAGCAGTTTCTCAGAAAGCTTCTTTCCAGTTTTGAACGGAAGATATTTCCTTTTTCACCATAGCCCTCTAAGGGCTTCCAAATATCCCTTTGCCAATTCCACAAGAACAGCCTTAGCGAAAGGCTTGTTGAAGGTAAAGATGTAACTCTGTGAGATGAATTAACAGAACACAGAGCAGTTTCTCAGAAGGCTTCTTTCCAGTTTTGAACGGAAGATATTTCCTTTATCACCATAGCCTTCTATGGCTTCCAAATATCCCTTTGCCAATTCCACAAGTACAGCCTTAGCGAAAGGCTTCTTGAAGGGAAAGATGTAACTCTGTGAGATGAATTAACAGAACACAGAGCAGTTTCTCAGAAAGCTTCTTTCCACTTTTGAACGGAAGATATTTCCTTTTTCACCATAGCCCTCTATGGGCTTCCAAATATCCCTTTGCAAATTCCAGAACAACAGCCTTAGCGAAAGGTTTCTTGAAGGGAAAGATGTAACTCTGTGAGATGAATTAACAGAACACAGAGCAGTTTCTCAGAAAGCTTCTTTCCAGTTTTGAACGGAAGATATTTCCTTTTTCACCATAGCCCTCTATGGGCTTCCAAATATCCCTTTGCCAATTCCACAAGAACAGCGTTATCGAAAGGCTTCTTCAAGGGAAAGATGTAACTCCGTGAGATAAGTTAAGAGAACACAGAGCAGTTTCTCAGAAACCTTCTTTCCAGTTTTGAACGGAAGATATTTCCTTTTTCACCATAGCCCTACATGTGCTTCCAAATATCCCTTTGCCAATTCCACAAGAACAGACTTAGCGAAAGGCTTCTTAAAGGGAAAGATGTAACTCTGTGAGATGAACTAACAGAACACAGAGCAGTTTCTCAGAAATCTTCTTTCCAGTTTTCAACGGAAGATATTTCCTTTTTCACCATAGCCCACTATGGGCTTCTAAATATCCCTTTGCCAATGCCACAAGAACAGCCTTATCGAAAGGCTTCTTGAATGGAAAGATGTAACTCTGTGAGATGAATTAACAGAACACAGAGCAGTTTCTCAGAAAGCTTCTTTCCAGTTTTGAACTGAAGATATTTCCTTTTTCACCATAGCCCTCTATGGGCTTCCAAATATCCCTTTGCCAATGCCACAAGAACAGCCTTAGCGAAAGGCTTCTTGAAGGGAAAGATGTAAGTCTGTGAGATGAATTAACAGAACACAGAGCAGTTTCTCAGAAAGCTTCTTTCCAGTTTTGAACGGAAGATATTTCCTTTTTCACCGTAGCCCTCTATGGGCTTCCAAATATCCCTTTGACAATTCCACAAGAACAGCCTTAGCGAAAGGCTTGTTGAATGTAAAGATGTAACTCTGTGAGATGAATTAACAGAACACAGAGCAGTTTCTCAGAAGGCTTCTTTCCAGTTTTGAACGGAAGATATTTCCTTTTTCACCATATCCTTCTATGCCTTCCAAATATCCCTTTGCCAATTCCACAAGAACAGCCTTAGCGAAAGGCTTCTTGAAGGGAAAGATGTAACTCTGTGAGATGAATTAACAGAACACAGAGCAGTTTCTCAGAAAGCTTCTTTCCAGTTTTGAACGGAAGATATTTCCCTTTTCACCATAGCCCTCTATGGGCTTCCAAATATCCCTTTGCCAATTCCACAAGAACAGCCTTAGCCAAAGGCTTCTTGAAGGGAAAGATGTAACTCTGTGAGATGAATTTACAGAACACAGAGCAGTTTCTCAGAAAGCTTCTTTCCAGGTTTGAACGGAAGATATTTCCTTTTTCACTATAGCCCTCTATAGGCTTCCAAATATCCCTTTGCCAATTCCACAAGAACAGCCTTATCGAAAGAATTCTTGAAGGGAAAGATGTAACTCTGTGAGATGAATTAACAGAACACAGAGCAGTTTCTCAGAAAGCTTCTTTCCAGTTTTGAACGGAAGATATTTCCTTGTTCACCATAGAACTCTATGGGCTTCCAAATATCCCTTTGCAAATTCCAGAACAACAGCCTTAGCGAAAGGTTTCTTCAAGGGAAAGATGTAACTCTGTGAGATGAATTAACAGAACACAGAGCAGTTTCTCAGAAAGCTGCTTTCCAGTTTTGAACGGAAGATATTTCCTTTTTCACCATAGCCCTCTATGGGCTTCCAAATATCCCTTTGCCAATTCCACAAGAACAGCCTTATCGAAAGGCTTCTTGAAGGGAAAGATGTAACTCCGTGAGATAAATTAAGAGAACACAGAGCAGTTTCTCAGAAACCTTCTTTCCAGTTTTGACCGTAAGATATTTGCTTTTTCACCATAGCCCTATATGTGCTTCCAAATATCCCTTTGCCAATTCCACAAGAACAGCCTTAGCGAAAGGCTTCTTGAAGGGAAAGATGTAACTCTGTGAGATGAATTAACAGAACACAGAGCAGTTTCTCAGGACGCTTCTTTCCAGTTTTGAACGGAAGATATTTCCTTTTTCACCGTAGCCCTCTACGGGCTTCCAAATATCGCTTTGCCAATTCCACCAGAACAGCCATATCGAAAGGCTTGTTGAAGGTAAAGATGTAACTCTGTGAGATGAATTAACAGAACACAGAGCAGTTTCTCAGAACGTTTCTTTCCAGTTTTCAGCGGAAGATATTTCCTTTTTCACCATAGCCCTCTACGGGCTTCCAAATATCCCTTTGCAAATTCCAGAACAACAGCCTTAGCGAAAGGTTTCTTGAAGGGAAAGATGTAACTCTGTGAGATGAATTAAGAGAACACGGAGCAGTTCCTCAGAAAGCTTCTTTCCAGTTTTGAACGGAAGATATTTCCTTTTTCCCCATAGACCTCTAGGAGCTTCCAAATATCCCTTTGCCAATTCCACAAGAACAGCCTTAGCGAAAGGCTTCTTGAAGGGAAAGATGTAACTCCGTGAGATGAAATAACAGAACATAGAGCAGTTTCTCAGAAGGCTTCTTTCCAGTTTTGAACGGAAGATATTTCCCTTTTCACCATAGCCCTCTATGGGATTGCAAATATCCCTTTGCCAATTCCACAAGAACAGCCATATCGAAAAGACTTTTGAAGGGAAAGATGTAGCTCGTGAGATGAATTAACAGAACACAGAGCAGTTTCTCAGAATGATTCTTTCCAGTTTTGAACGGAAGATATTTCTTTTTTCAACATAGCCCTCTATGGGCTTCCAAATATCCCTTTGCCAATTCCACAAGAACAGCCTTAGCGAAAGGCTTCTTGAAGGGAAAGATGTAACTCTGTGAGATGAATTAACAGAACACAGAGCAGTTTCTCAGAAAGCTTCTTTCCAGTTTTGAACAGAAGATATTTCCTTTTTCACTATAGCCCTTTCTGGGCCTCCAAATATCCCTTTGCCAATTCCACAAGAACAGCCTTATCAAAAGGCTTCTTGAAAAGAAAGATGTAACTCTGTGAGATGAATTAACAGAACACAGAGCAGTTTCTCAGAAAGCTTCTTTCCAGTTTTGAACGGAAGATATTTCCTTTTTCACCGTAGCCCTCTATGGGCTTCCAGATATCCCCTTGCCAATTCCACAAGAACAGTCTTAGCGAAAGGCTTCTTGAAGGGAAAGATGTAACTCTGTGAGATGAATTAACAGAACACAGAGCAGTTTCTCAGAAAGCTTCTTTCCAGTTTTGAACGGAAGATATTTCCTTTTTCACCGTAGCCTTCTATGGGCTTCCAAATATCCCTTTGCCAATTCCACAATAACAGCCTTAGCGAAAGGCTTGTTGAAGGTAAAGATGTAACTCTGTGAGATGAATTAACAGAACACAGAGCAGTTTCTCAGAAGGCTTCTTTCCAGTTTTGAACGGAAGATATTTCCTTTTTCACCATAGCCTTCTATGGGCTTCCAAATATCCCCTTGCCAATTCCACAAGAACAGTCTTAGCGAAAGGCTTCTTGAAGGGAAAGATGTAACTCTGTGAGATGAATTAACAGAACACAGAGAAGTTTCTCAGAAAGCTTCTTTCCAGTTTTGAACGGAAGATATTTCCTTTTTCCCCATAGACCTCTAGGAGCTTCCAAATATCCCTTTGCCAATTCCACAAGAACAGCCTTAGCGAAAGGCTTCTTGAAGGGAAAGATGTAACTCTGTGAGATGAATTAACAGAACACAGAGCAGTTTCTCAGAACGCTTCTTTCCAGATTTGAACGGAAGGTATTTCCTTTTTCACCATAGCCCTCTATGGGCTTCCAAATATCCCTTTGCCAATTCCACAAGAACAGCCTTAGCGAAAGGCTTCTTGAAGGGAAAGATGTAACTCTGTGAGATGAATTAACAGAACATAGAGGGGTTTCTCTGAAAGCTTCTTTCCAGTTTTGAACGGAAGATATTTCCTTTTTCAACATAGCCCTCTATGGGCTTCCAAATATCCCTTTGCCAATTCCACAAGAACAGCCTTAGCGAAAGGCTTCTTGCAGGGAAAGATGTAACTCAGTGAGGTGAATTAACAGAACACAGAGCAGTTTCTCAGAAAGCTTCTTTCCAGTTTTGAACGGAAGATATTTCCTTTTTCCCCATAGCCTTCTATGGGCTTCCAAATATCCCTTTGCCAATTACACAAGAACAGCCTTAGCGAAAGGCTTCTTGAAGGGAAAGATGTAACTCTGTGAGATGAATTAACAGAACACAGAGCAGTTTCTCAGAAAGCTTCTTTACAGTTTTGAACGGAAGATATTTCCTTTTTAACCATAGCCCTCTATGGGCTTCCAAATATCCCTTTGCCAATGCCACAAGAACAGCCTTAGCGAAAGGCTTCTTGAAGGGAAAGATGTAACTCTGTGAGATGAATTAACAGAACACAGAGCAGTTTCTCAGAAGGCTTCTTTCCAGTTTTGAACGGAAGATATTTCCTTTTTCACCATAGCCCTCTATGGGCTTCCAAATATCCCTTTGCCAATGCCACAAGAACAGCCTTAGCGAAAGGCTTCTTGAAGGGAAAGATGTAACTCTGTGAGATGAATTAACAGAACACAGAGCAGTTTCTCAGAAAGCTTCTTTCCAGTTTTGAACGGAAGATATTTCCTTTTTCACCATAGCCCTCTATGGGCTTCCAAATATCCCTTTGCCAATGCCACAAGAACAGCCTTAGCGAAAGGCTTCTTGAAGTGAAAGATGTAAGTCTGTGAGATGAATTAACAGAACACCGAGCAGTTTCTCAGAAAGCTTCTTTCCAGTTTTGAACGGAAGATATTTCCTTTTTCAGCGTAGCCCTCTATGGGCTTCCAAATATCCCTTTGCCAATTCCACAAGAACAGCCTTAGCGAAAGGCTCGTTGAAGGTAAAGATGTAACTCTGTGAGATGAATTAACAGAACACAGAGCAGTTTCTCAGAAAGCTTCTTTCCAGTTTTGAACGGAAGATATTTCCTTGTTCACCATAGAACTCTATGGGCTTCCAAATATCCCTTTGCAAATTCCAGAACAACAGCCTTAGCGAAAGGTTTCTTGAAGGGAAAGATGTAACTCTGTGAGATGAATTAACAGAACACAGAGCAGTTTCTCAGAAAGCTGCTTTCCAGTTTTGAACGGAAGATATTTCCTTTTTCACCATAGCCCTCTATGGGCTTCCAAATATCCCTTTGCCAATTCCACAAGAACAGCCTTATCGAAAGGCTTCTTGAAGGGAAAGATGTAACTCCGTGAGATAAATTAAGAGAACACAGAGCAGTTTCTCAGAAACCTTCTTTCCAATTTTGAACGGAAGATATTTCCTTTTTCACCATAGCCCTATATGTGCTTCCAATATCCCTTTGCCAATTCCACAAGAACAGCCTTAGCGAAAGGCTTCTTGAAGGGAAAGATGTAACTCTGTGAGATGAACTAACAGAACACAGAGCAGTTTCTCAGAACGCTTCTTTCCAGTTTTGAACGGAAGATATTTCCTTTTTCACTATAGCCTTCTATGGGCTTCCAAATATCCCTTTGCCAATGCCACAAGAACAGCCTTAGCTAAATTCTTCCTGAAGGGAAAGATGTAACTGTGTGAGATGAATTAACAGACCACAGAGCAGTTTCTCAAAACGCTTCTTTCCAGTTTTGAACGGAAGATATTTCCTTTTTCACCATAACCCTCTATGGGCTTCCAAATATCCCTTTGCCAATTCCACAAGAACAGCCTTAGCGAAAGGCTTCTTGAAGGGAAAGATGTTACACTGTGAGATGAATTAACAGAACACAGAGCAGTTTCTCAGAAAGCTTCTTTCCAGTTTTGAACGGAAGATATTTCCTTTTTCACCGTAGCCTTCTATGGGCTTCCAAATATCCCTTTGCCAATTCCACAAGAACAGCCTTAGCGAAAGGCTTGTTGAAGTTAAAGATGTAACTCTGTGAGATGAATTAACAGAACACAGAGCAGTTTCTCAGAAGGCTTCTTTCCAGTTTTGAACGGAAGATATTTCCTTTTTCACCATAGCCTTCTATGGCCTTCCATATATCCCCTTGCCAATTCCACAAGAACAGCCTTAGGGAAAGGCTTCTTGAAGGGAAAGATGTAACTCTGTGAGATGAATTAACAGAACACAGAGCAGTTTCTCAGAAAGCTTCTTTCCAGTTTTGAACCGAAGATATTTCCTTTTTCCCCATAGACCTCTATGAGCTTCCAAATATCCCTTTGTCAATTGCACAAGAACAGCCTTAGCGAAAGGCTTCTTGAAGGGAAAGATGTAACTCTGTGATTTAAATTAAGAGAACACAGAGCAGTTTCTCACAAAGCTTCTTTCCAGTTTTGAACGGAAGATATTTCCTTTTTCACCATAGCCCTCTATGGGCTTCGAAATATCCCTTTGCCAATTCCACAGGAACAGCCTTAGCGAAAGGCTTGTTGAAGGGAAAGATGTAACTCTGTGAGATGAATTAACAGAACACAGAGCAGTTTCTCAGAAAGATTCTTTCCAGTTTTGAACGGAAGATATTTCCTTTTTCACCATAGCCCTCTATGGGCTTCCAAATATCCCTTTGCCAATTCCACAAGAACAGACTTATCGAAAGGCTTCTTGAAGGGAAAGATGTAATTCTGTGAGATAAATTAAGAGAACACAGAGCAGTTTCTCAGAACCTTCTTTCCACTTTTGACCGTAAGATATTTCCTTTTTCACCATAGCCCTCTATGTGCTTCCAAATATCCCTTTGCCAATTCCACAAGAACAGCCTTAGGGAAAGGCTTCTTGAAGGGAAAGATGTAACTCTGTGAGATGAACTAACAGAACACAGAGCAGTTTCTCAGAAAGCTTCTTTCCAGTTTTGAACGGAAGATATTTCCTTTTTCACCATAGCCCTCTATGGGCTTCCAAATATCCCCTTGCCAATGCCACAAGAACAGCCTCAGCGAAAGGCTTCTTGAAGGGAAAGATGTAACTCTGTGAGATGAATTAACAGAACATAGATCAGTTTCGCAGAAGGCTTCTTTCCAGTTTTGAACGGAAGATATTTCCTTTTTCACCATAGCCCTCCATGGGATTCCAAATATCCCTTTGCCAATTCCACAAGAACAGCCATATCGAAAGGACTTTTGAAGGGAAAGATGTAACTCTGTGAGATGAATTAACAGAACACAGAGCAGTTTCTCAGAAAGCTTCTTTCCAGTTTTGAACAGAAGATATTTCCTTTTTCTCTATAGCCCTTTCTGGGCCTCCAAATATCCCTTTGCCAATTCCACAAGAACAGCCTTATCAAAAGGCTTCTTGTAGAGAAAGATGTAACTCTGTGAGATGAATTAACAGAACACAGAGCAGTTTCTCAGAAAGCTTCTTTCCAGTTTTGAACGGAAGATATTTCCTGTTTCCCCATAGACCTCTAGGTGCTTCCAAATATCCCTTTGCCAATTCCACAAGAACAGCCTTACCGAAAGGCTTCTTGAAGGGAAAGATGTAACTCTGTGATATAAATTAAGAGAACACAGAGCAGTCTCTCAGAAAGCTTCCTTCCAGTTTTGACCGTAAGATATTTCCTTTTTCACCATAGCCCTCTATGGGCTTCCAAATATCCCTTTGCCAATTCCACAAGAACAGCCTTAGAGTAAGGCTTCTTGAAGGGAAAGTTGTAACTCTGTGAGGTGAACTAACAGAACACTGAGCAGTTTCTCAGAAAGTTTCTTTCCAGTTTTGAACGGAAGATATTTCCTTTTTCACCATAGCCCTCTATGGGCTTCCAAATATCCCTTTGCCAATGCCACAAGAACAGCCTTAGCGAAAGGCTTCTTGAAGGGAAAGATGTAACTCTGTGAGATGAATTAACAGAACACAGAGGAGTTTCTCAGAACGCTTCTTTCCCGATTTGAACGGAAGGTATTTCCTTTTTCACCATAGCCCTCTATGGGCTTCCAAATATCCCTTTGCCAATTCCACAAGAACAGCCTTAGCGAAAGGCTTCTTGAAGGGAAAGATGTAACTCTGTGAGATGAATTAACAGAACATAGAGGGGTTTCTCTGAAAGCTTCTTTCCAGTTTTGAACGGAAGATATTTCCTTTTTCACCATAGCCCTCTATGGGCTTCAAAATATCCCCTTGCCAATGCCACAAGAACAGCGTTAGCGAAAGGCTTCTTGAAGGGAAAGATGTAACTCTGTGAGATGAATTAACAGAACACAGAGCAGTTTCTCAGAAGGCTTCTTTCCAGTTTTGAACGGAAGATATTTCCTTTTTCACCATAGCCCTCTATGGGCTTCCAAATATCCCTTTGCCAATTCCACAAGAACAGCCATATCGAAAGGATTCTTGAAGGGAAAGATGTAACTCTGTGAGATGAATTAACAGAACACAGAGCAGTTTTTCAGAAAGCTTCTTTCCAGTTTTGAACGGAAGATATTTCCTTTTTCACCATAGCCCTCTATGGGCTTCCAAATATCCCTTTGCCAATTTCACAAGAACAGTCTTAGCGAAAGGCTTCTTGAAGGGAAATATGTAACTCTGTGAGATGAACTAACAGAACACAGAGCAGTTTCTCAGAAAGCTTCTTTGCAGTTTTGAACGGAAGATATTTCCTTTTTCACCATAGCCCTCTATGGGCTTCCAAATATCCCTTTGCCAATGCCACAAGAACAGCCTTAGCGAAAGGCTTCTTGAAGGGAAAGATGTAATTCTGTGAGATGAATTAACAGAACACAGAGCAGTTTCTCAGAAAGCTTCTTTCCTGTTTTGAACGGAAGATATTTCCTTTTTCCCCATAGACCTCTATGCGCTTGCAAATATCCCTTTGCCAATTACACAAGAACAGCCTTAGCGAAAGGCTTCTTGAAGGGAAAGATGTAACTCTGTGAGACGAACTAACAGAACACAGAGCAGTTTCTCAGAACGCTTCTTTCCAGTTTTGAACGGAAGATATTTCCTTTTTCACCATAGCCCTCTATGGGCTTCCAAATATCCCTTTGCAAATTCCAGAACAACAGCCTTAGCGAAAGGTTTCTTGTAGGGAAAGATGTAACTCTGTGAGATGAATTAAGAGAAAACGGAGCAGTTTCTCAGAAAGCTTCTTTCCAGTTTTGAACGGAAGATATTTCCTTTTTCACCATAGCCCTCTATGGGCTTCCAAATATCCCTTTGACAATTCCCCAAGAACAGCCTTAGCGAAAGGCTTCTTGAAGGGAAAGATGTAACTCTGTGAGATAAATTAAGAGAACACAGAGCAGTTTCTCAGAAACCTTCTTTCCAGTTTCAACTGTAAGATATTTCCTTTTTCACCATAGCCCTCTATGTGCTTCCAAATATCCCTTTGCCAATTCCACAAGAACAGCCTTAGCGAAAGGCTTCTTGAAGGGAAAGATGTAAATCTGTGAGATGAACTAACAAAACACAGAGCAGTTTCTCAGAAAGCTTCTTTCCAGTTTTGAACGGAAGATATTTCCTTTTTCACCATAGTCCTCTATGGGCTTCCAAATATCCCTTTGCCAATTCCACAGGAACCGCCTTAGCGAAAGGCTTCTGGAAGGGAAAGATGTATCTCTGTGAGATGAATTAACAGAACACAGAGCAGTTTCTCAGAAAGCTTCTTTCCAGTTTTGAACGGAAGATATTTCCTATTTCACCATAGCCCTCTATGGGCTTCCAAATATCCCTTTGCCAATGCCACAAGAACAGCCTTAGCGAAAGGCTTGTTGAAGGGAAAGATGTAAGTCTGTGAGATGAATTAACAGAACACAGAGCAGTTTCTCAGAAAGCTTCTTTCCAGTTTTGAACGGAAGATATTTCCTTTTTCACCATAGCCCTCTATGGGCTTCCAAATATCCCTTTGCCAATTCCACAAGAACAGCCTTAGCGAAAGGCTTGTTGAAGGTAAAGATGTAACTCTGTGAGATGAATTAACAGAACACAGAGCAGTTTCTCAGAAGGCTTCTTTCCAGTTTTGAACGGAAGATATTTCCTTTATCACCATAGCCTTCTATGGCTTCCAAATATCCCTTTGCCAATTCCACAAGTACAGCCTTAGCGAAAGGCTTCTTCAAGGGAAAGATGTAACTCTGTGAGATGAATTAACAGAACACAGAGCAGTTTCTCAGAAAGCTTCTTTCCACTTTTGAACGGAAGATATTTCCTTTTTCACCATAGCCCTCTATGGGCTTCCAAATATCCCTTTGCAAATTCCAGAACAACAGCCTTAGCGAAAGGTTTCTTGAAGGGAAAGATGTAACTCTGTGAGATGAATTAACAGAACACAGAGCAGTTTCTCAGGACGCTTCTTTCCAGTTTTGAACGGAAGTTATTTCCTTTTTCACCGTAGCCCTCTATGGGCTTCCAAATATCCCTTTGCCAATGCCACAAGAACAGCCTTATCGAAAGGCTTCTTGAAGGGAAAGATGTAACTCTGTGAGATGAATAAACAGAACACAGAGCAGTTTCTCAGGACGCTTCTTTCCAGTTTTGAACGGAAGATATTTCCTTTTTCACCGTAGCCCTCTATGGGCTTCCAAATATCCCTTTGCCAATGCCACAAGAACAGCCTTAGCGAAAGGCTTGTTGAAGTTAAAGATGTAATTCTGTGAGATGAATTAACAGAACACAGAGCAGTTTCTCAGAAGGCTTCTTTCCAGTTTTGAACGGAAGATATTTCCTTTTTCACCATAGCCTTCTATGGCCTTCCAAATATCCCTTTGCCAATTCCACAAGAACAGCCTTAGCGAAAGGCTTGTTGAAGGTAAAGATGTAACTCTGTGAGATGAATTAACAGAACACAGAGCAGTTTCTCCGAAGGCTTCTTTCCAGTTTTGAACGGAAGATATTTCCTTTTTCCCCATAGACCTCTAAGGGCTTCCAAATATCCCTTTGCCAATTACACAAGAACAGCCTTAGGGAAAGGCTTCTTGAAGGGAAAGATGTAACTCTGTGAGATGAACTAACAGAACACAGAGCAGTTTCTCAGAAAGCTTCTTTCCAGTTTTGAACGGAAGATATTTCCTTTTTCACCATAGCCCTCTATGGGCTTCCAAATATCCCCTTGACAATGCCACAAGAACAGCCTCAGCGAAAGGCTTCTTGAAGGGAAAGATGTAACTCTGTGAGATGAATTAACAGAACACAGAGCAGTTTCTCAGAAGGCTTCTATCCAGTTTTGAACGGAAGATATTTCCTTTTTCACCATAGCCCTCTATGGGATTCTAAATATCCCTTTGCCAATTCCACAAGAACAGCCATATCGAAAGGACTTTTGAAGGGAAAGATGTAACTCGTGAGATGAATTAACAGAATACAGAGCAGTTTCTCAGAAAGCTTCTTTCCAGTTTTGAACGGAAGATATTTCTTTTTTCACCATAGCCCTCTATGGGCTTCCAAATATCCCTTTGCCAATTCCACAAGAACAGCCTTAGCGAAAGGCTTCTTGAAGGGAAAGATGTAACTCTGTGAGATGAATTAACAGAACACAGAGCAGTTTCTCAGAAAGCTTCTTTCCAGTTTTGAACAGAAGATATTTCCGTTTTCACTATAGCCCTCTCTGGGCCTCCAAATATCCCTTTGCCAATTCCACAAGAACAGCCTTATCAAAAGGCTTCTTGAAGGGAAAGATGTAACTCTGTGAGATGAATTAACAGAACACAGAGCAGTTTCTCAGAAAGCTTCTTTCCAGTTTTGAACGGAAGATATTTCCTTTTTCACCGTAGCCCTCAATGGGTTTCCAGATATCCCCTTGCCAATTCCACAAGAACAGTCTTAGCGAAAGGCTTCTTGAAGGGAAAGATGTAACTCTGTGAGATGAATTAACAGAACACAGAGCAGTTTCTCAGAAGGCTTCTTTCCAGTTTTGAACGGAAGATATTTCCTTTTTCACCATAGCCTTCTATGGGCTTCCAAATATCCCTTTGCCAATTCCACAAGAACAGCCTTAGCGAAAGGCTTCTTGAAGGGAAAGAGGTAACTCTGTGAGATGAATTAACAGAACACAGAGCAGTTTCTCAGAAAGCTTCTTTCCAGTTTTGAACGGAAGATATTTCCTTTTTCCCCATAGATCTCTATGGGCTTCCAAATATCCCTTTGCCAATTACACAAGAACAGCCTTAGCGAAAGGCTTCTTGAAGGTAAAGATGTAACTCTGTGAGATGAACTAACAGAACACAGAGCAGTTTCTCAGAAAGCTTCTTTCCAGTTTTGAACGGAAGATATTTCCTTTTTCACCATAGCCCTCTATGGGCTTCCAAATATCCCCTTGCCAATGCCACAAGAACAGCCTTAGTGAAAGTCTTCTTGAAGGGAAAGATGTAACTCTGTGAGATGAATTAACAGAACACAGAGCAGTTTCTCAGAAGGCTTCTTTCCAGTTTTGAACGGAAGATATTTCCTTTTTCACCATAGCCCTCTATGGGCTTCCAAATATCCCTTTGCCAATTCCACAAGAACAGCCATATCGAAAGGATTCTTGAAGGGAAAGATGTAACTCTGTGAGATGAATTAACAGAACACAGAGCAGTTTCTCAGAAAGCTTCTTTCCAGTTTTGAACGGAAGATAATTCCTTTTTCACCATAGCCCTCTATGGGCTTCCAAATATCCCTTTGCCAATTTCACAAGAACAGTCTTAGCGAAAGGCTTCTTGAAGGGAAAGATGTAACTCTGTGAGATGAACTAACAGAACACAGAGCAGTTTCTCAGAAAGCTTCTTTCCAGTTTTGAACGGAAGATATTTCCTTTTTCACCATAGCCCTCTATGGGCTTCCAAATATCCCTTTGCCAATGCCACAAGAACAGCCTTAGCGAAAGGCTTCTTGAAGGGAAAGATGTAACTCTGTGAGATGAATTAACAGAACACAGAGCAGTTTCTCAGAACGCTTCTTTCCAGTTTTGAACGGAAGATATTTCTTTTTTCACCATAGCCCTCTATGGGCTTCCAAATATCCCTTTGCCAATTCCACAAGAACAGCCTTAGCGAAAGGCTTCTTGAAGGGAAAGATGTCACTCTGTGAGATGAATTAACAGAACACAGAGCAGTTTCTCAGAAAGCTTCTTTCCAGTTTTGAACGGAAGATATTTCCTTTTTCACCGTAGCCCTCTATGGGCTTCCAAATATCCCTTTGCCAATTCCACAAGAACAGCCTTAGCGAAAGGCTTGTTGAAGGTAAGGTTGTAACTCTGTGAGATGAATTAACTGAACACAGAGCAGTTTCTCAGAAGGCTTCTTTCCAGTTTTGAACGGAAGATATTTCCTTTTCACCATATCCTTCTATGGGCTTCCAAATATCACTTTGCCAATTCCAAAAGAACAGCCTTAGCGAAAGGCTTCTTGAAGGGAAAGATGTAACTCTGTGAGATGAATTAACAGAACACAGAGCAGTTTCTCAGAAAGCTTCTTTCCAGTTTTGAACGGAAGATTTTTCCTTTTTCACCATAGCCCTCTATGGGCTTCCAAATATCCCGTTGCCAATGCCACAAGAACAGCCTTAGCGAAAGGATTCCTGAAGGGAAAGATGTAACTCTGTGAGATGAATTAACAGAACACAGAGCAGTTTCTGTGAACGCTTCTTTCCAGTTTTGACCGTAAGATATTTCCTTTTTCACCATAGCCCTCTATGTGCTTCCAAATATCCCTTTGCCAATTCCACAAGAACAGTCTTAGCGAAAGGCTTCTTGAAGGGAAAGATGTAACTCTGTGAGATGAACTAACAGATCACAGAGCAGTTTCTCAGAAGGCTTCTTTCCAGTTTTGAAGGGAAGATATTTCCTTTTTCACCATAGCCTTCTATGGGCTTCCAAATATCCCTTTGCCAATTGCACAAGAACAGACTTAGCGAAAGGCTTCTTGAAGGGAAAGATGTAACTCTGTGATTTAAATTAAGAGAACACAGAGCAGTTTCTCACAAAGCTTCTTTCCAGTTTTGAACGGAAGATATTTCCTTTTTCACCATAGCCCTCTATGGGCTTCCAAATATCCCTTTGCCAATTCTACAGGAACAGCCTTAGCGAAAGGCTTGTTGAAGGGAAAGATGTAACTCTGTGAGATGAATTAACAGAACACAGAGCAGTTTCTCAGAAAGATTCTTTCCAGTTTTGAACGGAAGATATTTCCTTTTTCACCATAGCCCTCTATGGGCTTCCAAATATCCCTTTGCAAATTCCAGAAAAACAGCCTTAGCGAATGGTTTCCTGAAGGGAAAGATGTAACTCTGTGAGATGAATTAACAGAACACAGAGCAGTTTCTCAGAAAGCTTCTTTCCAGTTTTGAACGGAAGATATTTAATTTTTCAACATAGCCTTCTATGGGCTTCCAAATATCCCTTTGCCAATTCCACAAGAACAGCCTTAGCGAAAGGCTTCTTGAAGGGAAAGATGTAACTCTGTGAGATGAATTAACAGAACACAGAGCAGTTTCTCAGAAAGCTTCTTTCCAGTTTTGAACGGAAGATATTTCCTTTTTCCGCATAGACCTCTAAGGGCTTCCAAATATCCCTTTGCCAATTCCACAAGAACAGCCTTAGGGAAAGGCTTCTTGAAGGGAAAGATGTAACTCTGTGAGTTGAACTAACAGAACACAGAGCAGTTTCTCAGAAAGCTTCTTTCCAGTTTTGAACGGAAGATATTTCCTTTTTCACCATAGCCCTCTATGGGCTTCCAAATATCCCCTTGCCAATGCCACAAGAACAGCCTCAGCGAAAGGCTTCTTGAAGGGAAAGATGTAACTCTGTGAGATGAATTAACAGAACATAGAGCAGTTTCTCAGAAGGCTTCTTTCCAGTTTTGAACGGAAGATATTTCCTTTTTCACCATAGCCCTCTATGGGATTCCAAATATCCCTTTGCCAATTCCACAAGAACAGCCATATCGAAAGGACTTTTGAAGGGAAAGATGTAACTCGTGAGATGAATTAACAGAACACAGAGCAGTTTCTCAGAAAGCTTCTTTCCAGTTTTGAACGGAAGATATTTCCTTTTTCACCATAGCCCTCTATGGGCTTCCAAATATCCCTTTGCCAATTCCACAGGAACCGCCTTAGCGAAAGGCTTCTGGAAGGGAAAGATGTAACTCTGTGAGATGAATTAACAGAACACAGAGCAGTTTCTCAGAAAGCTTCTTTCCAGTTTTGAACGGAAGATATTTCCTTTTTCACCATAGCCCTCTATGGGCTTCCAAATATCCCTTTGCCAATGCCACAAGAACAGCCTTAGCGAAAGGCTTCTTGAAGGGAAAGATGTAAGTCTGTGAGATGAATTAACAGAACACAGAGCAGTTTCTCAGAAAGCTTCTTTCCAGTTTTGAACGGAAGATATTTCCTTTTTCACCATAGCCCTCTATGGGCTTCCAAATATCCCTTTGCCAATTCCACAAGAACAGCCTTAGCGAAAGGCTTGTTGAAGGTAAAGATGTAACTCTGTGAGATGAATTAACAGAACACAGAGCAGTTTCTCAGAAGGCTTCTTTCCAGTTTTGAACGGAAGATATTTCCTTTATCACCATAGCCTTCTATGGCTTCCAAATATCCCTTTGCCAATTCCACAAGAACAGCCTTAGCGAAAGGCTTCTTGAAGGGAAAGATGTAACTCTGTGAGATGAATTAACAGAACACAGAGCAGTTTCTCAGAAAGCTTCTTTCCACTTTTGAACGGAAGATATTTCCTTTTTCCCCTTAGACCTCTAAGGGCTTCCAAATATCCCTTTGCCAATTACACAAGAACAGCCTTAGGGAAAGGCTTCTTGAAGGGAAAGATGTAACTCTGTGAGATGAACTAACAGAACACAGAGCAGTTTCTCAGAAAGCTTCTTTCCAGTTTTGAACGGAAGATATTTCCTTTTTCACCATAGCCCTCTATGGGCTTCCAAATATCCCCTTGCCAATGCCACAAGAACAGCCTCAGCGAAAGGCTTCTTGAAGGGAAAGATGTAACTCTGTGAGATGAATTAACAGAACACAGAGCAGTTTCTCAGAAGGCTTCTTTCCAGTTTGGAACGGAAGATATTTCCTTTTTCACCATAGCCCTCTACGGGATTCCAAATATCCCTTTGCCAATTCCACAAGAACAGCCATATCGAAAGGACTTTTGAAGGGAAAGATGTAACTCGTGAGATGAATTAACAGAACACAGAGCAGTTTCTCAGAAAGCTTCTTTCCAGTTTTGAACGGAAGATATTTCTTTTTTCACCATAGCCCTCTATGGGCTTCCAAATATCCCTTTGCCAATTCCACAAGAACAGCCTTAGCGAAAGGCTTCTTGAAGGGAAAGATGTAACTCTGTGAGATGAATTAACACAACACAGAGCAGTTTCTCAGAAAGCTTCTTTCCAGTTTTGAACAGAAGATATTTCCTTTTTCACTATAGCCCTCTCTGGGCCTCCAAATATCCCTTTGCCAATTCCACAAGAACAGCCTTATCAAAAGGCTTCTTGAAGGGAAAGATGTAACTCTGTGAGATGAATTAACAGAACACAGAGCAGTTTCTCAGAAAGCTTCTTTCCAGTTTTGAACGGAAGATATTTCCTTTTTCACCGTAGCCCTCTATGGGCTTCCAGATATCCCCTTGCCAATTCCACAAGAACAGTCTTAGCGAAAGGCTTCTTGAAGGGAAAATTGTAACTCTGTGAGATGAATTAACAGAACACAGAGCAGTTTCTCAGAAAGCTTCTTTCCAGTTTTGAACGGAAGATATTTCCTTTTTCACAGTAGCCTTCTATGGGCTTCCAAATATCCCTTTGCCAATTCCACAAGAACAGCCTTAGCGAAAGGCTTGTTGAAGGTAAAGATGTAACTCTGTGAGATGAACTAACAGATCACAGAGCAGTTTCTCAGAAGGCTTCTTTCCAGTTTTGAACGGAAGATATTTCCTTTTTCACCATAGCCCTCTATGGGCTTCCAAATATCCCTATGCCAATGCCACAAGAACAGCCTTAGCGAAAGGCTTCTTGAAGGGAAAGATGTAACTCTGTGAGATGAATTAACAGAACACAGAGCATTTTCTCAGAACGCTTCTTTCCAGTTTTGAACGGAAGATATTTCTTTTTTCACCATAGCCCTCTATGGGCTTCCAAATATCCCTTTGCCAATTCCACAAGAACAGCCTTAGCGAAAGGCTTCTTGAAGGGAAAGATGTAACTCTGTGAGATGAACTAACAGAACACAGAGCAGTTTCTCAGAAAGCTTCTTTCCAGTTTTGAACGGAAGATTTTTCCTTTTTCACCACAGCCCTCTATGGGCTTCAAAATATCCCTTTGCCAATGCCACAAGAACAGCCTTAGCGAAAGGATTCCTGAAGGGAAAGATGTAACTCTGTGAGATGAATTAACAGAACACAGAGCAGTTTCTGTGAACGCTTCTTTCCAGTTTTGACCGTAAGATATTTCCTTTTTCACCATAGCCCTCTATGTGCTTCCAAATATCCCTTTGCCAATTCCACAAGAACAGTCTTAGCGAAAGGCTTCTTGAAGGGAAAGATGTAACTCTGTGAGATGAACTAACAGATCACAGAGCAGTTTCTCAGAAGGCTTCTTTCCAGTTTTGAACGGAAGATATTTCCTTTTTCACCATAGCCCACTATGGGCTTCCAAATATCCCTTTGCCAATGCCACAAGAACAGCCTTAGAGAAAAGCTTCTTGAAGGGAAAGATGTAACTCTGTGTGATGAATTAACAAAACACAGAGCAGTTTCTCAGAATGCTTCTTTCCGGTTTTGAACGGAAGATATTTCCTTTTTCACCATAGCCCTCTATGGGCTTCCAAATATCCCTTTGCAAATTCCAGAACAACAGCCTTAGCGAAAGGTTTCTTGTAGGGAAAGATGTAACTCTGTGAGATGAATTAAGAGAAAACGGAGCAGTTTCTCAGAAAGCTTCTTTCCAGTTTTGAACGGAAGATATTTCCTTTTTCACCATAGCCCTCTATGTGCTTCCAAATATCCCTTTGACAATTCCACAAGAACAGCCTTAGCGAAAGGCTTCTTGAAGGGAAAGATGTAACTCTGTGAGATAAATTAAGAGAACACAGAGCAGTTTCTCAGAAACCTTCTTTCCAGTTTCAACTGTAAGATATTTCCTTTTTCACCATAGCCCTCTATGTGCTTCCAAATATCCCTTTGCCAATTCCACAAGAACAGCCTTAGCGAAAGGCTTCTTGAAGGGAAAGATGTAAATCTGTGAGATGAACTAACAAAACACAGAGCAGTTTCTCAGAAAGCTTCTTTCCAGTTTTGAACGGAAGATATTTCCTTTTTCATCATAGTCCTCTATGGGCTTCCAAATATCCCTTTGCCAATTCCACAGGAACCGCCTTAGCGAAAGGCTTCTGGAAGGGAAAGATGTATCTCTGTGAGATGAATTAACAGAACACAGAGCAGTTTCTCAGAAAGCTTCTTTCCAGTTTTGAACGGAAGATATTTCCTATTTCACCATAGCCCTCTATGGGCTTCCAAATATCCCTTTGCCAATGCCACAAGAACAGCCTTAGCGAAAGGCTTGTTGAAGGGAAAGATGTAAGTCTGTGAGATGAGTTAACAGAACACAGAGCAGTTTCTCAGAAAGCTTCTTTCCAGTTTTGAACGGAAGATATTTCCTTTTTCACCATAGCCCTCTATGGGCTTCCAAATATCCCTTTGCCAATTCCACAAGAACAGCCTTAGCGAAAGGCTTGTTGAAGGTAAAGATGTAACTCTGTGAGATGAATTAACAGAACACAGAGCAGTTTCTCAGAAGGCTTCTTTCCAGTTTTGAACGGAAGATATTTCCTTTATCACCATAGCCTTCTATGGCTTCCAAATATCCCTTTGCCAATTCCACAAGTACAGCCTTAGCGAAAGGCTTCTTCAAGGGAAAGATGTAACTCTGTGAGATGAATTAACAGAACACAGAGCAGTTTCTCAGAAAGCTTCTTTCCACTTTTGAACGGAAGATATTTCCTTTTTCACCATAGCCCTCTATGGGCTTCCAAATATCCCTTTGCAAATTCCAGAACAACAGCCTTAGCGAAAGGTTTCTTGAAGGGAAAGATGTAACTCTGTGAGATGAATTAACAGAACACAGAGCAGTTTCTCAGAAAGCTTCTTTCCAGTTTTGAACGGAAGATATTTCCTTTTTCACCATAGCCCTCTATGGGCTTCCAAATATCCCTTTGCCAATTCCACAAGAACAGCGTTATCGAAAGGCTTCTTCAAGGGAAAGATGTAACTCCGTGAGATAAGTTAAGAGAACACAGAGCTGTTTCTCAGAAACCTTCTTTCCAGTTTTGAACGGAAGATATTTCCTTTTTCACCATAGCCCTACATGTGCTTCCAAATATCCCTTTGCCAATTCCTCAAGAACAGCCTTAGCGAAAGGCTTCTTGAAGGGAAAGATGTAACTCTGTGAGATGAACTAACAGAACACAGAGCAGTTTCTCAGAAAGATTCTTTCCAGTTTTGAACGGAAGATATTTCCATTTTCACCATAGCCCACTATGGGCTTCCAAATATCCCTTTGCCAATGCCACAAGAACAGCCTTAGCGAAAGGCTTCTTGAAGGGAAAGATGTAACTCTGTGAGATGAATTAACAGAACACAGAGCAGTTTCTCAGGACGCTTCTTTCCAGTTTTGAACGGAAGATATTTCCTTTTTCACCATAGCCCTATATGTGCTTCCAAATATCCCTTTGCCAATTCCACAAGAACAGCCTTATCGAAAGGCTTCTTGAAGGGAAAGATGTAACTCTGTGAGAAGAATTAACAGAACACAGAGCAGTTTCTCAGAAAGCTTCTTTCCAGCTTTGAACGGAAGATATTTCCTTTTTCACCATAGCCCTCTATGGGCTTCCAAATATCCTTTTGCCAATGCCACAAGAACAGCCTTAGGGAAAGGATTCCTGAAGGAAAAGATGTAACTCTGTGAGATGAATTAACAGAACACAGAGCAGTTTCTCAGAACGCTTCTTTCCAGTTTTGAAAGGAAGATATTTCCTTTTTCACCATAGCCCTCTATGTGCTTCCAAATATCCCTTTGCCAATTCCACAAGAACAGCCTTAGCGAAAGGCTTCTTGAAGGGAAAGATGTAACTCTGTGAGATGAACTAACAGAACACAGAGCAGTTTCTCAGAAAGCTTCTTTCCAGTTTTGAACGGAAGTTATTTCCTTTTTCACCGTAGCCCTCTATGGGCTTCCAAATATCCCTTTGCCAATGCCACAAGAACAGCCTTAGCGAAAGGCTTCCTGAAGGGAAAGATGTAACTCTGTGAGATGAATAAACAGAACACAGAGCAGTTTCTCAGGACGCTTCTTTCCAGTTTTGAACGGAAGATATTTCCTTTTTCACCGTAGCCCTCTATGGGCTTCCAAATATCCCTTTGCCAATTCCACAAGAACAGCCTTAGCGAAAGGCTTCTTGAAGGGAAAGATGTAACTCTGTGAGATGAATTAACAGAACACAGAGCAGTTTCTCAGAAAGCTTCTTTCCAGTTTTGAACAGAAGATATTTCCGTTTTCACTATAGCCCTCTCTGGGCCTCCAAATATCCCTTTGCCAATTCCACAAGAACAGCCTTATCAAAAGGCTTCTTGAAGGGAAAGATGTAACTCTGTGAGATGAATTAACAGAACACAGAGCAGTTTCTCAGAAAGCTTCTTTCCAGTTTTGAACGGAAGATATTTCCTTTTTCACCGTAGCCCTCAATGGGTTTCCAGATATCCCCTTGCCAATTCCACAAGAACAGTCTTAGCGAAAGGCTTCTTGAAGGGAAAGATGTAACTCTGTGAGATGAATTAACAGAACACAGAGCAGTTTCTCAGAAGGCTTCTTTCCAGTTTTGAACGGAAGATATTTCCTTTTTCACCATAGCCTTCTATGGGCTTCCAAATATCCCTTTGCCAATTCCACAAGAACAGCCTTAGCGAAAGGCTTCTTGAAGGGAAAGAGGTAACTCTGTGAGATGAATTAACAGAACACAGAGCAGTTTCTCAGAAAGCTTCTTTCCAGTTTTGAACGGAAGATATTTCCTTTTTCCCCATAGATCTCTATGGGCTTCCAAATATCCCTTTGCCAATTCCACAAGAACAGCCTTAGCGAAAGGCTTCTTGAAGGTAAAGATGTAACTCTGTGAGATGAACTAACAGAACACAGAGAAGTTTCTCAGAAAGCTTCTTTCCAGTTTTGAACGGAAGATATTTCCTTTTTCACCATAGCCCTCTATGGGCTTCCAAATATCCCCTTGCCAATGCCACAAGAACAGCCTTAGCGAAAGGCTTCTTGAAGGGAAAGATGTAACTCTGTGAGATGAATTAACAGAACACAGAGCAGTTTCTCAGAAGGCTTCTTTCCAGTTTTGAACGGAAGATATTTCCTTTTTCACCATAGCCCTCTATGGGCTTCCAAATATCCCTTTGCCAATTCCACAAGAACAGCCATATCGAAAGGATTCTTGAAGGGAAAGATGTAACTCTGTGAGATGAATTAACAGAACACAGAGCAGTTTCTCAGAAAGCTTCTTTCCAGTTTTGAACGGAAGATAATTCCTTTTTCACCATAGCCCTCTATGGGCTTCCAAATATCCCTTTGCCAATTTCACAAGAACAGTCTTAGCGAAAGGCTTCTTGAAGGGAAAGATGTAACTCTGTGAGATGAACTAACAGAACACAGAGCAGTTTCTCAGAAAGCTTCTTTCCAGTTTTGAACGGAAGATATTTCCTTTTTCACCATAGCCCTCTATGGGCTTCCAAATATCCCTTTGCCAATGCCACAAGAACAGCCTTAGCGAAAGGCTTCTTGAAGGGAAAGATGTAACTCTGTGAGATGAATTAACAGAACACAGAGCAGTTTCTCAGAACGCTTCTTTCCAGTTTTGAACGGAAGATATTTCTTTTTTCACCATAGCCCTCTATGGGCTTCCAAATATCCCTTTGCCAATTCCACAAGAACAGCCTTAGCGAAAGGCTTCTTGAAGGGAAAGATGTCACTCTGTGAGATGAATTAACAGAACACAGAGCAGTTTCTCAGAAAGCTTCTTTCCAGTTTTGAACGGAAGATATTTCCTTTTTCACCGTAGCCCTCTATGGGCTTCCAAATATCCCTTTGCCAATTCCACAAGAACAGCCTTAGCGAAAGGCTTGTTGAAGGTAAGGATGTAACTCTGTGAGATGAATTAACTGAACACAGAGCAGTTTCTCAGAAGGCTTCTTTCCAGTTTTGAACGGAAGATATTTCCTTTTCACCATATCCTTCTATGGGCTTCCAAATATCACTTTGCCAATTCCAAAAGAACAGCCTTAGCGAAAGGCTTCTTGAAGGGAAAGATGTAACTCTGTGAGATGAACTAACAGAACACAGAGCAGTTTCTCAGAAAGCTTCTTTCCAGTTTTGAACGGAAGATTTTTCCTTTTTCACCAAAGCCCTCTATGGGCTTCCAAATATCCCGTTCCCAATGCCACAAGAACAGCCTTAGCGAAAGGATTCCTGAAGGGAAAGATGTAACTCTGTGAGATGAATTAACAGAACACAGAGCAGTTTCTGTGAACGCTTCTTTCCAGTTTTGACCGTAAGATATTTCCTTTTTCACCATAGCCCTCTATGTGCTTCCAAATATCCCTTTGCCAATTCCACAAGAACAGTCTTAGCGAAAGGCTTCTTGAAGGGAAAGATGTAACTCTGTGAGATGAACTAACAGATCACAGAGCAGTTTCTCAGAAGGCTTCTTTCCAGTTTTGAAGGGAAGATATTTCCTTTTTCACCATAGCCTTCTATGGGCTTCCAAATATCCCTTTGCCAATTGCACAAGAACAGACTTAGCGAAAGGCTTCTTGAAGGGAAAGATGTAACTCTGTGATTTAAATTAAGAGAACACAGAGCAGTTTCTCACAAAGCTTCTTTCCAGTTTTGAACGGAAGATATTTCCTTTTTCACCATAGCCCTCTATGGGCTTCCAAATATCCCTTTGCCAATTCTACAGGAACAGCCTTAGCGAAAGGCTTGTTGAAGGGAAAGATGTAACTCTGTGAGATGAATTAACAGAACACAGAGCAGTTTCTCAGAAAGATTCTTTCCTGTTTTGAACGGAAGATATTTCCCTTTTCACCATAGCCCTCTATGGGCTTCCAAATATCCCTTTGCAAATTCCAGAAAAACAGCCTTAGCGAATGGTTTCCTGAAGGGAAAGATGTAACTCTGTGAGATGAATTAACAGAACACAGAGCAGTTTCTCAGAAAGCTTCTTTCCAGTTTTGAACGGAAGATATTTAATTTTTCACCATAGCCTTCTATGGGCTTCCAAATATCCCTTTGCCAATTCCACAAGAACAGCCTTAGCGAAAGGCTTCTTGAAGGGAAAGATGTAACTCTGTGAGATGAATTAACAGAACACAGAGCAGTTTCTCAGAAAGCTTCTTTCCAGTTTTGAACGGAAGATATTTCCTTTTTCCCCATAGACCTCTAAGGGCTTCCAAATATCCCTTTGCCAAATCCACAAGAACAGCCTTAGGGAAAGGCTTCTTGAAGGGAAAGATGTAACTCTGTGAGATGAACTAACAGAACACAGAGCAGTTTCTCAGAAAGCTTCTTTCCAGTTTTGAACGGAAGATATTTCCTTTTTCACCATAGCCCTCTATGGGCTTCCAAATATCCCTTTGCCAATTCCACAAGAACAGCCTTATCGAAAGGCTTCTTGAAGGGAAAGATGTAATTCTGTGAGATAAATTAAGAGAACACAGAGCAGTTTCTCAGAAGGCTTCTTTCCAGTTTTGAACGGAAGATATTTCCTTTTTCACCATAGCCCTCTACGGGCTTCCAAATATCCCTTTGCCAATTCCACAAGAACAGCCTTAGCGAAAGGATTCTTGAAGGGAAAGATGTAACTCGTGAGATGAATTAACAGAACACAGAGCAGTTTCTCAGAAAGCTTCTTTCCAGTTTTGAACGGAAGATATTTCTTTTTTCACCATAGCCCTCTATGGGCTTCCAAATATCCCTTTGCCAATTCCACAAGAACAGCCTTAGCGAAAGGCTTCTTGAAGGGAAAGATGTAACTCTGTGAGATGAATTAACACAACACAGAGCAGTTTCTCAGAAAGCTTCTTTCCAGTTTTGAACAAAGATATTTCCTTTTTCACTATAGCCCTCTCTGGGCCTCCAAATATCCCTTTGCCAATTCCACAAGAACAGCCTTATCAAAAGGCTTCTTGAAGGGAAAGATGTAACTCTGTGAGATGAATTAACAGAACACAGAGCAGTTTCTCAGAAAGCTTCTTTCCAGTTTTGAACGGAAGATATTTCCTTTTTCACCGTAGCCCTCTATGGGCTTCCAGATATCCCCTTGCCAATTCCACAAGAACAGTCTTAGCGAAAGGCTTCTTGAAGGGAAAATTGTAACTCTGTGAGATGAATTAACAGAACACAGAGCAGTTTCTCAGAAAGCTTCTTTCCAGTTTTGAACGGAAGATATTTCCTTTTTCACAGTAGCCTTCTATGGGCTTCCAAATATCCCTTTGCCAATTCCACAAGAACAGCCTTAGCGAAAGGCTTGTTGAAGGTAAAGATGTAACTCTGTGAGATGAATTAACAGAACACAGAGCAGTTTCTCAGAAGGCTTCTTTCCAGTTTTGAACGGAAGATATTTCCTTTTTCACCATAGCCCTCTATGGGCTTCCAAATATCCCTATGCCAATGCCACAAGAACAGCCTTAGCGAAAGGCTTCTTGAAGGGAAAGATGTAACTCTGTGAGATGAACTAACAGAACACAGAGCAGTTTCTCAGAAAGCTTCTTTCCAGTTTTGAACGGAAGATTTTTCCTTTTTCACCACAGCCCTCTATGGGCTTCAAAATATCCCTTTGCCAATGCCACAAGAACAGCCATATCGAAAGGATTCTTGAAGGGAAAGATGTAACTCTGTGAGATGAATTAAGAGAACACAGAGCAGTTTCTCAGAACGCTTCTTTCCAGTTTTGAACGGAAGATATTTCCTTTTTCACCATAGCCCTCTATGGGCTTCCAAATATCCCTTTGCAAATTCCAGAACAACAGCCTTAGCGAAAGGTTTCTTGAAGGGAAAGATGTAACTCTGTGAGATGAATTAAGAGAACACAGAGCAGTTTCTCAGAAAGCTTCTTTCCAGTTTTGAATGGAAGATATTTCCTTTTTCACCATAGACCTCTATGGGCTTCCAAATATCCCTTTGCCAATTCCACAAGAACAGCCATATCGAAAGGATTCTTGAAGGGAAAGATGTAACTCTGTGAGATGAATTAACGGAACACAGAGCAGTTTCTCAGAACGCTTCTTTCCAGTTTTGAACGGAAGATATTTCCTTTTTCACCATAGCCCTCTATGGGCTTCCAAATATCCCTTTGCAAATTCCAGAACAACAGCCTTAGCGAAAGGCTTCTTGATGGGAAAGATGTAACTCTGTGAGATGAATTAAGAGAACACAGAGCAGTTTCTCAGAAAGCTTCTTTCCAGTTTTCAACGGAAGATATTTCCTTTTTCACCATAGCCCTCTATGGGCTTCCAAATATCCCTGTGCCAATTCCACAAGAACAACCATATCGAAAGGATTCTTGAAGGGAAAGATGTAACTCTGTGAGATGAATTAACAGAACACAGAGCAGTTTCTCAGAAAGCTTCTTTCCAGTTTTGAACGGAAGATATTTCCTTTTTCACCATAGCCCTCTATGGGCTTCCAAATATCCCTTTGCCAATGCCACAAGAACAGCCTTAGCGAAAGGCTTCTTGAAGGGAAAGATGTAACTCTGTGAGATGAATTAACAGAACACACAGCAGTTTCTTAGAACGCTTCTTTCCAGTTTTCAACGGAAGATATTTCCTTTTTCACCATAGCCCTGTATGGGCTTCCAAATATCCCTTTGCCAATTCCACAAGAACAGCCTTAGCGAAAGGCTTCTTGAAGGGAAAGATGTAACTCTGTGAGATGAATTAACAGAACACAGAGCAGTTTCTCAGAAGGCTTCTTTCCAGTTTTGAACGGAAGATATTTCCTTTTTCACCATAGCCCTCTATGGGCTTCCAAATATCCCTTTGCCAATTCCACAAGAACAGCCTTAGCGAACGGCTTGTTGAAGGTAAAGATGTAACTCTGTGAGATGAATTAACAGAACACAGAGCAGTTTCTCAGAAGGCTTCTTTCCAGTTTTGAACGGAAGATATTTCCTTTTTCACCAAAACCTTCTATGGGCTTCCAAATATCCCTTTGCCAATTCCACAAGAACAGCCTTAGCGAAAGGCTTCTTGAAGGGAAAGATGTAACTCTGTGAGATGAATTAACAGAACACAGAGCAGTTTCTCAGAAAGCTTCTTTCCAGTTTTGAACGGAAGATATTTCCTTTTTTACCGTAGCCCTCTATGGGCTTCCAAACATCCCTTTGCCAATTCCACAAGAACAGCCTTAGCGAAAGGCTTCTTGAAGGGAAAGATGTAACTCTGTGAGATGAATTAACTGAACACAGAGCAGTTTCTCAGAAGGCTTCTTTCCAGTTTTGATCGGAAGATATTTCCTTTTTCATCATAGCCCTCTATGGGCTTCCAAATATCCCCTTGCCAATGCCACAAGAACAGCGTTAGCGAAAGGCTTCTTGAAGGGAAAGATGTAACTCTGTGAGATGAATTAACGGAACACAGAGCAGTTTCTCAGAACGCTTCTTTCCAGTTTTGAACGGAAGATATTTCCTTTTTCACCATAGCCCTCTATGGGCTTCCAAATATCCCTTTGCAAATTCCAGAACAACAGCCTTAGCGAAAGGCTTCTTGATGGGAAAGATGTAACTCTGTGAGATGAATTAAGAGAACACAGAGCAGTTTCTCAGAAAGCTTCTTTCCAGTTTTCAACGGAAGATATTTCCTTTTTCACCATAGCCCTCTATGGGCTTCCAAATATCCCTTTGCCAATTCCACAAGAACAACCATATCGAAAGGATTCTTGAAGGGAAAGATGTAACTCTGTGAGATGAATTAACAGAACACAGAGCAGTTTCTCAGAAAGCTTCTTTCCAGTTTTGAACGGAAGATATTTCCTTTTTCACCATAGCCCTCTATGGGCTTCCAAATATCCCTTTGCCAATGCCACAAGAACAGCCTTAGCGAAAGGCTTCTTGAAGGGAAAGATGTAACTCTGTGAGATGAATTAACAGAACACACAGCAGTTTCTTAGAACGCTTCTTTCCAGTTTTCAACGGAAGATATTTCCTTTTTCACCATAGCCCTGTATGGGCTTCCAAATATCCCTTTGCCAATTCCACAAGAACAGCCTTAGCGAAAGGCTTCTTGAAGGGAAAGATGTAATACTGTGAGATGAATTAACAGAACACAGAGCAGTTTCTCAGAAAGCTTCTTTCCAGTTTTCAACGGAAGATATTTCCTTTTTTACCGTAGCCCTCTATGGGCTTCCAAACATCCCTTTGCCAATTCCACAAGAACAGCCTTAGCGAAAGGCTTCTTGAAGGGAAAGATGTAACTCTGTGAGATGAATTAACTGAACACAGAGCAGTTTCTCAGAAGGCTTCTTTCCAGTTTTGATCGGAAGATATTTCCTTTTTCATCATAGCCCTCTATGGGCTTCCAAATATCCCCTTGCCAATGCCACAAGAACAGCGTTAGCGAAAGGCTTCTTGAAGGGAAAGATGTAACTCTGTGAGATGAATTAACAGAACACAGAGCAGTTTCTCAGAAGGCTTCTTTCCAGTTTTGAACGGAAGATATTTCCTTTTTCACCATAGCCCTCTATTGGCTTCCAAATATCCCTTTGCCAATTCCACAAGAACAGCCATATCGAAAGGATTGTTGAAGGGAAAGATGTAACTCTGTGAGATGAATTAACAGAACACAGAGCAGTTTCTCAGAACGCTTCTTTCCAGTTTTGAACGGAAGATATTTCCTTTTTCACCATAGCCCTCTATGGGCTTCCAAATATCCCTTTGCAAATTCCAGAACAACAGCCTTAGCGAAAGGTTTCTTGAAGGGAAAGGTGTAACTCTGTGAGATGAATTAAGAGAACACGGAGCAGTTTCTCAGAAAGCTTCTTTCCAGTTTTGAACGGAAGATATTTCGTTTTTCACCATAGCCCTCTATGGGCTTCCAAATATCCCTTTGCCAATTCCACAAGAACAGCCTTAGCGAAAGGCTTCTTGAAGGGAAAGATGTAACTCTGTGAGATAAATTAAGAGAACACAGAGCAGTTTCTCAGAAACCTTCTTTCCAGTTTCAACTGTAAGATATTTCCTTTTTCACCATAGCCCTCTATGTGCTTCCAAATATCCCTTTGCCAATTCCACAAGAACAGCCTTAGCGAAAGGCTTCTTGAAGGGAAAGATGTAAATCTGTGAGATGAACTAACAGAACACAGAGCAGTTTCTCAGAAAGCTTCTTTCCAGTTTTGAACGGAAGATATTTCCTTTTTCACCATAGCCCTCTATGGGCTTCCAAATATCCCTTTGCCAATTCGACAGGAACCGCCTTAGCGAAAGGCTTCTGGAAGGGAAAGATGTAACTCTGTGAGATGAATTAACAGAACACAGAGCAGTTTCTCAGAAAGCTTCTTTCCAGTTTTGAACGGAAGATATTTCCTTTTTCACCATGGCCCTCTATGGGCTTCCAAATATCCCTTTGCCAATGCCACAAGAACAGCCTTAGCGAAAGGCTTCTTGAAGGGAAAGATGTAAGTATGTGAGATGAATTAACAGAACACAGAGCAGTTTCTCAGAAAGCTTCTTTCCAGTTTTGAACGGAAGATATTTCCTTTTTCACCATAGCCCTCTATGGGCTTCCAAATATCCCTTTGCAAATTCCAGAACAACAGCCTTAGCGAAAGGTTTCTTGAAGGGAAAGATGTAACTCTGTGAGATGAATTAACAGAACACAGAGGAGTTTCTCAGAAAGCTTCTTTCCAGTTTTGAACGGAAGATATTTCCTTTTTCACCATAGCCCTCTATGGGTTTCCAAATATCCCTTTGCCAATTCCACAAGAACAGCCTTATCGAAAGGCTTCTTGAAGGGAAAGATGTAACTCCGTGAGATAAGTTAAGAGAACACAGAGCAGTTTCTCAGAAACCTTCTTTCCAGTTTTGACCGTAAGATATTTCCTTTTTCACCATAGCCCTACATGTGCTTCCAAATATCCCTTTGCCAATTCCACAAGAACAGCTTAGCGAAAGGCTTCTTGAAGGGAGAGATGTAACTCTGTGAGATGAACTAACAGAACACAGAGCAGTTTCTCAGAAAGCTTCTTTCCAGTTTTGAACGGAAGATATTTCCTTTTTCACCATAGCCCACAATGGGCTTCCAAATATCCCTTTGCCAATGCCACAAGAACAGCCTTAGCGAAAGGCTTCTTGAAGGGAAAGATGTAACTCTGTGAGATGAATTAAAAGAACACAGAGCAGTTTCTCAGGACGCTTCTTTCCAGTTTTGAACGGAAGATATTTCCTTTTTCACCATAGCCCTATATGTGCTTCCAAAGATCCCTTTGCCAATTCCACAAGAACAGCCTTATCGAAAGGCTTCTTGAAGGGAAAGATGTAACTCTGTGAGAAGAATTAACAGAACACAGAGCAGTTTCTCAGAAAGCTTCTTTCCAGCTTTGAACGGAAGATATTTCCTTTTTCACCATAGCCCTCTATGGGCTTCCAAATATCCTTTTGCCAATGCCACAAGAACAGCCTTAGGGAAAGGCTTCCTGAAGGAAAAGATGTAACTCTGTGAGATGAATTAACAGAACACAGAGCAGTTTCTCAGAACGCTTCTTTCCAGTTTTGAAAGGAAGATATTTCCTTTTTCACCATAGCCCTCTATGTGCTTCAAAATATCCCTTTGCCAATTCCACAAGAACAGCCTTAGCGAAAGGCTTCTTGAAGGGAAAGATGTAACTCTGTGAGATGAACTAACAGAACACAGAGCAGTTTCTCAGATAGCTTCTTTCCAGTTTTGAACGGAAGTTATTTCCTTTTTCACCGTAGACCTCTATGGGCTTCCAAATATCCCTTTGCCAATGCCACAAGAACAGCCTTAGCGAAAGGCTTCTTGAAGGGAAAGATGTAACTCTGTGAGATGAATTAACAGAACACAGAGCAGTTTCTCAGGTCGCTTCTTTCCAGTTTTGAACGGAAGATATTTCCTTTTTCACCGTAGCCCTCTATGGGCTTCCAAATATCCCTTTCCCAATGCCACAAGAACAGCCTTAGCGAAAGGCTTGTTGAAGTTAAAGATGTAATTCTGTGACATAAATTAACAGAACACAGAGCAGTTTCTCAGAAGGCTTCTTTCCAGTTTTGAACGGAAGATATTTCCTTTTTCACCATAGCCTTCTATGGCTGTCCAAATATCCCTTTGCCAATTCCACAAGAACAGCCTTAGCGAAAGGCTTGTTGAGGGTAAAGATGTAACTCTGTGAGATGAATTAACAGAACACAGAGCAGTTTCTCCGAAGGCTTCTTTCCAGTTTTGAACGGAAGATATTTCCTTTTTCCCCATAGACCTCTAAGGGCTTCCAAATATCCCTTTGCCAATTACACAAGAACAGCCTTAGGGAAAGGCTTCTTGAAGGGAAAGATGTAACTCTGTGAGATGAACTAACAGAACACAGAGCAGTTTCTCAGAAAGCTTCTTTCCAGTTTTGAACGGAAGATATTTCCTTTTTCACCATAGCCCTCTATGGGCTTCCAAATATCCCGTTGCCAATGCCACAAGAACAGCCTCAGCGAAAGGCTTCTTGAAGGGAAAGATGTAACTCTGTGAGATGAATTAACAGAACACAGAGCAGTTTCTCAGAAGGCTTCTTTCCAGTTTTGAACGTAAGATATTTCCTTTTTCACCATAGCCCTCTATGGGATTCCAAATATCCCTTTGCCAATTCCACAAGAACAGCCATATCGAAAGGACTTTGAAGGGAAAGATGTAACTCGTGAGATGAATTAACAGAACACAGAGCAGTTTCTCAGAAAGCTTCTTTCCAGTTTTGAACGGAAGATATTTCTTTTTTCACCATAGCCCTCTATGGGCTTCCAAATATCCCTTTGCCAATTCCACAAGAACAGCCTTAGCGAAAGGCTTCTTGAAGGGAAAGATGTAACTCTGTGAGATGAATTAACAGAACACAGAGCAGTTTCTCAGAAAGCTTCTTTCCAGTTTTGAACAGAAGATATTTCCTTTTTCACTATAGCCCTCTCTGGGCCTCCAAATATCCCTTTGCCAATTCCACAAGAACAGCCTTATCAAAAGACTTCTTGAAGGGAAAGATGTAACTCTGTGAGATGAATTAACAGAACACAGAGCAGTTTCTCAGAAAGCTTCTTTCCAGTTTTGAACGGAAGATATTTCCTTTTTCACCGTAGCCCTCTATGGGCTTCCAGATATCCCCTTGCCAATTCCACAAGAACAGTCTTAGCGAAAGGCTTCTTGAAGGGAAAGATGTAACTCTGTGAGATGAATTAACAGAACACAGAGCAGTTTCTCAGAAAGCTTCTTTCCAGTTTTGAACGGAAGATATTTCCTTTTTCACCGTAGCCTTCTATGGGCTTCCAAATATCCCTTTGCCAATTCCACAAGAACAGCCTTAGCGAAAGGCTTGTTGAAGGTAAAGATGTAACTCTGTGAGATGAATTAACAGAACACAGAGCAGTTTCTCAGAAGGCTTCTTTCCAGTTTTGAACGGAAGATATTTCCTTTTTCACCATAGCCTTCTATGGGCTTCCAAATATCCCTTTGCCAATACCACAAGAGCAGCCTTAGCGAAAGGCTTCTTGAAGGGAAAGAGGTAACTCTGTGAGATGAATTAACAGAACACAGAGCAGTTTCTCAGAAGGCTTCTTTCCAGTTTTGAACGGAAGATATTTCCTTTTTCCCCATAGACCTCTATGGGCTTCCAAATATCCCTTTGCCAATTACACAAGAACAGCCTTAGCGAAAGGCTTCTTGAAGGTAAAGATGTAACTCTGTGAGATGAACTAACAGAACACAGAGCAGTTTCTCAGAAAGCTTCTTTCCAGTTTTGAACGGAAGATATTTCCTTTTTCACCATAGCCCTCTATGGGCTTCCAAATATCCCCTTGCCAATGCCACAAGAAAAGCCTTAGCGAAAGGCTTCTTGAAGGGAAAGATGTAACTCTGTGAGATGAATTAACAGAACACAGAGCAGTTTCTCAGAAGGCTTCTTTCCAGTTTTGAACGGAAGATATTTCCTTTTTCACCATAGCCCTCTATGGGCTTCCAAATATCCCTTTGCCAATTCCACAAGAACAGCCTTAGCGAAAGGCTTCTTGAAGGGAAAGATGTCACTCTGTGAGATGAATTAACAGAACACAGAGCAGTTTCTCAGAAAGCTTCTTTCCAGTTTTGAACGGAAGATATTTCCTTTTTCACCATAGCCCTCTATGGGCTTCCAAATATCCCTTTGCAAATTCCAGAACAACAGCCTTAGCGAAAGGTTTCTTGAAGGGAAAGGTGTAACTCTGTGAGATGAATTAAGAGAACACGGAGCAGTTTCTCAGAAAGCTTCTTTCCAGTTTTGAACGGAAGATATTTCGTTTTTCACCATAGCCCTCTATGGGCTTCCAAATATCCCTTTGCCAATTCCACAAGAACAGCCTTAGCGAAAGGCTTCTTGAAGGGAAAGATGTAACTCTGTGAGATAAATTAAGAGAACACAGAGCAGTTTCTCAGAAACCTTCTTTCCAGTTTCAACTGTAAGATATTTCCTTTTTCACCATAGCCCTCTATGTGCTTCCAAATATCCCTTTGCCAATTCCACAAGAACAGCCTTAGCGAAAGGCTTCTTGAAGGGAAAGATGTAAATCTGTGAGATGAACTAACAGAACACAGAGCAGTTTCTCAGAAAGCTTCTTTCCAGTTTTGAACGGAAGATATTTCCTTTTTCACCATAGCCCTCTATGGGCTTCCAAATATCCCTTTGCCAATTCCACAGGAACCGCCTTAGCGAAAGGCTTCTGGAAGGGAAAGATGTAACTCTGTGAGATGAATTAACAGAACACAGAGCAGTTTCTCAGAAAGCTTCTTTCCAGTTTTGAACGGAAGATATTTCCTTTTTCACCATAGCCCTCTATGGGCTTCCAAATATCCCTTTGCCAATGCCACAAGAACAGCCTTAGCGAAAGGCTTCTTGAAGGGAAAGATGTAAGTATGTGAGATGAATTAACAGAACACAGAGCAGTTTCTCAGAAAGCTTCTTTCCAGTTTTGAACGGAAGATATTTCCTTTTTCACCATAGCCCTCTATGGGCTTCCAAATATCCCTTTGCAAATTCCAGAACAACAGCCTTAGCGAAAGGTTTCTTGAAGGGAAAGATGTAACTCTGTGAGATGAATTAACAGAACACAGAGCAGTTTCTCAGAAAGCTTCTTTCCAGTTTTGAACGGAAGATATTTCCTTTTTCACCATAGCCCTCTATGGGTTTCCAAATATCCCTTTGCCAATTCCACAAGAACAGCCTTATCGAAAGGCTTCTTGAAGGGAAAGATGTAACTCCGTGAGATAAGTTAAGAGAACACAGAGCAGTTTCTCAGAAACCTTCTTTCCAGTTTAGACCGTAAGATATTTCCTTTTTCACCATAGCCCTACATGTGCTTCCAAATATCCCTTTGCCAATTCCACAAGAACAGCTTAGCGAAAGGCTTCTTGAAGGGAGAGATGTAACTCTGTGAGATGAACTAACAGAACACAGAGCAGTTTCTCAGAAAGCTTCTTTCCAGTTTTGAACGGAAGATATTTCCTTTTTCACCATAGCCCACTATGGGCTTCCAAATATCCCTTTGCCAATGCCACAAGAACAGCCTTAGCGAAAGGCTTCTTGAAGGGAAAGATGTAACTCTGTGAGATGAATTAAAAGAACACAGAGCAGTTTCTCAGGACGCTTCTTTCCAGTTTTGAACGGAAGATATTTCCTTTTTCACCATAGCCCTATATGTGCTTCCAAATATCCCTTTGCCAATTCCACAAGAACAGCCTTATCGAAAGGCTTCTTGAAGGGAAAGATGTAACTCTGTGAGAAGAATTAACAGAACACAGAGCGGTTTCTCAGAAAGCTTCTTTCCAGCTTTGAACGGAAGATATTTCCTTTTTCACCATAGCCCTCTATGGGCTTCCAAATATCCTTTTGCCAATGCCACAAGAACAGCCTTAGGGAAAGGCTTCCTGAAGGAAAAGATGTAACTCTGTGAGATGAATTAACAGAACACAGAGCAGTTTCTCAGAACGCTTCTTTCCAGTTTTGAAAGGAAGATATTTCCTTTTTCACCATAGCCCTCTATGTGCTTCAAAATATCCCTTTGCCAATTCCACAAGAACAGCCTTAGCGAAAGGCTTCTTGAAGGGAAAGATGTAACTCTGTGAGATGAACTAACAGAACACAGAGCAGTTTCTCAGATAGCTTCTTTCCAGTTTTGAACGGAAGTTATTTCCTTTTTCACCGTAGCCCTCTATGGGCTTCCAAATATCCCTTTGCCAATGCCACAAGAACAGCCTTAGCGAAAGGCTTCTTGAAGGGAAAGATGTAACTCTGTGAGATGAATTAACAGAACACAGAGCAGTTTCTCAGAAGGTTTCTTTCCAGTTTTGAACGGAAGATATTTCCTTTTTCACCATAGCCTTCTATGGCTGTCCAAATATCCCTTTGCCAATTCCACAAGAACAGCCTTAGCGAAAGGCTTGTTGAAGGTAAAGATGTAACTCTGTGAGATGAATTAACAGAACACAGAGCAGTTTCTCCGAAGGCTTCTTTCCAGTTTTGAACGGAAGATATTTCCTTTTTCCCCATAGACCTCTAAGGGCTTCCAAATATCCCTTTGCCAATTACACAAGAACAGCCTTAGGGAAAGGCTTCTTGAAGGGAAAGATTTAACTCTGTGAGATGAACTAACAGAACACAGAGCAGTTTCTCAGAAAGCTTCTTTCCAGTTTTGAACGGAAGATATTTCCTTTTTCACCATAGCCCTCTATGGGCTTCCAAATATCCCGTTGCCAATGCCACAAGAACAGCCTCAGCGAAAGGCTTCTTGAAGGGAAAGATGTAACTCTGTGAGATGAATTAACAGAACACAGAGCAGTTTCTCAGAAGGCTTCTTTGAAGTTTTGAACGGAAGATATTTCCTTTTTCACCATAGCCCTCTATGGGATTCCAAATATCCCTTTGCCAATTCCACAAGAACAGCCATATCGAAAGGACTTTTGAAGGGAAAGATGTAACTCGTGAGATGAAGTAACAGAACACAGAGCAGTTTCTCAGAAAGCTTCTTTCCAGTTTTGAACGGAAGATATTTCTTTTTTCACCATAGCCCTCTATGGGCTTCCAAATATCCCTTTGCCAATTCCACAAGAACAGCCTTAGCGAAAGGCTTCTTGAAGGGAAAGATGTAACTCTGTGAGATGAATTAACAGAACACAGAGCAGTTTCTCAGAAAGCTTCTTTCCAGTTTTGAACAGAAGATATTTCCTTTTTCACTATAGCCCTCTCTGGGCCTCCAAATATCCCTTTGCCAATTCCACAAGAACAGCCTTATCAAAAGGCTTCTTGAAGGGAAAGATGTAACTCTGTGAGATGAATTAACAGAACACAGAGCAGTTTCTCAGAAAGCTTCTTTCCAGTTTTGAACGGAAGATATTTCCTTTTTCACCGTAGCCCTCTATGGGCTTCCAGATATCCCCTTGCCAATTCCACAAGAACAGTCTTAGCGAAAGGCTTCTTGAAGGGAAAGATGTAACTCTGTGAGATGAATTAACAGAACACAGAGCAGTTTCTCAGAAATCTTCTTTCCAGTTTTGAACGGAAGATATTTCCTTTTTCACCGTAGCCTTCTATGGGCTTCCAAATATCCCTTTGCCAATTCCACAAGAACAGCCTTAGCGAAAGGCTTGTTGAAGGTAAAGATGTAACTCTGTGAGATGAATTAACAGAACACAGAGCAGTTTCTCAGAAGGCTTCTTTCCACTTTTGAACGGAAGATAATTCCTTTTTCACCATAGCCTTCTATGGGCTTCCAAATATCCCTTTGCCAATTCCACAAGAGCAGCCTTAGCGAAAGGCTTCTTGAAGGGAAAGAGGTAACTCTGTGAGATGAATTAACAGAACACAGAGCAGTTTCTCAGAAGGCTTCTTTCCAGTTTTGAACGGAAGATATTTCCTTTTTCCCCATAGACCTCTATGGGCTTCCAAATATCCCTTTGCCAATTACACAAGAACAGCCTTAGCGAAAGGCTTCTTGAAGGTAAAGATGTAACTCTGTGAGATGAACTAACAGAACACAGAGCAGTTTCTCAGAAAGCTTCTTTCCAATTTTGAACGGAAGATATTTCCTTTTTCACCATAGCCCTCTATGGGCTTCCAAATATCCCCTTGCCAATGCCACAAGAAAAGCCTTAGCGAAAGGCTTCTCGAAGGGAAAGATGTAACTCTGTGAGATGAATTAACAGAACACAGAGCAGTTTCTCAGAAGGCTTCTTTCCAGTTTTGAACGGAAGATATTTCCTTTTTCACCATAGCCCTCTATGGGCTTCCAAATATCCCTTTGCCAATTCCACAAGAACAGCCATATCGAAAGGATTCTTGAAGGGAAAGATGTAACTCTGTGAGATGAATTAACAGAACACAGAGCAGTTTCTCAGAAAGCTTCTTTCCAGTTTTGAACGGATGATATTTCCTTTTTCACCATAGCCCTCTATGGGCTTCCAAATATCCCTTTGCCAATGCCACAAGAACAGCCTTAGCGAAAGGCTTCTTGAAGGGAAAGATGTAACTCTGTGAGATGAATTAACAGAACACAGAGCAGTTTCTCAGAACGCTTCTTTCCAGTTTTGAACGGAAGATATTTCTTTTTTCACCATAGCCCTCTATGGGCTTCCAAATATCCCTTTGCCAATTCCACAAGAACAGCCTTAGCGAAAGGCTCCTTGAAGGGAAAGATGTCACTCTGTGAGATGAATTAACAGAACACAGAGCAGTTTCTCAGAAAGCTTCTTTCCAGTTTTGAACGGAAGATATTTCCTTTTTCACCGTAGCCCTCTATGGGCTTCCAAATATCCCTTTGCCAATTCCACAAGAACAGCCTTAGCGAAAGGCTTGTTGAAGGTAAGGATGTAACTCTGTGAGATGAATTAACTGAACACAGAGCAGTTTCTCAGAAGGCTTCTTTCCAGTTTTGAACGGAATATATTTCCTTTTCACCATATCCTTCTATGGGCTTCCAAATATCCCTTTGCCAATTCCAAAAGAACAGCCTTAGCGAAAGGCTTCTTGAAGGGAAAGATGTAACTCTGTGAGATGAACTAACAGAACACAGAGCAGTTTCTCAGAAAGCTTCTTTCCAGTTTTGAACGGAAGATTTTTCCTTTTTCACCATAGCCCTCTATGGGCTTCCAAATATCCCGTTGCCAATGCCACAAGAACAGCCTTAGCGAAAGGATTCCTGAAGGGAAAGATGTAACTCTGTGAGATGAATTAACAGAACACAGAGCAGTTTCTGTGAACGCTTCTTTCCAGTTTTGACCGTAAGATATTTCCTTTTTCACCATAGCCCTCTATGTGCTTCCAAATATCCCTTTGCCAATTCCACAAGAACAGTCTTAGCGAAAGGCTTCTTGAAGGGAAAGATGTAACTCTGTGAGATGAACTAACTGATCACAGAGCAGTTTCTCAGAAGGCTTCTTTCCAGTTTTGAACGGAAGATATTTCCTTTTTCACCATAGCCCACTATGGGCTTCCAAATATCCCTTTGCCAATGCCACAAGAACAGCCTTAGCGAAAAGCTTCTTGAAGGGAAAGATGTAACTCTGTGTGATGAATTAACAAAACACAGAGCAGTTTCTCAGAATGCTTCTTTCCGGTTTTGAACGGAAGATATTTCCTTTTTCACCATAGCCCTCTATGGGCTTCCAAATATCCCTTTGCCAATTCCACAAGAACAGCATTAGCGAAAGGCTTCTTGAAGGGAAAGATGTAACTCTGTGAGATGAATTAACAGAACACAGAGCAGTTTCTCAGAAAGCTTCTTTCCAGTTTTGAACGGAAGATATTTCCTTTTTCACCATAGCCCTCTATGGGCTTCCAAATATCCCTTTGCCAATTCCACAAGAACAGCCTTAGCGAAAGGCTTGTTGAAGGTAAAGATGTAACTCTGTGAGATGAATTAACAGAACACAGAGCAGTTTCTCAGAAGGCTTCTTTCCAGTTTTGAAGGGAAGATATTTCCTTTTTCACCATAGCCTTCTATGGGCTTCCAAATATCCCTTTGCCAATTCCACAAGAACAGCCTTAGTGAAAGGCTTCTTGAAGGGAAAGATGTAACTCTGTGAGATGAATTAACAGAACACAGAGCAGTTTCTCAGAAAGCTTCTTTCCAGTTTTGAACGGAAGATATTTCCTTTTTCCCCATAGACCTCTATGGGCTTCCAAATATCCCTTTGCCAATTCACAAGAACAGCCTTAGCGAAAGCCTTCTTGAAGGGAAAGATGTAACTCTGTGAGATGAACTAACAGAACACAGAGCAGTTTCTCAAAAAGCTTCTTTGCAGTTTTGAACGGAAGATATTTCCTTTTTCACCATAGCCCTCTATGGGCTTCCAAATATCCCTTTGCCAATGCCACAAGAACAGCGTTAGCGAAAGGCTTCTTGAAGGGAAAGATGTAACTCTTTGAAGTGAATTAACAGAACACAGAGCAGTTTCTCAGAAGGCTTCTTTCCAGTTTTGAACGGAAGATATTTCCTTTTTCACCATAGCCCTCTATGGGCTTCCAAATATCCCTTTGCCAATTCCACAAGAACAGCCATATCGAAAGGATTCTTGAAGGGAAAGATGTAACTCTGTGAGATGAATTAAGAGAACACAGAGCAGTTTCTCAGAACGCTTCTTTCCAGTTTTGAACGGAAGATATTTCCTTTTTCACCATAGCCCTCTATGGGCTTCCAAATATCCCTTTGCAAATTCCAGAACAACAGCCTTAGCGAAAGGTTTCTTGAAGGGAAAGATGTAACTCTGTGAGATGAATTAAGAGAACACAGAGCAGTTTCTCAGAAAGCTTCTTTCCAGTTTTGAACGGAAGATATTTCCTTTTTCACCATAGCCCTCTATGGGCTTCCAAATATCCCTTTGCCAATTCCACAAGAACAGCCATATCGAAAGGATTCTTGAAGGGAAAAATGTAACTCTGTGAGATGAATTAACGGAACACAGAGCAGTTTCTCAGAACGCTTCTTTCCAGTTTTGAACGGAAGATATTTCCTTTTTCACCATAGCCCTCTATGGGCTTCCAAATATCCCTTTGCAAATTCCAGAACAACAGCCTTAGCGAAAGCCTTCTTGATGGGAAAGATGTAACTCTGTGAGATGAATTAAGAGAACACAGAGCAGTTTCTCAGAAAGCTTCTTTCCAGTTTTCAACGGAAGATATTTCCTTTTTCACCATAGCCCTCTATGGGCATCCAAATATCCCTTTGCCAATTCCACAAGAACAACCATATCCAAAGGATTCTTGAAGGGAAAGATGTAACTCTGTGAGATGAATTAACAGAACACAGAGCAGTTTCTCAGAAAGCTTCTTTCCAGTTTTGAACGGAAGATATTTCCTTTTTCACCATAGCCCTCTATGGGCTTCCAAATATCCCTTTGCCAATGCCACAAGAACAGCCTTAGCGAAAGGCTTCTTGAAGGGAAAGATGTAACTCTGTGAGATGAATTAACAGAACACAGAGCAGTTTCTTAGAACGCTTCTTTCCAGTTTTCAACGGAAGATATTTCCTTTTTCACCATAGCCCTGTATGGGCTTTCAAATATCCCTTTGCCAATTCCACAAGAACAGCCTTAGCGAAAGGCTTCTTGAAGGGAAAGATGTAACTCTGTGAGATGAATTAACAGAACACAGAGCAGTTTCTCAGAAAGCTTCTTTCCAGTTTTGAACGGAAGATATTTCCTTTTTCACCATAGCCCTCTATGGGCTTCCAAATATCCCTTTGCCAATTCCACAAGAACAGCCTTAGCGAACGGATTGTTGAAGGTAAAGATGTAACTCTGTGAGATGAATTAACAGAACACAGAGCAGTTTCTCAGAAGGCTTCTTTCCAGTTTTGAACGGAAGATATTTCCTTTTTCACCAAAACCTTCTATGGGCTTCCAAATATCCCTTTGCCAATTCCACAAGAACAGCCTTAGCGAAAGGCTTCTTGAAGGGAAAGATGTAACTCTGTGAGATGAATTAACAGAACACAGAGCAGTTTCTCAGAAAGCTTCTTTCCAGTTTTGAACGGAAGATATTTCCTTTTTTACCGTAGCCCTCTATGGGCTTCCAAACATCCCTTTGCCAATTCCACAAGAACAGCCATATCGAAAGGATTCTTGAAGGGAAAGATGTAACTCTGTGAGATGAATTAACAGAACACAGAGCAGTTTCTCAGAAAGCTTCTTTCCAGTTTTGAACGGATGATATTTCCTTTTTCACCATAGCCCTCTATGGGCTTCCAAATATCCCTTTGCCAATGCCACAAGAACAGCCTTAGCGAAAGGCTTCTTGAAGGGAAAGATGTAACTCTGTGAGATGAATTAACAGAACACAGAGCAGTTTCTCAGAACGCTTCTTTCCAGTTTTGAACGGAAGATATTTCTTTTTTCACCATAGCCCTCTATGGGCTTCCAAATATCCCTTTGCCAATTCCACAAGAACAGCCTTAGCGAAAGGCTCCTTGAAGGGAAAGATGTCACTCTGTGAGATGAATTAACAGAACACAGAGCAGTTTCTCAGAAAGCTTCTTTCCAGTTTTGAACGGAAGATATTTCCTTTTTCACCGTAGCCCTCTATGGGCTTCCAAATATCCCTTTGCCAATTCCACAAGAACAGCCTTAGCGAAAGGCTTGTTGAAGGTAAGGATGTAACTCTGTGAGATGAATTAACTGAACACAGAGCAGTTTCTCAGAAGGCTTCTTTCCAGTTTTGAACGGAATATATTTCCTTTTCACCATATCCTTCTA